>NC_047103.1:77632510-77975010 GCF_902500255.1 Thalassophryne amazonica | reverse complement strand
TTGGACACACCTTGGACCTGGTCATTTCTTATGGGCTCTCAGTTTTCCTTATCTAACATTGCTATTTCAGATCACTTTCCTGTTATCTTTGAATTTACTGCTCCTCCATCTGCTGGTAAGCCACTTTTTCCTGTCTCTCGCCGCTGTTTGCTGCCTTCTTGGACTCTCATTTTTATGCCATGAATGGACTGGTTTCGCCATTAGTCCCAGATAGCATCCTCTCTTCTTTCCACTCCACATGTACAGTAATTTTGGACTCTGTTGCACCAATGCGCTGCAAATCCAGGAAATTAAAATCTGACCCTTGGTTAAATGCCACAACCCGTGCCCTCAGGCAACGCTGCAGACGGGCGGCGAGAAAATGGAAAAAGGACAAACTACAGGTGTCTCTGGGTTTTCTGAGGGACAGTCTAACTGGCTATCAGAAGGCTGTGAAGGAGGCAAAAACACAATATCTGTCTCATATTATTTCTAGCAGTTGTCATTGTCCCAGTGTGTTATTTCAGACTATAAACTCAGTTGTAAATCCACACCTCTGTTTTGCTGGACGCTACAACCACAACCTGTGAGGAGTTTCTTCAGTTTTTTATTGACAAGGTTTCATCAGTCAGACAGAACGCTGATCAGAACTGTAATGTTGAGTTGTCGGCTCCTCGTGCACATTCTGCTGTGCTTGAGCAGTTTGAGCCCATTACTATTGTATCCCTTGCTGAAGTTGTGAAACACATAAAATCTACAAGTTGTCCTTCAGATGTTGTTCCAGTTAAGGTGCTGAAGGAGGTTTTTAATACTGTTGGGGCGGGTCTCCTAACATTTATCAATGCTTGTCTTAGATCAGGGTCTGTTCCAGGTCCTTTTAAACATGCTGTGGTTTGATCTCTTCTTAAAAAACCTCACCTGGACTCGTCAGTTTTATCTAATTTTAGACCTGTGTCTCATCTGCCATTTCTGTCTAAGGTTTTAGAAAAGGTTGTCTTTTTACAGTTATAATCATTTTTAGAAGACAATCACATCCTTGAAAAATTCCAATCTGGGTTTAGATTGCGACACAGCACTGAGTCAGCACTTTTAAAAGTTCATAATGATATTACTCTGTCGGTGGATGCAGGGAATCCTGTTGGACCTCACAGCAGCCTTTGATACTGTGGATCACACAGTACTAGTTTCCCGGTTAGAGCATTTTATTGGCATTCAGGGTACTGCATTTAAGTGGTTTAGAGCATATTTGGCTGAAAGGAGCTTTTCTGTCATGATTGGGAACCTCTCCTCATCAACTGCTCCTCTGCACGTGGAGTGCTGCAGGGTTCTGTCCTTGGGCCTATTCTATTTTTTTTGTACATTCTGCCATTGGGGTCAATTATAATCCAGCACAATCTGTCCTTTCATTGTTATGCAGATGATCTGCAAATCTATCTGCCTGTGAGGACTAATGGGAATGATGCTTTGTCATGATTATTTAATTGTATTCGCGATGTAAAGCAGTGGTTGTCCCAAAACTTCCTTTACCTGAATGATGGTAAAACTGAGATCATGGCGTTTGAGCGCTCTGGCATACCAAATGTGGTAACACCAAATTTTGGTGCTTTGGCTAACTATGTAAAACCAGCTGTCAAGAATTTGGGAGTGACATTTGACAGCTGTTTGAGGTTCAGTCAACAGATAAACTCTGTTGTCAAAGCTAGTTTTTTCCAACTTCACCTTTTGGCTAAAATAAAGCACTTCCTCAGTAGGCGTGATCTTGAGACAGCCATTCATGCTTTCATCAGCTCCAGACTTGATTATTGTAATGCACTTTATTCTGGCATTAATCCGTTGTCTCTTACACGTCTCCAATTGGTGCAGAATGCTGCTGCTCATCTTTTAACAAACACTTTTAGATGTGAGCATATTATGCCCGTCCTGTACTCACTCCACTGGCTTCCAGTTCATTTTAGAATTTATTTTAAAATTTTAATGTTTGTTTTTAAAGCTATTTGTGGCCTTGCACCTCCCTACTTGTCTGAAATTTTAACTTTGCGCACCTACAGTAGGACATTAAGGGCGTCAAGCCAGCTTTACTTAGATGTTCCGAGGTCAAGATATAAACGCTGGGGTGATCATGCTTTCACAGTAGCTGGCCCCAGACTGTGGAACAAGCTACCTCTTGAGTTACGTACTATTCCTGACCTAGCACTTTTTAAATGTAAGTTAAAGACTTATTCATTTAAACTGGCTTTTAACACTTAGTGGGGAGGTGACATGTTCTGTTTTTTATCTGCTGTTGTAAAATTTTATTCTATATGTGTTTTATTTTTGTCAATTTGTGTTTTTAATATTAAGCACTTTGGACACCAGTTGGTGCTGTAAAGCGCTTTATAAATAAATGTTGATTGATTGATTGACTGAAACAAAAGAAACTCACAGCACATAAAAGACACAGCACCTCACCCAGATGAGGAGGGCAAACACACGTGTACACCTCAAAAATACTAAATATGACCTCAAGGTCATAACACCATCATGTCAAAGGTGTCAAGTGTGGTTGTGAGCGCTGAGTTTAAGATTTCCACAAGCCTATCTACTGAATGGTCTTTTTCCAGAATTGATGCTAAGATATTATACAGTCTGGCTCCAAGTTCAGTTGTATTTGAAAAGTTGATGTGTTGCTGCAATGATAAATAAGTAAACACGGCAACAAGACTGTAAACTTCATAAGCGAGTGATCGGAGATCACTGACGCAAGAGGCATGATGTCGATATTTGTGACAGTGATACCGCGAGGAGGACCAAATCCAGGGTATTTCCACTAATGTATGTTGAACCCTGAATGCATTGCTGAAATCTTAACACATCTATAAAAAAAAAGTGATTTACAGAGGGGGTCAGAAGGCTTATTTATATGAATGTTGAAGTCACCAATAATCACAATGTTATGTGCTTGGGTTGCCAAGTTAGAGATAAACTCACTAAATTCATCTAAGAATTTAGATTATGGGCCTGGAGGCCTATATATGGTGACAAAATAATATGGTTGATTTTTCAATTCTTCTGACCTTGGCGATATGTAGTATCCTGGGCAGAGTGGAGAGTCAGATGTTCAACCTAATTATATTTTAGTCCCCCAACAGCTAATAAACTAAACCCAGATTTATAAATTAGAGCAACACCCCGCCTTGCTTTGTATCACGAGGGACGTGACTAAATGTGTACACCGGTGGGCAGGCTTCTTTTAAGGGGAGGACAGCAGTAGGTTTAAGCCAGGTTTCACATAAACCAATCATATCTAAGGGCCCCTTCTCACACAGTGCGAATAAGTACAACTTAGGGTGACTCCCGGTGGAACAGCTTGTATGAGCGAACCATGCAAAATCAAGCCGACGGGCAGGTGTGCATGATCCTGGTGCAATGGTTCATTATGCGAGCTGTGTCTTTCGAGCAGGAACACAGTGTGATCAGCTGCACCACATCACACCGCTGATGTGGAGAACAATAAAATAAAAACAGCTGTATAATTTGTGAATATCACTGGGTTGTCATAAATAATACATAAAAGGGGATGCTATACAGAACCCCATGGTTAAATAACCCTGGTTAAAATAAAAAAAGTCACTCAGGGGATTCAAACCCCTAAACTCTGATTACCAGATGGAAACTTTACCACTGCCCTACCATCGCTGACCTGTATATATTTCCACATGAGGACAGCAGGCAGAGACATACACCTCACGGAGGAATATTGTAAGTTCATGTCCTTCCAAACATGGGATGTGTCCTCCAGCTGGGATGTCCAGGAACAGAGATCTTTACAGCCGTGGCTGTGAGCAGATATGCCCCCCCCTGTCCTTTCAGTGCCCCAACCAACATGTCACTCTCTGTGTTATGTGGTCATTCATTTTCATTTTCATATTTGTTATGCAATTGCATGTGTAGGTATTTTAATAATTTATATAACTGTCCTGGCTTGGTTTCGGTGTTTGTAATGTGTGCACTGAGCTGCCATCCAGTTGTCAGTGTGCTGCGATCAGCTGACATGCACCTCCCCATGCTGTGTGTGATCAGACCTGGCTGTCCAGCCCCCAAGTGATCAGATCTGTACACACATACAGTATAAGCATTTTATGCAAGCGTGTATTGCACACATGCAAGACACAGGCAGCACATGTGTGTGGCTTTTTGCAACTCCACAGTCATGTGGCACTTAGTCAAATTTCACATCCACCTCGACAGTGAGTGTCTGTTGACTGTTTTTGTGAAGATAGTGCAAATGGCCACACATTTTCTAAGTGCCAAATGAGCAGCGTTAAGCCCCTTTCACACCGGGCCCACTACGAGTTGCGTTGTGCAGCATCATGATGACGCCACATGGATGCAACCTAGAGCTGATACGATGTTGCTCAATGCCACAACACTGCGATGGATGCAAAGGACAAAGCGAATTGAGCACAGGATGCAAAAAGGAAGTGGTTTCAACGCAAGTCAGGGCAAAGCAACGGTACTCAACGTGACTGGAAACCACACCCTCACAATACAACGTTACTCGACGCCAAATTATGATTCCTGCTGTGTTCCATTGTTCTCGAAGTATAAATCACACTAGATTGTTTTTATACCATGTACACAATGCAGTAAAAACTACATGCTCAAAGAGCACAGAAAAAAATAAATACTGGCTGCAGCTGCAGCTCCTCACTCTTAGCTTAAATTCTCTCACAACTGTGTGTAAATAAAGTCCATAAAACTCCTGTTCAACGACTGATTGCCAGAGACAGGACATGTCCACATCCAGTAAAAAGTCCGGACATCTCCAGTCCACTTACAGACGATTCATTTGAATGCGCACATGTGAAAAATTAAAAGAAAAAAAAAAGGCTGGCTCCAGGCAGTCCTCGCTCTCCCCTCAAACTCTCTCATAATTGTGTTAAATAAAGGACAAAAAAAAGGGCATAAGTCCTGCTTACAGACTGATTGCCAGAGACAGAACATATCCACATCAAGTATAACTCCAGACATCACATTTACTCATGGATGGTCCGTGTGCGCACGCAGCTCGGGGTCAAAGGAAGAAAGATAAACTATATCAAAAATCAGAGCGCAGACCTGCAGCCCTGCACAAGAACAAATATAAACTAGAAGAGAAATCAGAGTGCACACTCTGGCTGCAGTCAGACTGCCTACAGGTCCTCCTCTGTGTTCTCACTTCCTCTCTGCTCCCTGCAGCGTGCACCAGACGCAGACATTCCTGCGTCATCATGATGCTGCATGAAGCAACTCGAAGCAGGTCTGGTGTGAAAGGGGCTTTAAATGTTCATGTGTGTCACCTGGAATTTGGCCAACATCTGCCGCGAGGGGGTTTGATGGGCTCTCACAGGGCGTACTCTGTCTTTCAGCTGCTGGTGTGCGCAAATAGATGTAGCAACAGGTGTATGAGGCATCGGATGCAGCTACGATTTTACATGTTTTGCATACGATTCCTGCTTCATGCGCACTTCCTGCCCAATTCGACCAAGTTCGCACTATGTGTGAAGGAGCCCTAATTAGATTACTTATTAACAGTGATTTTAAGGACAGTGACCGTATGTTCATGAGACTCGAACTAAGGACCTCATTGGTGTTGACAATTGGACTGTTGGGATTTGGGGGTGTTCCAGAGTAGTATATATACGATACCTAAAATTAGGTTTAGGTTTAAGAAGTTCCAAGCGGGTTGTAGGTAGCAGACAAAAAATATTTGGTGTTGCAGGAACAGCCAGTGGGGTATCCTCTATTTTAATGTCATCCAGTGTAGTAATGGGTATTATGTTTGCAACACATATACCACTATGCTCTTTATGGACACGTCTGTGGAAGCAGGCCTCAGTCGCAACTTCCCATATTTCCCTCCCTGCCACATAAACTGCACTATCACCATAGTGGATATTCTGTGCTAATTTCCCCACTACGCTAATGGATTCCAGGTAATGAATTCTTGTTACTTCTGGGAGCAGCAGGAAATATACATTAATCTATTGGTTTGTGATATTGTCACGAAAAGCACCACATTTTCATCACAGCAGCTCAAATTCATTCTAATACATTCTGTGATGGTTGCACAAAATTAAAAGTGAAGCGGGGGGCCAGGGGTGGTTAGTAATAGTGAGTAAAAAAAAAAAAGGTCATGAAAATTTGACTCATTTCGTGACGGGAGCACAAAAAAAACCCCAACAACAACAAAAAAAAGAGACTTGGATGCACATTTTCTAAGTGCCATGCGAGCGGTGTTAGATATTTGAGTGTGTCAGCTGGAATTTGGCCGACACCTGGCATGAGAGTGTTCGATGGGCCCTCACAGCGCACACTCTGTCTTTCAGCCACGGGTGTGCGCAAATAATTGGAGCAACAGGTGTCTGAAGCATTGGAGGCAGCTACAATTTTACACGTATTACATATGATTCCTGCTTCATGCGCACTTCATGCGTAATTCAACCACATTCATACTATGTGTGAAGGGACCCTAACATCCTCACATTAACCACCATAAGAACATTTAAAACCCCAAAAATCTTACTCCCATGATGCATTGCAGCACAGCATCCATTGTTCGCTGGTTAGCTTATATCTGTAATTCCTCCAAAAATATTAGTCCTAACAACGTCCCGTTTTTGCAGCGTTCATCCTTGACCCAAAATACATAAGCATGCCAAACAGCAAAATGTCAGCTTTCTCCATGATCAAAGCCATAGAGATGCATGCACACATACACAGCACAGAAGCCACATACACAGCAGAAGCCACTTGTCTATTATAATATAGATTCCAACTTAAAAGGTTCTTTAAATCTATTGGTGGTTAAATGCCATCTCATTTGTAGAAAATAGTCTCTGATTGTTCTGATTCATGGACAAACATTATGTATGTAGCTTGTGGTTCAGATTATTGGAGTATTTGCTACACCCAGCTGAGGGGTTTATGCAATGAATTTATCTGACAGGTATTGACTTGAGTTGTGGATCTTGGTGTTGCTGCCAGGGCTGGAATTGATAACATAATCATAGCAATCCTTCTCCCCAGATGGCAAACAAAAATATCATGGAAAGGTGCTTGATGTCTGCTCCTGTCAGGGTTTTGATTTTGTTGTATTGTGTTTGCTCTGCTTAGTTAGGTTACGTTTTATGATTTCTCTTATGGGATTTTTCTGCTTGGCCTTGGTCTGTCCCTTTCTCTCTTATCTGTTTCTCCTGGTGGTGGGCAGGGCACACTGTTGGGCCACACCCTTATTCTGGTGCTTTCCATACACTTGCTTCTAAATGGTAGCTCATCACCAGGGTATATATTAGCTTCACAGGTTGCACTGTTTACTCTCCAGTTTGTTGTGCTTTATGCCTTCGCTTCATAGCCTGTTTTGTTAGTTTTTCTCGACCTGTTTTCTTGCTGTGTTTTGGACTGCCTGTTTGTTTATTGGACCACGCCCTAGCCTAATGTTTCTGACACTCTTGCTGATTTTTGACTGCCTTTCCGTGTACCAGACCCTGCTTATTGTTCCAGTAAAACCATCAAATCCCATCTGAGTCTGAGCTCTGCATTTGTGTCCAGCCATCCGGTTCCACTGGTTCTGATAGCTCCAGTGTTTATTTAGCTTTATGGTGACAACTATTTCTCCTCTGGTCTTCTTCTATGTGTCTGGTAGCCCACATGCACCACTCCCCCCAGTGGTGATCTAAAACTGTAAATGCAATGAGCCACACAACTATCTGTAAATGTGGGTTGAAACAATTCTGATATGAAGCAGCACACAAGAACAATTTGATATGTTTGCTGCCTTCACATGCATTCATTCATTCTCTATACCCACTAACTCCAATCAAGGGTCCCGGGGGGGCGCGGTGCTGTAGCCTATCTCACCAGTCTCAGTGCGTGAAGCAGGGTACACCCTGGACATGATGCAGTCTGTCACATCATATTGGTCATTCATGTGTAGTGGATGAGAACCTGCGGTGTGGCCATGTTTGATGTTAACATGACAGACAATAATTTAATTAATTGAAAGATACAACAGAGTTTTACATTCTGCACAGCATTATTTTAAAGTTTAAAGCTCTGTCTCCGATAATTGTTTGAAAAGTTAACTTTTTGTGATACTGCTGCTTACCATATGCGCATATTGGAGTGCCAAGGTGTTCCATGCAAAATTCTGCCTGACGAGGAGTAGGGCAAAAACACGGCCAATATTACATTCGTTGGAATGCCCTTTTCAATAAAATGTCGATTTCGTCACAAATAAAAATGCATCACATAAACGCCCATTTGTGTCTCTTTTTGTCCTCTTGTCGTTAAATGTTTTCTGTTGAGTCCATAGGAAAGTTGTGTGTATGCTTAAAACTTTTTTTTGTCACAGGTAATACACAGAAAAGGTGAGGAACAACATTTTGCTTTTTATGATGCATTGGAGACATGCATTGCATTATTAAATTTTGGGTGGATGTTCAATCAACTTTAATAAAATTAATTTAATTTAATTTAGAGTGGGGATTTAACCTTCTTTAACCAACAAAGCTTCTGTGGGTATGATAGGAGAAATTGTCCATAGTGCAACTTTTGCCTATTTCACCAGTTGTACAGTTTTGTGGTGGTGGAACAGAGACAGATTTCCTTAAAAAGGAGATGTTAAATTTCAGCTACAGTTTGCCAGAAGGTACATGGACGACTTGAGCCTTAATTTGATTTGTTTCCTTGTGTTAAAATTATTTTCTGTTGTTTCATTTACCTGTGGTGGTGGTGTAACAAAGGCCACTTTCATAACTACAACTTGCTAGTACTTGGTTGGACCCCCTTTTGTCTTCAGAACTGCCTCAATTCTTTGTGGCAGAGATTCAACAAGGTGTTGGAAACATTCCTCAGAGATGTTGGTCCATATTGACATGATGATGCCACGCAGTTGCACATTCAACCAGTTTGCCCAGTCTTCTCTGACCTCTGACACCAAGGTATTTTCATCCACACAGCTGCTGCTCACTGGATATCTTTTTCAGACCATTCTCTGTAAACCCTACAGATGGTTGTGCATGAAAATCCCAGTAGATCAGCAATTTCTGAAATACTCAGACCAGTCTGTCTGGCACCAACAACCATGCCACATGTTCAAAGTCCCTTAAATCCCCTTCCTTCCCCATTCTGCTCAATTTGAACTTCAGCAAGTTGGCTCACCATATCCTGATGCCAAAATGTATTGAGTTGCAGCCATGTGATTGGCTGATTAGCTGTTTGTGTTATCATGCAGTTGAACATGTGTACCTAAAAAACATGGCCAGTGAGTGTACAGTATGTATCTTCCTGACACAAATGTGTTAAAATCACAGAAAATGAATCATCAGCACAACCCCAAAGAAAATGAACAGTTGAGAAAAGGTCAATTTAAAAACAATAATATCACCTTATCTCTGCGTAGTTTCAGTGAGCAGTTCAGATGTAAGGTCCACCAAAAGTCAGCGGAGTTGTGTGGTTTCGGCTTACCTGAAGTGTTACAACAGGTCGTGTATGGTGACAAAGTGGTACGATATAACCAACAAACCCACTCACACTCAGTAACAACATGCATTAGCATGTGTGCTTTGAGGTATTTTGCATACTGAGATACCGTGGGCCTGAAAACAAACTCTCAGCCTCTATTATTTTCTTCACAAAGGACTGAAATGTTTATTTCCTCACCTGGTATCCATTTACAGGAAGAGATCAGATATTTCCCTTCCAAAGCCTGAGGTGGAAATATGATAAAGCTCTTGTGCTGATTGTTGTCTTGCTTTATTGTCATATCCTCAACGGAAACAGTTTAGTGAGAATGAAGAAAATAGCAATATTTTTTTAAAAGGTACAGCAAAGCTAATCTACCAGAGCGATTGATGCTACCTGCTATCACAGAAGCCTCGGTGCTTTCAAAGACAGTCGGATTCTTTTGAAGAAGGGAAAAACATCAAATAAGTGAGACAATTCTAGAAGTGTTGATTTGCCTTTATTTAAACTGTGATAATCTCCTGCATATGCCGGTGGTTAGCACCAGCTGGAAGTGTACCGGGAAGAAAAATAAAAGTTAGAAACTGTATCTGAGACACACCTGCTCTTAGCAGGTCAGCTGGCCTATGAAATAAAACCTCTTTCATTGGCAGTGTTTAGGAATCACACTGTACCTTGTGCAAACCTGACAATAAAGGCAGCAAGAACAGAAGGCCAGATTTGCTCTTTTGACCCTGTTGTGCTTTCTTTGCTTTAAGTTTGCTGCACTCCAATTCTTCACGTCCGCTTTCATCAAAGCAACACTGGCATACTTTGGAGACACACCCTTCCATGGGGACATCGTCAGGTGCAACGTGATATCAGTTGATGACAGTGTTATGGAGCAGTATTTGCAGACAAGGATCATGAGATAATTGTCTTCATGAGCAGATTTCAAGTAAGAAGAAAGCATTATAATATGTTAATTTTATTGAACCAACTCACCCACCAAGTTTAGTCTAATTGAGTTCATAAATATATTTACAGTAAAACTCACCTAAACTGCCATCATATAAATCGGATATTCACACCCTAAGTCCCAATGTTTTTGTATGTTTTTTCCAGGTAATAAACGCTGTATGTAACAGATTTTGTATAATGGATTTTCGCTCACACTGGACAAAACCTTCCATCCCATCATGATGCATTTCCATGAAAAACCCCTCACATGTACTGGACAGAGTAGCCTGCACGTGCCCAGCAACAGGTATGAAATGAAGTTCAGCAGTGACACTTGCCGATTCGAGGAAAATGCATGCCATATTTCCTTGATTAAAAGACCGGGTGTTTATTTATTTTTTTCGTTTAGGTGCTCAGAGCCGGCACCTAAACGAGGCAGGGCATATTTCAAGACTGGTGATTATTAACAAAATGCTGCTTGCTGCCTGCACTGTAATGTAGTGTTTAGTTTCACACATATCCTTGGGTGTGGGGAACCAAACCCCTTTAGATCAGAGCCCTCTGCATGGCTGCAAACCCATGCACCTGCTAAATGACGGAGACCGCAAGGGCTGTGATTTGTCACTTTTCCTGTTTCACTCATTCCTCTAAGTTTTTGCAGTGCGCATGCTGATAACATTTCGATCTTGGATCATATACGTTAGCAGAAAAGTCAGAAAACTTCACAACACAAAGTCTGAGATGGATGCAATTCATGGAGGGACATTGCACGTACCGTACCATTGGTTTGGAGGTTGATGATTATTTAAGAAATGGAGCTTGTTGAGGAACAAATTAATCAGGAAGCGAAATGGTAACACCTCTGCAGACCCCACACACCCTGGACACACACTGTTCAAACTCCTCCCCTCTGGTCAGCGTTAAGCTGGGCAGACACTGTACGATATTTTCAATCGTTGTACTCCAGCTCAAACTGTACGACAAAACCACAGGGTGCCCTCATGAGGGCCGACCAGAATATCAATCAGGTTTGATTTCCATCCGACCATACGATTGCAGATGGGGAGGTGGTCGTGAGAGGTTAAACACAGCTCGTTACTCCATGTATACTACACAATGCAGGATGCACAATTAAGCTGAAACATGGCGTGAACCAAAAAATTCTCGTATGAGTGAAAAATTGGCTCAAAAAGGGCCAAAAAAGGGCCAAAACAGTCTGTTGGTGGGTCCTACTCCTGGGTCCGGTTGTCGGGTCAGGGCCTCCCTGACTACCCCCTCCACGTTGTTCACCCACTAATAGGGAACGTGAGCTGGGATTAGACTGTCATGAGACAGGTTAGTTTTACCCTACTGATGATGTTTTGTTGCACAGTGTAAGCCCAGCTTTACAGAGCTCTGTACTTTCTTTCCACAGGCCATCACACTGATGAACAGTTTAACCTCCCATGAAACTGTACAACTTCAGTCTGTTTGTCTGTTTCTCCTTTGCCCACATTTTTTTATTTCACATATTACTTGCACTTTTTTTTATTGTGAATCGTTTTGTGTATATTTATACATGCTTGTACAGAGTACAGTTCAAACCGGAGTCAAATTCCTTGTATTCTTGTAGATACTTGGCGAATAAAGGCTATTCTGACTCTGACTTACCAATTCTGGTGTTTTGTGGCAAATGCCAGTCGAGCTCCACAGCACAAGCCAGTTAGCACAGGGCACTGTTTCTGATTGGCTAGTTAGAGACATTCACACCTGTGGCCTGCTGGAGGTCATTTTGGACTGCTCCGGCAGTGCTCATCCTGTTCCTCCTTACACAAATTTGCAGATACCAGTCCTGCTGATGGGTTAAGGACGTTGTATTGCTCTGTCCAGCTCTGCTACAGTAACTGCCTGTCTCCTGGAATCTCTAACATGCTCTTGAGACTGTGCTGAGAGACACAGCAAACCTTCTGGCAATGGCATGTAGTGATCAATTCAATCAATCAATTTTTTTTTTTTATATAGCGCCAAATCACAACAAACAGTTGCCCCAAGGCGCTTTATATTGTAAGGCAAGGCCATACAATAATTATGTAAAACCCCAACGGTCAAAACGACCCCCTGTGAGCAAGCACTTGGCTACAGTGGGAAGGAAAAAACTCCCTTTTAACAGGAAGAAAACCTCCAGCAGAACCAGGCTCAGGGAGGGGCAGTCTTCTGCTGGGACTGGTTGGGGCTGAGGGAGAGAACCAGGAAAAAAGACTGCTGTGGAGGGGAGCAGAGATCGATCACTAATGATTAAATGCAGAGTGGTGCATACAGAGCAAAAAGAGAAAGAAACAGTGCATCATGGAACCCCCCAGCAGTCTACGTCTATAGCAGCATAACTAAGGGATGGTTCAGGGTCACCTGATCCAGCCCTAACTATAAGCTTTAGCAAAAAGGAAAGTTTTAAGCCTAATCTTAAAAGTAGAGAGGGTGTCTGTCTCCCGATCTGAATTGGGAGCTGGTTCCACAGAAGAGGAGCCTGAAAGCTGAAGGCTCTGCCTCCCATTCTACTCTTACAAACCCTAGGAACTACAAGTAAGCCTGCAGTCTGAGAGCGAAGCGCTCTATTGGGGTGATATGGTACTACGAGGTCCCTAAGATAAGATGGGACCTGATTATTCAAAACCTTATAAGTAAGAAGAAGAATTTTAAATTCTATTCTAGAATTAACAGGAAGCCAATGAAGAGAGACCAATATGGGTGAGATATGCTCTCTCCTTCTAGTCCCCGTCAGTACTCTAGCTGCAGCATTTGAATTAACTGAAGGCTTTTTAGGGAACTTTTAGGACAACCTGATAATAATGAATTACAATAGTCCAGCCTAGAGGAAATAAATGCATGAATTAGTTTTTCAGCATCACTCTGAGACAAGACCTTTCTGATTTTAGAGATATTGCGTAAATGCAAAAAAGCAGTCCTACATATTTGTTTAATATGCGCTTTGAATGACATATCCTGATCAAAAATGACTCCAAGATTTCTCACAGTATTACTAGAGGTCAGGGTAATGCCATCCACAGTAAGGATCTGGTTAGACACCATGTTTCTAAGATTTGTGGGGCCAAGTACAATAACTTCAGTTTTATCTGAGTTTAAAAGCAGGAAATTAGAGGTCATCCATGTCTTTATGTCTGTAAGACAATCCTGCAGTTTAGCTAATTGGTGTGTGTCCTCTGGCTTCATGGATAGATAAAGCTGGGTATCATCTGCATAACAATGAAAATTTAAGCAATACCGTCTAATAATACTGCCTAAGGGAAGCATGTATAAAGTGAATAAAATTGGTCCTAGCACAGAACCTTGTGGAACTCCATAATTAACTTTAGTCTGTGAAGAAGATTCCCCATTTACATGAACAAATTGTAATCTATTAGACAAATATGATTCAAACCACCGCAGCGCAGTGCCTTTAATACCTATGGCATGCTCTAATCTCTGTAATAAAATTTTATGGTCAACAGTATCAAAAGCAGCACTGAGGTCTAACAGAACAAGCACAGAGATGAGTCCACTGTCCGAGGCCATAAGAAGATCATTTGTAACCTTCACTAATGCTGTTTCTGTACTATGATGAATTCTAAAACCTGACTGAAACTCCTCAAATAGACCATTCCTCTGCAGATGATCAGTTAGCTGTTTTACAACTACCCTTTCAAGAATTTTTGAGAGAAAAGGAAGGTTGGAGATTGGCCTATAATTAGCTAAGATAGCTGGGTCAAGTGATGGCTTTTTAAGTAATGGTTTAATTACTGCCACCTTAAAAGCCTGTGGTACATAGCCAACTAACAAAGATAGATTGATCATATTTAAGATCGAAGCATTAAATAATGGTAGGGCTTCCTTGAGCAGCCTGGTAGGAATGGGGTCTAATAAACATGTTGATGGTTTGGATGAAGTAACTAATGAAAATAACTCAGACAGAACAATCGGAGAGAAAGAGTCTAACCAAATACCGGCATCACTGAAAGCAGCCAAAGATAACGATACGTCTTTGGGATGGTTATGAGTAATTTTTTCTCTAATAGTTAAAATTTTGTTAGCAAAGAAAGTCATGAAGTCATTACTAGTTAAAGTTAATGGAATACTCAGCTCAATAGAGCTCTGACTCTTTGTCAGCCTGGCTACAGTGCTGAAAAGAAACCTGGGGTTGTTCTTATTTTCTTCAATTAGTGATGAGTAGAAAGATGTCCTAGCTTTACGGAGGGCTTTTTTATAGAGCAACAGACTCTTTTTCCAGGCTAAGTGAAGATCTTCTAAATTAGTGAGACGCCATTTCCTCTCCAACTTACGGGTTATCTGCTTTAAGCTACGAGTTTGTGAGTTATACCACGGAGTCAGGCACTTCTGATTTAAAGCTCTCTTTTTTAGAGGAGCTACAGCATCCAAACTTGTCTTCAATGAGGATGTAAAACTATTGACGAGATACTCTATCTCACTTACAGAGTTTAGGTAGCTACTCTGCACTGTGTTGGTATATGGCATTAGAGAACATAAAGAAGGAATCATATCCTTAAACCTAGTTACAGCGCTTTCTGAAAGACTTCTAGTGTAATGAAACTTATTCCCCACTGCTCGGTAGTCCATCAGAGTAAATGTAAATGTTATTAAGAAATGATCAGACAGAAGGGAGTTTTCAGGGAATACTGTTAAGTCTTCTATTTCCATACCATAAGTCAGAACAAGATCTAAGATATGATTAAAGTGGTGGGTGGACTCATTTACTTTTTGAGCAAAGCCAATAGAGTCTAATAATAGATTAAATGCAGTGTTGAGGCTGTCATTCTCAGCATCTGTGTGGATGTTAAAATCGCCCACTATAATTATCTTATCTGAGCTAAGCACTAAGTCAGACAAAGGTCTGAAAATTCACAGAGAAACTCACAGTAACGACCAGGTGGACGATAGATAATAACAAATAAACTGGTTTTTGGGACTTCCAATTTGGATGGACAAGACTAAGAGTCAAGCTTTCAAATGAATTAAAGCTCTGTCTGGGTTTTTGATTAATTAATAAGCTGGAATGGAAGATTGCTGCTAATCCTCCGCCCCGGCCCGTGCTACGAGCATTCTGACAGTTAGTGTGACTCGGGGGTGTTGACTCATTTAAACTAACATATTCATCCTGCTGTAACCAGGTTTCTGTAAGGCAGAATAAATCAATATGTTGATCAATTATTATATCATTTACTAACAGGGACTTAGAAGAGAGAGACCTAATGTTTAATAGACCACATTTAACTGTTTTAGTCTGTGGTGCAGTTGAAGGTGCTATATTATTTTTTCTTTTTGAATTTTTATGCTTAAATAGATTTTTGCTGGTTATTGGTAGTCTGGGAGCAGGCACCGTCTCTACGGGGATGGGGTAATGAGGGGATGGCAGGGGGAGAGAAGCTGCAGAGAGGTGTGTAAGACTACAACTCTGCTTCCTGGTCCCAACCCTGGATAGTCACGGTTTGGAGGATTTAAGAAAATTGGCCAGATTTCTAGAAATGAGAGCTGCTCCATCCAAAGTGGGATGGATGCCGTCTCCCCTAACAAGACCAGGTTTTCCCCAGAAGCTTTGCCAATTATCTATGAAGCCCACCTCATTTTTTGGACACCACTCAGACAGCCAGCAATTCAAGGAGAACATGCGGCTAAACATGTCACTCCCGGTCTGATTGGGGAGGGGCCCAGAGAAAACTACAGAGTCCGACATTGTTTTTGCAAAGTTACACACCGATTTAATGTTAATTTTAGTGACCTCCGATTGGCGTAACCGGGTGTCATTACTGCCGATGTGAATTACAATCTTACCAAATTTACGCTTAGCCTTAGCCAGCAGTTTCAAATTTCCTTCAATGTCGCCTGCTCTGGCCCCCGGAAGACAATTGACTATGGTTGCTGGTGTCGCTAACTTCACATTTCACAAAACAGAGTCGCCAATAACCAGAGTTTGATCCTCGGCGGGTGTGTCGTCGAGTGGGGAAAAACGGTTAGAGATGTGAACGGGTTGGCGGTGTACACAGGGCTTCTGTTTAGGGCTACGCTTCCTCCTCACAGTCACCCAGTCAGCCTGCTTTCCCGGCTGCTCGGGATCTGCCAGGGGGTAACTAACGGCGGCTAAGCTACCTTGGTCCGCACCAACTACAGGGGCCTGGCTAGCTGTAGAATTTTCCATGGTGCGGAGCCGAGTCTCCAATTCGCCCAGCCTGGCCTCCAAAGCTACGAATAAGCTACACTTATTACAAGTACCGTTACTGCTAAAGGAGGCCGAGGAATAACTAAACATTTCACACCCAGAGCAGAAAAGTGCGGGAGAGACAGGAGAAGCCGCCATGCTAAATCGGCTAAGAGCTAGTAGCTACGCTAAGCTAGCGGATTCCTAAAAACACGCAAAGTGAATAATGTGTAAATAATTTAGAGGTGATTCAGCAGAAGGAGTGCTTTAGTTAAGGCACGTAAAGATTACACTGGGAAACAAATCGTAATCTAGATAACTAGATCAATCTAACTGCGCAGATTAAACAGCTAACAGATACAGAAAAACACCGCTGTGCTCCGGAACAGGAAGTGATACAATACCGCAGTGAGAGCCAACCACCAGTAGAGGACAACATGCTCAATGAGGATGTAAAACTATTGACGAGATACTCTATCTCACTTACAGAGTTTAGGTAGCTACTCTGCACTGTGTTGGTATATGGCATTAGAGAACATAAAGAAGGAATCATATCCTTAAACCTAGTTACAGCGCTTTCTGAAAGACTTCTAGTGTAATGAAACTTATTCCCCACTGCTGGGTAGTCCATCAGAGTAAATGTAAATGTTATTAAGAAATGATCAGACAGAAGGGAGTTTTCAGGGAATACTGTTAAGTCTTCTATTTCCATACCATAAGTCAGAACAAGATGTAAGATATGATTAAAGTGGTGGGTGGACTCATTTACATTTTGAGCAAAGCCAATAGAGTCTAATAATAGATTAAATGCAGTGTTGAGGCTGTCATTCTCAGCATCTGTGTGGATGTTAAAATCGCCCACTATAATTATCTTATCTGAGCTAAGCACTAAGTCAGACAAAAGGTCTGAAAATTCACAGAGAAACTCACAGTAACGACCAGGTGGACGATAGATAACAACAAATAAAACTGGTTTTTGGGACTTCCAATTTGGATGGACAAGACTAAGAGTCAAGCTTTCAAATGAATTAAAGCTCTGTCTGGGTTTTTGATTAATTAATAAGCTGGAATGGAAGATTGCTGCTAATCCTCCGCCTCGGCCCGTGCTACGAGCATTCTGACAGTTAGTGTGACTCGGGGGGGGTTGACTCATTTAAACTAACATATTCATCCTGCTGTAACCAGGTTTCTGTAAGGCAGAATAAATCAATATGTTGATCAATTATTATATCATTTACCAACAGGGACTTAGAAGAGAGAGACCTAATGTTTAATAGACCACATTTAACTGTTTTAGTCTGTGGTGCAGTTGAAGATGCTATATTATTTTTCTTTTTGAATTTTTATGCTTAAATAGATTTTTACTGGTTATTGGTGGTCTGGGAGCAGGCACCGTCTCTACGGGGATGGGGTAATGAGGGGATGGCAGGGGGAGAGAAGCTGCAGAGAGGTGTGTAAGACTACAACTCTGCTTCCTGGTCCCAACCCTGGATAGTCACGGTTTGGAGGATTTAAGAAAATTGGCCAGATTTCTAGAAATGAGAGCTGCTCCATCCAAAGTGGGATGGATGCCGTCTCTCCTAACAAGACCAGGTTTTCCCCAGAAGCTTTGCCAATTATCTATGAAGCCCACCTCTTTTTTTTTTTTGACATTTTGATGTTCCATCTTGGAGGAGCTGGACTACCTGTCTAACCTCTGTAGGATCCAGGTACCGCACCATGCTACCAATAATGACTCTGACCTGAGCCACATGAAAAACTAGTGAAAAATCAGTCAGAAAAGATGAGGAGGGAAAAAATGTCAGTGGCCTCCACCTATATAACCATTCCTCTTTTGGGTGTGGTCTCATTGTATAGATTTGTGTGTATATATATATATATATATATATATATATATATATATATATATATATATATATATATATATATATATATATATATATATATATGTGTGTGTGTGTGTGTGTACTCCTGTTCATTGCTTGTATGGACTGGGTGTTTGGTAGGGTTGTGGAATCCAAGACAGACTGCAACCATGTGACACACGAGCATGTCTTCTCCAGCTGCTGGTATCCTCCAAACTAAAGCACCTATTATGTGCTTGAACATGAACAGTGAAACACATGGGGGGGGGGGGGGGGGGGGGGGGGTGTGATGAGATACAAAATGCAAATGATAGTATTTATCTGATTTTTGCTAATCAACTGCACAATTGATACAAAATCATTTGAGTGGTACAAGTTCACCAAAGAGACATGGTACCAAAGACATCTCATTATTTGCCTAATGGGTCTATTTAACAGAGTGCTGTTTCTTTTTGTTTCATCCATAGCAAATCTGGACATGTTTTGAAGCATCATAGTAACTTCTTGATCCATCTTTGTCAATCTTACAAACTTGGTATACATAGTATTTACGGGCATCATCAGTAACCGAATTGAACTATCGACAACTAAAACTGAACTGTTCAAAAATTTTATCCTGATTCTTGAAATCGTTGATAGTACATGGTAACTTCGGAGTATTCATGGTCTTAAAGGCTTCAATCATGTTTGAACTTCTTTAAACGGGGTATTTGTAGTGACTACTAGTAACTAATAACTTGTCTGATCGTGCTCTGTCAGGGTAGAAATTTGAAGCCAAACCATGTCTGGCCGAGGACGCAACTCTTTTGTCTTTGGGCTGGTTGCCAGGTATGCATTTTATAAGCTATCCAGTAGCCAGTTCTGCACTTCATAAGTCAGCCTGTTAGGAGGCAAACTGGATTAAGCCATTTCAGGCTGTTTTTGCACTTTTTGGCACGGGACGATCATAGTAGAAGGTGCCCTGTGGAATAGTCCTATTAGGTCATGAATTAGTGGCTAAATTTCACAACCATACATTAAAACAGGAATCACCAGGACCCTGAAGATTTTGATCGTAATTGTCCTTCAAAGGTATCTGCATTGCCAGACTCCTCATGGCTCCATAAGCTCAATTCAGGCATCTGTTGATTTCAAAGAACTAGCAGCCAGATAGTGAACAGTGCTCTATTGCTGCAGCACTTGGTCTGCCCGCCCCCACCATGAACAGCTGATTTCCAGAGAGGGGAAATTTATTTTATTCTGTTTTTATTTTTTGTAGGGGACGGTTTATGTCTGCATTCGACTTGCACTCTGAGTAGTCCACCTGGATTCAGTTGCTGCTGCACTCTTAATTGCACGAATCATTCATGCTTGCTCCGTACCACCTTCTGGGTATTCGAACACTCTAAAAAAATGAACCATTGTCTCAATGAGAAAAAATGATCTAACAATTTGCAAAGATTTTTTTTAGTTATTTCAACTGAACTAAAGATATTTCTGCTTAACTAGAGACGTCTTGTGGCATTAACTCGGTTGAAATTTGAAATAACTTTAAAAAATCTATACAAATTGTTACATCAATTTTTCTCATCGACACAGCAGTACTTTTTGTACAGTACAATGTACATGGTTGTATGAATGTCTGTCCCGTACAAATGCAGCCTGAATTCTGTTTGTTTGTCCAGTTTGTGTGATTCGTACAGCATTTGTGCTCTGGTGTGACAGGGCCCATAACACTGTCATAAGCTTTCTCTAAGTCTACAAACATACAATGCAACTCCTTTTGGCCTTCTCTATTCTTCTCCCTTCGCACTCTTAAAGCAAACATTGCATCTGTTGTGCTCTTTCTTTGCATGAAACCATATTGCTGCTTAGAGATCTTCACTTCCTTTCTGCGCCTAGTTTCTACTACTCTTTCCCATAACTTCATGCTGTGGCTGACCAACTTTATGCCCTTGTTCTTAAAAATTGGAAAAGCACACTTTTTCTCCACTCCTTATGCATCCATTCACTTTCCAAGATTTTATTCAGTGATTTGGTTAGGAGCTCTACTGCCATCTATCATAAACATTTCCATGCCTCCACTGAAATGTCATCTGGACCAACTGGCCTTCCACTCTTCATAGCTGTCCTCACTTCTTCTTTATTAATCCTTTGCACTTCCTGATGTACTCTCTAAACATCATCCAGCCTTTTCTCTCTATCATTTTCTCCATTCATCTGTTCCTCAAAAAATTTCCTCCACCTTCTCAATGCACTCTCCTCTCTTGTAAGCCCATTACATCTGCATCCTTTATCACCCTAACCTGTTGCACATCCTTTCCACCTTGGTCGCTTTGTGTGGCCAATCTGTACAAGTACTTTTCTTCTTCCTTAGAGCCCCTTCACACATAACATGCATGAAGGAGGATTCGAATTGTTAGGAAAGTGAATGAACGGACGCACGTTAGGGGGGAGCGTAAAATGAACGGTCAACAGAATATCCAATAAATAACAATTTATTATGCAAGGTGCAACACAGAACCAAATTATGTTGAGTCCAATCAAACACAAAGTGACACATGGGCAGGCCCGAGGGTAGGAGACGCGTATCCAGAGAAGAGCCGGGACCCACGAGGTTCCACCACCAGCCGGAGGTCTGCAGCACCCCAGAACCGCCAAGTACTGGTTCCCCTGGTGGCCACCGCACGAGGCTGTCGGACCGGTACTGCTGGCAGTAACAGAAAAAGGTTAAACGTGGGTGTGGGTACACCCAGCAAACAGTCAGCAAAAACACAGTTCCTTCCTGAGGGAAAAATCCACCACTCCCAGAGAGCAGGAAAACTGAGGGAGAACGTGCAGTACCAATAGATATACTTAGAATTAGAAAAGTGAGGAGTGGAAACGCCAGCTCCTCCAAATCTCCACAAACCCAGCTCCAAGCTGCATGTATACTAAAGGTTACGACTGCAAAGATTTCAGTAGCAATGTATTTGTGAACGGCACAAAAATGGCTGAGGAAGTTTACCTGTCGGGTAAGCTGATAACTCGGCAGAGTTATGGTGTCTCTCCCAGGATTTATGGATCTGGTGATGATGATGATTCACAGCTGATGACAGCCTCCAGGTGTGACAGAAAAGGCCAGTGCGCCCTCCAGAGGCCCAAAGATGCCAGCATGGCAGGGCGCCATCTGGTGGTGGGCCAGCAGTACCTCCTCTTTGGCGGCCCACATAACAGGACCCCCCTCTCAATGGGTGCCTCCTGGCGCCCGCCCTGGCTTGTCTGGGTGCTCCTGGTAGAAGTCTGCCAGGAGGGTGGGATCCAGAATGTAGCTCCGCTTCACCCAGGAGCGTTCCTCTGGGCCATATCCCTCCCAGTCTACCAGATATTGGTAACCCCGACCCCTCCGTCAAACATCAAGGAGTTTCTTCACAGTCCAGGCTGGTTCTCCGTCGATGATCCGGTCAGGAGGCGGCGCCGGTCCAGGGGAGCAAAGGGCTGAGGTGTGGTACGGCTTGATGCGAGAGACGTGGAATACCGGGTGAATCCGCAGTGAAGCAGGGTGTTTGAGCTTCACCGCGGCGGGGCTGATCACTTTGATGATCCTGTAGGGTCCAATGAAACGGTCAGTTAGTTTTGGGGAGTCCGTGTGTAGAGGGATGTTCTTGGTAGATAGCCAAACCTCCTGCCCTGGCTGGTAAGCAGGGGCCGGGGCTCGTCGGTGATCCGCATGGTCCTTAGCCCGCGTCCGGGCTTTCAGGAGAGCAGAGCGGGCTTTCTTCCACACCCGACGGCATCTCGTGAGCTGGTCCTGGACCGAGGGCACCTTGACCTCTCCCTCGACTGCTGGAAATAATGGGGGTTGATACCCCAGGCAGACCTCAAACGGGGAGAGGCCGGTTGCGGATGAAACTTGGCTATTATGTGCATACTCGATCCAGGCCAGGTGGTGGCTCCAGGCCGTTGGGTGCGCAGATGTGACACATCGGAGGGCTTGTTCCAGATCCTGGTTCGCCCGCTCCGCTTGACCGTTAGTCTGAGGGTGGTACCCGGACAACAGGTTCACTGTGGCCCCCAGCTCCTTGCAAAAGCTCTTCCAGACCTGCGAGGAGAACTGAGGACCATGATCAGAGACAATGTCCGTGGGGATACCATGCAGATGCACGACGTGGTAGACCAGGAGGTCTGCAGTCTCATGGGCCGAGGGGCGCTTTGGGAGGGCCACAAAGTGGGCCACCTTAGAAAACCGGTCCACTATTGTCAACACGACAGTCTTCCCCTGGGACGCAGGGAGGCCCGTGACGAAATCCAGGCCTATGTGGGACCAGGGGCGACGAGGTAAGGGCAAAGGCTGGAGAAGCTCCTTCTCCACCTGATGTGCTGTCGTGCCCCTGGCACAGTTGGTACAGGCCCAGATGTATTCCTGAGTGTCCGCTTCCACTGACGGCCACCAGAACCGCTGCCGCACCACTGCCACGGTCCTTCACACCCCTGGATGACAGGAGAGCTTGGAACCGTGACAGAAGTCCAACATGGCAGTCCGAGCGTCTGGTGGTACGTACAGTCTGTTGGTGGGTCCTCCTCCTGGGTCCGGTTGTCAGGTCAGGGCCTCCCTGACTACCCCCTCCATGTCCCACGTGAGGGCCCCGACAATAGTGGACTCCGGTAGGAGAGTGTCTGGTGGGTCCGACAGCCTGTTCCTTGACTCCTCTTCATGCACCCGGGACAAGGCGTCAGACTGGATGTTCTAAGTCCCGGGGCCATAGGTGATGGTAAATTTGAAGCGGCCAAAAAACAGTGACCACCGAGCCTGTCTGGGGTTCAACTGCTTGGCGGCCTGTATGTACTCCAGATTCTGGTGGTCGGTGAGAACCACGAACGGGACCACAGCTCCCTCCAACAAATGTCTCCACTCCTCAAGGGCCTCTTTCACTGCCAGGAGTTCCCGATTGCCAACGTCATAGTTCCATTCAGCGGGGTCAACCTATGGGAGAAGTAAGCACAAGGGTGGAGAACACCATCGGATTCCCTGCTCTGGAACAATGCGGCTCCTATCCCTGAGTCAGAGGCATCCACTTCAACTATAAACTGGCGGCAAGGATCGGGCTGCACCAGAACTGGTGCAGTCGAAAACCGGTGTTTCAACTCCCTAAACGCGGCTTCGCACCGATCCGACCAGGTGAAGGGGACTTTAGTGGAGGTCAGGGCTGTAAGAGGGCTTGCTACCTGACTGTAGCCCTTAATAAACCTCCTGTAGAAATTAGCGAACCCCAGGAACTGTTGAAGCTTCCTATGGTTCATTGGTTGTGGCCAATCTCTCACCGCAGCTACCTTAGCTGGATCCGGTGCGACGGAGTTGGAGGAGATTATAAACCCCAAGAAGGACAGAGAGGTGCGGTGGAACTCACACTTCTCTGCCTTCACAAACAACCGGTTCTCCAATAACCGCTGAAGGACCTGACGGACATGCATGACATGAGTCTCAGAGTCCTGGGAAAAGATGAGGATGTCGTCTAGATAAACCAAGACATATCGGTGCAGGAAATCCTGCAGAACGTCATTTACCAAGGCTTGGAATGTGGCGGGGGCGTTAGTGAGGCCAAACGGCATGACCAAGTACTCAAAATGACCTAAGGGGGTGTTAAATGCCATGTTCCACTCATCTCCCTTCCTGAGCCGAACTAGGCGATAGGCTTTCCTAAGATCCAGTTTAGTGAAAATTTTGGCTCCAGGCAGGGGCGTGAACACTGAATCCAATAGAGGTAACGGTTATCGATTGCGAACCGTAATCTCGTTCAGCCCTCTATAATCAATGCATGGACGGAGACCGCCATCGTTCTTGCCCACAAAAAAGAAACCTGCACCCAACGCGGATGAAGAATTCCGGATTAGCCCGGCAGCTAAAGAGTCCCGGATGTAGGTCTCCATTGATTCGCGCTCAGGTCGTGAGAGGTTGTACAGCCTGCTGGACGTATACT
Organism: Thalassophryne amazonica; assembly: GCF_902500255.1. Classification (NCBI taxonomy): domain Eukaryota; kingdom Metazoa; phylum Chordata; class Actinopteri; order Batrachoidiformes; family Batrachoididae; genus Thalassophryne; species Thalassophryne amazonica. The sequence goes on along the minus strand of NC_047103.1, from coordinate 77,950,624 downwards.
CAGTGCCCGGAATCAAATCAATGGCACAATCATATGGTCAATGTGGGGGCAAGGTGAGGGAGAGGATCCGTGAATCTCATTCCCAGAGCGCCATAGCCCAAGCGCGTGCTCTGCCCCGAAGTAAGTTAATTATGTAAGCCACCCGGCAGTGCTCCGATGCGTACATAATGGGCCGTTGTAAAAAAACGAGCGCACACTGCATCAAAAAGTCCGCACACGTTTCAAACACAACCACCGTACGGTTCCAGGGGACTTATGTAGGCTTCGGGCGACGAGGGGGGAGACCTCTGAACGACCACTGGATCAACACTGTTTGGCGGCGGATCCACTGGAGGGGGAGCAGCTGAAGCTGCGCCTGACGCACACGTGTCTACCTGCGCAGTGAGAGCCTCCATCCTATGGCTGAGGTGAGCGTCCTGCTCGGTTAATAAATCCATCCGAGCACTGAGGTTAGACAGAATGTGCCGCTCACCCAGCGGTCCTCCCGGTGGATCTTGTGCACCTTGCACTTCCATTGATTGGTCACTAGGTGGAAACGTCCCTCGGAGTCCATGATGTGGCCGAGTTATCCTGTTAGGAAAGTGAATGAACGGACCCACGTTAGGGGGTGTGTAAAATGAACGGTCAATAGAATATCCAATAAATAACAATTTACGAGGTCTGTCCAAAAAGTATCGTACCTTTTTATTTTTTTCAAAAACTATATGGATTTGATTCATATGTTTTTATGTCAGCCAATCTTGAACCTTCGTGCGCATGCGTGAGTTTTTCCATGCTTGTCGGTTGCGTCATTCGCCAGTGGGCAAGCTTTGAGTGAGCACTGCTCCACCCCTCTCGTCGTTGTTTCATCGCTGTGTGGAGCCGGGACCGTCGTGTGCAATTTCTCTGGTTATCTCAAGAGCTGGACATTTTGTCATGGAAAGCTGCGCAGAGGCTTCGCGCGTCACGACCGATTCTCTGATGGAGCGAGACAAAGGAACACCTCCGTTTCGGAGTGTTAAAAGACAAGTTGGGACATGCCTATCTCGGCTTTCAGTGCTTACCAGTCGAGTGAGTATAAGAGAAATTGTGGAGAGCTGGGCATGTCCCAACTTGTCTTTTAACACTCCAAAATGGAGGTGTTCCTTTGTCTTGCTATTCCATGACAAAATCTCTTGTTAAAAGTGAAATCTGCCGGAAAATGGCTGATGTCCAGCTCTTGTGATAACCAGAAAAATTGCACACGACGGTCCCGGCTCCACACAGCGATCCATTTAGAAATGATGTGGTGGTTTCTGCCTCTCGATGGCGGCTCGGAGCGCGGCATGCATGCACCATTGTGGGCCGTCCTTAAAGCTGTAGTAACACTCCTTATTCTCTGTGAAGCCCGTAAAATTTTCACCGAAAGCCAGATAAATTTTTCAAATGGTTTCCAGCTGCCTGTCTCTAACAGTTTCTGAAAAAATTCTGATGGAGAAAAAGCCCAAATCATTCTGCCATTTCCTCGCAATGAAACAACGATGAGAGGGGTGGACCAGTGCTCACTCAAAGCCTGCCCACAGGCAAATGACGCAACCAACAGGCATGGAAAAACTCACGCATGCGCATGAAGGTTCAAGCTTGGCTGACGTAAAAACATATGAATCAAATCCATAGAGTTTTTGAAATAAATAAAAAGGTATGATACTTTTTGGACAGACCTCATATTATGCAAGGTGCAACACAGAACCAAATTATGCTGAGTCCAATCAAACACAAAGTGACACGTGGGCAGGCCCAAGGGTAGGAGACGCCTATCCAGAGAAGAGCCGGGACCCATGAGGTTCCACCGCCAGCCGGAGGTCTGCAGCACCCCAGAACCGCCAAGTCCTGGTTCCCCTGGTGGCCACCGCACGAGGCTGTCGGACCGGTAATGCTGGCAGTAACAGAAAAAGGTTAAATGTGGGTGTGGGTACACCCAGCAAACAGTCAGCAAAAACAGTTCCTTCCTGAGGGAGAAATCCACCACTCCCAGAGAGCAGGAAAACTGAGAACGTGCAGTAACAATAGATATACTTAGAATTAGAAAAGTGAGGAGTGGAAACGCCAGATCCTCCAAATCTCCACAAACCCAGCTCCAAGCTGCATGTATACTAAAGGTTACGACTGCAAAGATTTCAGTAGCAATGTATTTGCGAATGGCACAATAACGGCTGAGGAAGTTTACTGTCGGGTAAGCTGATAACTCGGCAGAGTTATGGTGTCTCTCCCAGGCTTTTATGGATCTGGTGATGATGATGATTCGCAGCTGATGACAGCCTCCAGGTGTGACAGAAAAGGCCAGTGCGCCCTCCAGAGGCCCAAAGGTGCCAGCACGGCAGTGCACCATCTGGTGGTGGGCCAGCAGTACCTCCTCTTCGGTGGCCCACATAACACGAATGCCACTTGTGAAATTTTGGAGCCACCTCAAATGCCTCGTACAGCAGTCACCACAACCATTCGGCCACAGCACATGCACTCACGTCAGAAACCCATTCAAATTGGGGGCAAGATGAGGTCATACTGCCACGTGATCATGCTCGTAACATTCACATGGCATGTCTAACACAGGTCGGACAAATCATGCCACAGCTGAGGGGCCGCACAAAATCATCAGCCACGTCAAACTGTGGCCGAATGGCGTGATCAAGGCAGCCTTGACACTGGTGGGCCAATGACATTGAATGCCGGGCGAGTAGTCATTCAATCCTCTCTTGGCTGGAGTCAGCTGGAGTCCAGCTGCCACCCACAAACATCCAACATGACTCGCGGGGCACTTAGAAAAGCTGAAGCCATTCGTGCTGCCAGCATCAAAGTAGAGAGTAGACAGATCACATTTGAGCTGGTTGCGGGAATAGCCCTGCATTATTGAATTGCCCCACGAGTGTGCTGTTTCCCCCCCAAGCAACACAAGTGCAAGTGTGTCATGTTTCTCCCCTACACCCAAGCAACACAAATGGCGTGCAAGTCTGTCGTGTGTAGGGATAGGTATCGATAAGATCGATATCGATACCATTATCAATTCCGCTTATCGATCCGATTCATTATGGATTCCTTTATCGATACCTCTTGTGAATTTTTTGTGTACTAAAAGCAGGCTTTACAGGTTTTCTATGTCAGTGGGTCAAAGAGCTTTTTCTTATCATGCACACCCACTTACCACCCAATCTGTGGAACGGTCTTCCTGCGACCGTGAGGCAGTCGGAGTCCATGGACATTTTTAAGTCTATTTATTTAAGTCTTTTTAAGTCTTTCTTATGAATAGTTTTTATTTTTTATCTGTTTTATTATTTTACTTCTGTTTTTAATTATGTATTTGAATTTTTTTATTTTTATTTATTTATTTATTTATTACATTTTTTTCTGTTGAACCGTTCTATGTGAGGCGCCTTGAGATGGCTTTTGTTGTGATTTGGCCCTTTATAAGCCGATTAAATTGAAATTGAATTGAAATTGAACAACATTTTTTTGAGTCTTAAAGTAAATAAATATGAAATTGGTCACTGGATCCATAAACGTTGGACATAATAAACTACATGGTGGATCCTTGATCTCTGGACATAAATAGAAATAAACAAAATCTGTAGTTTTTGTCAAAAGCATTTCCTTTCAGACATTATTGGCATGAATGTCTTTCCATATCTCTGAGCTGAGCTCTTGCAGCTGGCTGCGCTGCACGTCAGGATGTAATTTATAAAGAATGCAGCTCGTCTCATTTTGGGAGGAAAAAAAACATTTTAGTCAATTGTAGTTTCTTGTCTGTATTACAGCGTATGTAAAGAGGTGCCATTTTATTTAAAGCGACAATTTGTTTTGAGGAAAAAAAACATTTTAGTCAATTGTAGTTTCTTGTCTGTATTACAGCGTATGTAAAGAGGTGCCATTTTATTTAAAGCGACAATTTGTTTTGAAGTTATTAATTCCGACCGGACTCTGTCTCGGCAGAGAGTTGTCCAGCTTTTGGAGCTGTGTCAACAGAATGGAGGACGATTCTCGTTTCTTGAATGCAACAAGACAAGAGTCCCAGTTAGTGACTTTAATCCACACAAAAGTGGCTCACGATATTTTAATGGCTTTGAGAGGGGTTAAGAAGTGGACTTATTGTATCTGAAGAGCAGCGAATCAAAGAACCAACGAGCTAGTGGAATGAAGCATTGTTTCAATGGTTCACTCTTCAAAGTGGTGTCGCGATGCAGAAACGGTTGACTACAGAGCCGCTGCAGGGTCTGTAATCAACGTAGAGGAATGATCATTTTCCCGACAAACACCCTCAAAAACAACAGCTGCTCTGAAGGACCGATAAGGGAATCATTAAGCAAAAAGGCTATTGATATCGGTGGATCCAATAATTTCTTAATGATACTCGAAAAGAACCGGTTCTCGATACCCAACCCTAGTCGTGTGTCTGCCTTCCCCTTAGTGACACAAATGAAATGGCATGCGAGTGTGCAGTGCCCCAACACAAATGCCATGCGAGTGTGTCATGTTTCTGCCCCCTCCCCTCCAAACCACAATCCAACTTTGTCAAGGGGTGACTGAGATGGAAAATGCCTGAACAGTGGCCAGAGTGCAGTGTGATCGCTATCCAGTGCAGTGTGCACATCTGGACAGCCTGTCATGCCTATGATGAATGTCATGTAACACAAACCTTGCATTCCCTCCCATTACACAATGTATATGAAACATTATGATCATTACAGCTGTAATACCAGATGTGCAGGTGCACACATCATGCTGCATGCCCATGTGAGTCGATGCATGTGACAGGCTCGGTGCACACAGCTGACTGGCATGTCAGAGCTGCGGATCACCCATCATGACATATTCAGCATGTCCCTCTGGAAACAGGATCACCAGGCAGCAGTGTACACATGCTGGCACAACAGAGTTAAAAATAAAAAATACTCACAAAAATATTGTCCCATATGACTGGCATAGAGCATATAAATTCCATATGACACAGTGGTCCACGGCAAGCACGGCATCCAAGCGGATAGCCACGTGACATGCAATCGCAACGTGCATCATTAAGTGACAGCCAGCCGTGAGCCCAAGGGGACATGTCATTCTGCTTGGGACTCCGGCGAGCGCAGTCGCATCTCCTCCTCTCTCCTCTATCTCTGCTCCAACCTTCAAAGTCCCTACTTCACCAGGCTGTGAATTCTTCAAACTATATTAGATTAACCATGGAATTGATCAGCTGGTGTCTGAATGCTTTTGACACCATTTTTTCTACAAGAAGATCAGGGCCGGGGGACCCTGCATGCCCAGATGGAACCTAGCCTGCGGGCTATGTTCTCGACGCCTGGGAGACGTGGCGAGTTGCATGCTTTGCACCATTCTCTGTGGAGGACGTCGAGGATTTATTCATATTTGGTTTCATAGTAGAAGGGCTGGTACTTATTGGCTTATGTGCTACCCTGACCTACCGGAAAATTGGCAAGACAGCTGCCGCCAAAACCACTACCCCTCACTTGTCCGTCATGATTAATGAGTTGGGCAAGGCGATGCATTCTCAGACTGCGTTAACCCTTGAACTCAGACGCAAATTGGATGGCATCTCGGAGCAAATGCGTACCTTGCAGATGGAGAGGAAGATTTCAGAGACTGGGGAATATTCATAATTTGGGATCTGGTTTGTTCATGTGAGATTGTAAAAGTGTTTTTCACTGCTCAACCACAAACACAACAGGCTTATCAGCCTCTGAAGATAAAATACCTCCTCCAGAAGAATCTCTACGGCCTTGGGGAACATTGGCTGCCTCCTTATCTCTCGAATTCCAGTTCACAAGGACAGAAACTGATAAACTGATAAACTCATGATAAGGCTGCACTGATATCAGCACAAAAAGAACTTAATCAGCAATTGCGTGTAGCAAGGAGAAAACAGAAAGAGCTTTTAGAACTTAATATTTCGGACACCAAGAGAGTCTGGGATTCTATGAAGGCTATCACAAACATGAACCCTTATAAAAAGCATTTTATATCACTTGATGACTCCAAAATGGCCAATGAGTTAAATGATTTTTATTTGAGATTTGAGACACATGATTTCTCTGAAAAGTGTAACAAGGAGCTGGACTCCCTACCCCCCTCTGATAATGCGTCACATAGACTGTGGATTGATCCACAACAGGTCGAACGTCTCTTTCAGCGTGCTCCGTTAAAAAAGGCTGCAGGGCCAGATGGGATTTCATCATTTTTGTTAAAAACATTTGCACAGGAGCTTACTGCAGCTTGGTGTCCTGTTTTTCAACAGTCTATAGACACCCATACAGTCCCTGCCCTGTGGAAACGTTCTATGATCATCCCGGTGCCCAAGAAGGCAAACCCCATCAAAGACAATGATTTTAGGCCTATAGCATTGACATCAGTTGTGATGAAATGTTTCGAGAAATACATTGTGAGCAGGCTGAAAACAGATGTAGATGGCAAATTAGATCCATTTCAGTTTGCTTACAGGCGAGGGCGATGCACAGATGATGCGATTTCCACCATCATGCATCTTGTTTTAAAACATCTTGATGATAAGTCATCATATGCCCGATTACTTTTTATTGACTTTAGCTCCGCCTTTAATACGCTTCAGCCATACTTACTAATTCAGAAACTTAAAACGTTTGATGTCAACCCATCACTTATACGGTGGTTTCACTCTTTTTTGACAAACAGAACACAGCAGGTTAAGGTAAATTCTAGCCTGTCCCAAATCAAAGACATCAGTACTGGAGCACCACAGGGATGTGTGAGCTCACCTGTCCTTTTTACTTTATATACTAATGAGTGTTCAGCCAAGCACCCTGGGAACTATATTTTTAAATATTCAGACGACTCAGCACTTCTGTGCTTACTTCAACAGAATGATGATTTGAATATCTATCATTCAGAGGTGAGGCAGTTTGTTGAGTGGTGTGATTCCAGTTACCTTACTTTAAATGTTAAAAAGACAGAGGAAGTCATTTTTGATCCAAAGTTAGTTGGCAATCACAACCCTGTAATTATACACCAGCAACCAATCACACAGGTGCAGTCGTACAAATATCTTGGTGTCTGTATAGACAGTTCCCTTACATGGAACACTCATGTTGACTGGTTATGTTGAATCAAGGACTCTATTTTCTACGGCGTTTGCGTTTTCATGGAGTCGACCAAAAAATTATGTTACTGTTTTATCAGGCAGTTCTTGAAAGCATTCTAAGATATGGCATAACCACTTGGTTTTGGAACCTTCCTGTGTCCCTAAGATCAAAATTAAACTACCTTGTTCTCACAGCAATGAAAATCATTGGTTTGAAACAGTATAACAATCCTCAGTCAATTTTTGATCAGTGCGTGATGAAGCAAGCGGACAGAATTCTTTCTGACTCCTCCCATGTTCTGCACACGCAATACGAGTTGCTACCATCGGGCCGGCGTTTCAGAGTCCCCCATTGCAGACTGAATAGATATAGGAACTCTTTTGTTCCTATATCAATCATAGCCCTTAACAAATATCATAATAAACACCGCTAACAATCAGGCACATTAGGAGGTTTTAGTACTTGTATGTTTTTTTTATTTATTTTTATTCTTTATTTATGTATTTATTTATTTATTGTTATGAACTGTTTATGTCTTGTTCTGTATCTTTGTATGGTCATGATTTTTGAGAGGTCCAAGACAGATTTCCCCATGGGGACATTAACTGTATGTATGTATGTATGTATGTATGTATGTATGTATGTATGTATGTATCTATCTATCTATCTATCTATCTATCTATCTATCTATCTATCTATCTATCTGACTAACACATGGACAAACACTGAAATGTGCTCCACCTCCCCTCCTGCCCCATCACACACCCCATCCCAGCCACCGCTCACGCCACCCCTTTTCCCCTCTGGGGGCTGCGTACTTTTAGCTGCGGCAGGTCCCCATTCTCCCCACGCTGGCGGTGGCGTGACTCCTGTTGCTGCGGCTACCACACACTCACACTGCCTCAATTCGGAAATCTTTTCTAATAGACCTCGTATGTGTGAAGGGGCCATTACTGTTTAACTTCTTTTTTTTTGAACACTTTATTTTCCTATTTTCACATTTAACTGAACATACAGTAGTGTTCAGAATAATAGTAGTGCTATGTGACTAAAAAGATTAATTCAAGTTTTGAGTGTATTTCTTATTGTTACATGGGAAACAGGGTACCAGTAGATTCAGTAGAGTCTCGCAAATCCAACAAGACCAAGCATTCATGATATGCACACTCTTAAGGCTATGAAATTGAGCTATTAGTAAAATAAAAGTAGAAAATGGGGTGTTCACAATAGTAGTAGCATCTCCTGCTTTTTTTTTTTAGCAATCTGTGAATCACTAAACAAGTACTTAGTTGTATAACCACAGTTTTTCATGATTTCTTCACATCTTTGAGGCATTACTTTGGTTGGTTTGGAACCAAGATTTTGCTCATTTACTAGTGTGCTTGGGGTCGTCTTGTTGAAACAACCATTTCAAGGGCATATCCTCTTCAGCATAGGGCAACATGACCTCTTCAAGTATTTTGACATATCCAAACTGATCCATGATACCTGGTATGTGATATATAGGCCCCACACCATAGTAGGAGAAACATGCCCATATCATGATGCTTGCACCACCATGCTTCACTGTCTTCACTGTGAACTGTGGCTTGAATTCAGAGTTTGGGGGTCGTCTCACAAACTGTCTGCGGCCCTTGGACCCAAAAAGAACAATTTTACTGTCATCAGTCCACAAAATATTCCTCCATTTCTCTTTAGGCCAGTTGATGTGTTCCTTGTCAAATTGTAACCTCTTCTGCACGTTTTTTTTTTTTTTTTTTTTTAACAGAGGGACTTTGCGGGGGATTCTTGCAAATAAATTAGTTTCACACAGGCGTCTTCTAACTGTCACAGCACTTACAGGTAACTCCAGACTGTCTTTGATCATCCTGGCACTGATCAATGGGTGAGCCTTTGCCATTCTGGTTATTCTTCTATCCATTTTGATGGTTGTTTTCCGTTTTCTTCCACGCGTCTCTGTTTTTTTTTTTTTTTTTTGTCCATTTTAAAGCATTGTAGATCATTGTAGATCGGGGTGGCCAAGTTCGGTCCTCTAGAGCCACCTTCCTGACACTCTTAGTTGTCTCCCTGCTCCAACACACCTGAATCCAATGAAAGACTCGTTAGCAGACTTTTAATGAGCCTTTCATTGGATTCAGGTGTGTTGGAGCAGGGAGACAACTAAGAGTGTCAGGAAGGTGGCTCTCGAGGACCGAACTTGGCCATCCCTCTTGTAGATAAACAGCCTATAATTTTTTGCATCTGCATATAGGTTTTCCCCTCTCCAATCAACTTTTTAATCAAACTACGCTGTTCTTCTGACCAGTGTCTTGAACGTCCCATTTTCCTCAAGCTTTCAAAGAGAAAAGCATATTCAACAGGTGCTGGCTTCATCCTTAAATAGGGGACACCTGATTCACACCTGTTTGTTCCACAAAATTGACCAACTCACTGACTGAATGCCACACTACTATTACTGTGAACACCCCCTTTTCTACTTTTTTTTACTAATAGCCCAATTTTATAGCCTTAAGAGTGTGCATATCATGAATGCTTGGTCTTGTTGGATTTGTGAGACTCTACTGAATCTACTGGTACCTTGTTTCCCATGTAACAATAAGAAATATACTCAAAACCTGGATTAATCTTTTTAGTCACATAGCACTACTATTATTCTGAACACTACTGTACATAACATACCAACAACAACAGCAACAAAAAATACAAATGTAAATATCAAGTCCCCTTCCCCCCCCACCCCGAGGCTTTGGGTGGGGGTGGGGTGGCACAAAACCGGGCAGTCTGTTACAGTCGGTCTGTGTTTGTTTTTTTGTTTTTAATACAACAGTATTATTTCACATAAATTCTTGGAAATAGGGAAATTGCCTCTAAATGAGCAGAGTACTTATTGTAAAGGAAAAAGTTCGATGTAGTCCATAAAAGAACTTCAGGTCACAGATAAGTCCTTGCTTCTTTTGCTTGTCTTGTATCTGAACTTTTCCAGAGGCAGAAAGGAAAGCACCTCCCTCAACCACTGTAGAAACGATGGGGGTTTCTTTGCCTTCCAGTTAAAAAGAATGAGTCTGTGAGCAAGTAATGAAGCAAATGACAAAGCATTCACCTGTACGTTTGTGATCTTACAATTTGGGGGGGGCAATGCCGAAAATGGCTGTGTGGAAATCCAGAACTATGGTCTTTTTGCACATAAGAGAGAATACCTCAAAAATACTGCCCCAGTAACTGTTCAGAGAGGGGCAGGCCCAAAACATATGTCCTACTGAATCTGGGCTGTTACTGCATCTCGGGAAGACAGAGTTTGTAGAGAGGAAAATTCTGGCAAGTTTGTCCTTTGAGTAGTGGAGATCGTGGAGCACCTTAAATTGAATTAATCTGTGGCGTACACATAATGAAGAGGTGTGTACTCGAGAAAGGCTGTCCCTCCACGCCTCCTCTGAGAGCACCACCCCCAAATCACTCTCCCATGCAGTTTTAGTTTTCTCCCAGGATATCTGATTTAAACCCCTTATCAAAGGGTATATCGCCGAAACCCATTTCTTATCAAAGGGCTCGAGCTCTAAGATACTGTCTAATTGGCTTTTAGGTGGCAGGTAAGGAAACTGGGGGAAGACTTTCTTAGTGAGACTATGGACTTGGAGATATCTAAAGAAATGAGTGTTGCATAAATTGTGGTCTTTCCTGAGTGTCTCAAATAAGGAGAATGTGTCATTTGTAAACAAGTCACTGAAAAATGTCAATCCCTTTCCATGCCAGTGTTGAAATGCATTATCCAATACAGATGGGGGAAGAAGGGATTATTTGATACTGTAAAAAACCAACTGGCATGTTTTAATCCAAAATGTCTCCTGAACTGGAGCCAAATTTTTAGTGACTCTTTGACCACTGGATTTATTATTTCTATCTTATGACTATATGGCAGCAGGGAGGTGAGTATAGGCAGTGGGTTGCTTAGTAATTCCATTTCTGCCCATTCTATGTCCTGTTTATTTTTATATGTAAATATCTAATGTAAAAAATTTTACAATGTTTGCAGACCAGTAATAGAAAATAAAGCTTGGCAGTCCAAGACCCCCTGACTCTTTAGGCACCTCTAAATATATTTTCTTCATTCTGGGGTTCAAATTATTCCAAATAAATGACACCAGCAGCCGGTCTGCTCTGTCTAAGCCTGATCTCATCAGATCTCAGAAGCTAAGCAGTGCGGCATCTGGTTAGTACTTGGATGGGAGACCTATTTGGAACACCAGCGGCTGTGTGTTTCTCCAGGTAAAACGAGTTGCGTCAGGAAGGGCATCCGGCGTAAAACTTGTGCCAAATACCAGTGCGGATCTGGCTCTATCTGCTGTGGTGACCCCGAACAAAAAGGGAGCAGCTGAATGGACAACAACAAATGACACAATTAACCTATCTAGCTGTTGAAATGTTATCTTTGGTATAAATACTGGAATCATTTGAAAGAGATAAAGAAATCAGGGTAGCACTGTCATCTTCACAATGTTGATTCGGCCCACTAAAGAAATTGGCAGTGTTGACCACTTCTTAAAATCTTGAGTTGTCCTGTCTAGTAATGTCTTAAAATTATTATTATACAGACCTCTTATCGAGCGAGTAATTTTGATCCCTAGATACATAAATTCATTGTTTTTCCAGTTTGAATGGGAAAATAGAATAGTTGTTATCTATATCATTAACTGGGAAAGCCAGCTCTTTGAATAATTTATTTTATAACCTGACAGACAGTGGTGGGCACAGATAACCAAAAAATTAACTTCGATAATAGATAATCAGATAACTGAAAAGTTATCTTTGATAAAGATAAAATGATAAACCACACAAAAAATGTATTGGAAGTTACAGATAACTGATAAATTCCAGCATTGTCTCTGGTATAGTTCCAACTACTAACAAGCTGATTTTGAGCTTTAACACCGCGATCGCTTCTGGAAGGATCAAAAATGACAACAGACCCAAACAACTAGTCAGCACTTCTGTCTTTCAGCATCCTGCCCCCTGCTGGAAGCTCCAGTTTACTACATGGCTTCAAGCACAGACACAACTGGGAAGAGCCAGAAAGCTCAACTCTAACCAATCACAGCGCTGCCATCAGGCCGAGGTCTTGGAAAATAAAGCCCTCCTAAGTTATAGTTTGGTGTATAAATAAAATGAATACTGATAGAATAACTCAATTAATGTCAATTCTGTCAAAGTTAAGATATAACATATATCTTTTAACGTTGAATAATGCACTAATTCTAAAGTTTTGTAACAAACACAGACAGATGGCATTCTGGGTAAAATGGCCTCCGCTACACTGATTGGTTGATTAATTCTATGTAAACCAACACATTAATGTGAGGTGTGTCGTGTGCAGGCTTGGGGAGTAACGGAATAGATGTAACGGCGTTACGTAATTAGGATACAAAAAAAGGTAACTGTATTCTGCTACAGTTACAGAAAAAAGATGCATTCAGATTACAGGTATATTTAGTAAAAATGGGGATTAGTTCGCAAGATTACAATTGTAATGCATTTTATGATATTATCTGTATATATATTTTTTCTTTGAAACGAAAATGTCCCTTCATGGACAGTGACATGACATCTCCTAACCGGGCAAAATATTGATGAAGTACCCTGATGCTAATGCATTTTCAATGGAGTTCCGCGACTGAACCCACTCAGAAAAATGCTTGCAAAATACGTGTTAAAATGCCATTTTGACCTGGATATCGAGCCAGTAAAATCAAATCAAATCAAATCAATTTTATTTATATAGCGCCAAATCACAACAACAGTTGCCCCAAGGCACCTTGTATTGCAAGCAAAAGCCATACAATAATCACAGAAAAACCCCAACGGTCAAAACGACCACCTATGAGCAAGCACTTGGTGACAGTGGGAAGGAAAAACTCCCTTTTAACAGGAAGAAACCTCCAGCAGAACCAGGCTCAGGGAGGCACAGTCTTCTGCTGGAACTGGTTGGGGCTGAGGGGAGAGAATCAGGAAAAAGACATGCTGTGGAAGACAGCAGAGATCAAACACTAATGATTAAATGCAGAGTGGTGCATACAGAGCAAAAAGAGAAAGAAACACTCAGTGCATCATGGGAACCCCCCAGCAGTCTAAGTCTATGGCAGCATAACTAAGGGATGGTTCAGGAGAGGAGCCTGAAAGCTGAAGGCTCTGCCTCCCATTCTACTCTTAAAAACCCTAGGAACTACAAGTAAGCCTGCAGTCTGAGAGCAAAGCGCTCTGTTGGGGTGATATGGTACTACGAGGTCCCTAAGATAAGATGGGACCTGATTATTCAAAACCTTATAAGTAAGAAGAAGAATTTTAAATTCTATTCTAGAATTAACAGGAAGCCAATGAAGAGAGACCAATATGGGTGAGATATGCTCTCTCCTTCTAGTCCCCGTCAGTACTCTAGCTGCAGCATTTTGAATTAACTGAAGGCTTTTTAGGGAACTTTTAGGACAACCTGATAATAATGAATTACAATAGTCCAGCCTAGAGGAAATAAATGCATGAATTAGTTTTTCAGCATCACTCTGAGACAAGACCTTTCAGATTTTAGAGATATTGCGTAAATGCAAAAAAGCAGTCCTACATATTTGTTTAATATGCGCTTTGAATGACATATCCTGATCAAAAATGACTCCAAGATTTCTCACAGTATTACTAGAGGTCAGGGTAATGCCATCCACAGTAAGGATCTGGTTAGACACCATGTTTCTAAGATTTGTGGGGCCAAGTACAATAACTTCAGTTTTATCTGAGTTTAAAAGCAGGAAATTAGAGGTCATCCATGTCTTTATGTCTGTAAGACATTCCTGCAGTTTAACTAATTGGTGTGTGTCCTCTGGCTTCATGGATAGATAAAGCTGGGTATCATCTGCGTAACAATGAAAATTTAAGCAATGCTTTCTAATAATACTGCCTAAGGGAAGCATGTATAAAGTGAATAAAATTGGTCCTAGCACAGAACCTTGTGGAACTCCATAATTAACCTTAGTCTGTGAAGAAGACTCCCCTTTTACATGAACAAATTGTAATCTATTAGATAAATATGATTCAAACCACCACAGCGCAGTGCCTTTAATACCTATGGCATGCTCTAATCTCTGTAATAAAATTTTATGGTCAACAGTATCAAAAGCAGCACTGAGGTCTAACAGGACAAGCACAGAGATGAGTCTACTGTCTGAGGCCATAAGAAGATCATTTGTAACCTTCACTAATGCTGTTTCTGTACTATGATGAATTCTAAAACCTGACTGAAACTCTTCAAATAGTCCATTCCTCTGCAGATGATCAGTTAGCTGTTTTACAACTACCCTTTCAAGAATTTTTGAGAGAAAAGGAAGGTTGGAGATTGGCCTATAATTAGCTAAGATAGCTGGGTCAAGTGATGGCTTTTTAAGTAATGGTTTAATTACTGCCACCTTAAAAGCCTGTGGTACATAGCCAACTAATAAAGATAGATTCATCATATTTAAGATCAAAGCATTAATTAATGGTAGGGCTTCCTTGAGCAGCCTGGTAGGAATGGGGTCTAATAGACATGTTGATGGTTTGGAGAAAGTCACTAATGAAAGTAACTCAGACAGAACAATTGGAGAGAACGAGTCTAACCAAATACCAGCATTACTGAAAGCAGCCAAAGATAACGGTATGTCTTTGGGATGGTTTTGAGTAATTTTTTCTCTAATAGTTAAAATTTTATTATCAAAGAAAGTCATGAAGTCATTACTAGTTAAAGTTAAAGGAATACTCGGCTCAATAGAGCTCTGACTCTTTGTCAGCCTGGCTACAGTGCTGAAAAGAAATCTGGGGTTATTCTTATTTTCTTCAATTAGTGATGAGTAGTAAGATGTCCTAGCTTTACGGAGGGCTTTTTTTTATAGAGCAACAGACTCTTTTTCCAGGCTAAGTGAAGATCTTCTAAATTAGTGAGACGCCATTTCCTCTCCAACGTACAGGTTATCTACTTTAAGCTGCGGGTTTATGAGTTATACCACGGAGTCAGGCACTTCTGATTTAAGGCTCTCTTTTTCAGAAGAGCTACAGCATCCAAGGTTGTGCTCAATGAAGATGTAAAACAACTGACGAGATAATCTATCTCACTCACAGAATTTAGGTAGCTACTCTGCACTGTGTTGGTATATGGCATTGGAGAACATAACAAAGAAGGAATCATATCCTTAAACCTAGTTACAGCGCTTTCCAAACGCTTCTACTGTAATGAAACTTATTCCCCACTGCTGGGTAGTCCATTAAAGTAAATGTAAATGTTATTAAGAAATGATCAGACAGAAGGGGGTTTTCAGGGAATACTGTTAAGTCTTAAATTTCCCTACCATAAGTCAAAACAAGATCTAAAGTATGATTAAAGTGGTGGGTGGACTCAGTTACATTTTGAGCAAAGCCAACTGAGTCTAATAATAGATTAAATGCAGTGTTGAGGCTGTCATTTTCAGCATTCCCAAATTAAATGACATTAAATTATGTCAGGAAAGTATTAAACTTACTCGGACACACACACATTCCCAAATATTAGTGTTGAAAGTTACATGGATCTGCGCTGTTCAAGCTGCTGAGCTGAGGTGTCCTGCTGCAGCAGCTGTGTTCAACGCAGCTCCTAAAACCATTACAATACATTTATATATATATTATATTTTTACACAATTACCCTTTATTGATCGAGTTTCATTCATGAAGTCAGTGGTGTGGATACACATCTCTATGTGTGGGTGTGACTGTGAGCGGCACAGCGCGGGTCATTATAATCTCATTATTTTAAGGTGCAAATAAAAAAAAAAAAAATCACCAGTCTTGTCGAACAATTTTAATCACAAACGACAAGTATTTTAACTAGACATTGGTCTAGCAGTGGAAAATATCAACTAGACATAAGTGAAGAGTTAATGGTCCGTGTCATCGGGCGACACAGGTACGGCAGGAGACATACAGCTGTTTATCATCCAAATATCATGGACAAAGTGACAAGAAGAACCAAAACCACTTACTTATGGAAGGAAATATTGTCTCCCTTGTTCCTCCGTTTCTGGCTTTGCCAACATGCGCACCTTTCCGGCAAATTCCACCACCACTCCATCACTAACTTGCCCGGAATTAAAATGGTGATCACGCCTCCTTACTGACAGTATTTACTTAATGGTTTTCATTATGCTGTTGTTCTTATTTTGAAAGTTCAATAAGTGGACTGATATGTTAAACATGGTGCAAATGCTATGTGAAAGACTAAAGTAAGATCATTTTATGTTTACTGACTTTTTTTTGTTTTGTATATTGTTCTGCAAGCCACTTTTAATTACAAATTCATCCGCACACCACCTGAGTTTTCATTATCCTTCATTTGTTTGTCATTTTTTTTGTTGAAAATTTAGCAGGTGAACACTGGGTGTGTTTAAAACAATATTGTGGGTGCTCGTCATTCATAATGTGAAGTAAAACAGAGCATGCCATGTAAAAGAAACAGTTATATTTTTTCTTAATAAACTGTACTATGTCTTCAAGACTATATATATATATATATATATATATATATATATATATATATATATATATATATATATATATATAGTTTCTTTTGTCTGTATTAGCATATTTGATATTGGAGCAATCCAGAAGTAATTGAAAGTAATTAAATTACATTACTTTAATATTATGGTACTTGGGTTACATTACTGACTACATTTTTCAACAGATAACTAGTAAATGTATCGGAATACATTTTTAAAGTAACCCTCCCAACCTGGTCGTGTGTTGGTGTTTACAAATAAATGTGCTTTTGTAAAATATGCCATTTTTTATTTGTAAAAAAAAAAAAAGACATTTAAAAACCGTCTGATAATAACCGGTTTCAAAATAAATAGGACACTGCCAACTACTGGTGCCAGTGCGAGTTTTGGCCCTTTTTCAGCTGATTTTTCTTTTTTTTTTCCTACTTTATTTATAATTTTTCAGTAACACAAATATATTTCTGAAACACAAGATATAAGAATTCAACAATCAAACATATACCCCAAACCCACCGTACGTGCCCACAAATTATATTGAATAGAACACTAAAGAAAGCAACAATCATAAGCCACACACAAAAAGAAAAGGGATGCTACAAAAATTTTTCAAACTATGACACTCTGAAAAGAAAGATTACTTACATACACCAGAAAGGGATTCCAAATATTGACAAATTTATGTTGCAAACCAGATACACTGAGCCTAATTTTCTCACACTTAAGGAAATACAATACATCTCTAATCCACTGAATGTGAGTAGGTGGACGAGCAGATTTCTAGTGCAACAATATTAGCCTTCTTGCTAATAAAGTTGTAAAGGCAATCATGTCCCTGTATACGGGGGAGAGCCCAGGCAGAGAGGGATAAACTCCAAAAAGTGCAGTAATCGCCACGGGGCAAGTGTAATACCAGACACTTTAGATAATGTATGAAAGACCTCACACCAGAAATTTTTTAAAGCCGGGCAAAGCCAGAACATGTGAAAATAATCCGCAGGGTCTTGTTGACAACGGTCACAGGCTGAAGATGTCCCTTCAAATATTTTTGCAAGCCTGGCCTTAGTGTAATAGGTGCGATGCAAAATTCTACACTGTGTGAAACAATGTTTCGCACAAATGGAAGATTTATGAACCCGGCGTAGGATTTCTTTCCAAGTTTCATCCAGAATAACCTCTCCCACGTCAGCTTCCCAACTGGCCTTGACCACCACAGAACTGTCTGGACAAAGATTAAAAATATTTAAATAAAAATATGAAATTGCCCCTCTAATAGATGGAGCGGGTACTAAAAATTTGTCATAGTCTTGACTGTCCGGGATAGAAGGGAAACACTGAAAAGTGCTTCGAATAAAGCTACGCACTTGGAGGTACCTAAAAAAATGCACTTGAGGCAGTGAAAACCTCTCTGCCAGTTGTTGAAAAGATGCAAAGACACCCCCCACATACAAATCTTTTACAGTTTTCAATCCCAATTTTGTCCAAACTGAGAAAGCATCATCAATTATAGAAGGAGGGAAAGCTGGATTGGCCATGATCGGAGCTGTAGTAGATAAAGTCTGAAATCCAAAATAACGGCGAAATTGGCACCATATTCTAAGACAAGAAACAACAATTACATTCTTTGAGTAAGCTCGGGGTGAGAATGAGAGAGGTAGATGTAATAGGGCCTTTAGTGTGACTGGTTTTGAGGAGTTGGCCTCAATGAGTGTAACAAAGAGTGGAACATGTTCAAGGGATTCATATTGAAGCCAATAGCCCAAATTTCTAATGTTAGCTGCCCAACAATAGAACAACAGGTTAGGAAGTGCCATTCCACCAATCACCTTGGGTTTCTGTAATGACTGCAGTTTCAGTCTAGGAGGCTTCTTACCCCAGATAAAGTCCAGAATGAGACTATCAATCTTGCAAAAAAAGGTGAGAGGGAGGAAACTTGGTATAGTTTGAAACAAATAAGAAAACCTGGGAAAAATATTCATCTTGATAGAATTTACCTTGGCTGCTATGGATAGATTAAGCAGAGACCAGCGATCCAAATCATGTTTAACTTGCGATAACAGTGAAAAGAAATTTTTCTTTAAAAGGTTATTAAATGTATCTGCTATAAATATACCTAAGTAACGGAAGCCAGACTTAGCAACCTTGAATGGAAGAGTTTGTAGAAGGAATTCCTTGCCAGGTTTATTAATGGGAAAAACTTCACTCTTGCCTAGATTCAGTTTGTACCCAGAAACCTTACCGAAGGACTCTAATATTGACAGGACAGCAGGGATTGAGCTAGGGAGATCTGATACAAGTAGCAACAGGTCATCTGCATACAGAGAAACCTTCAGCTCCACACCGTTTCAAGAAATACCTGTAAATTTAGGGTGTGTCCTCAAAGCAATTGAAAGTGGTTCCATGACAATTGCGAACAATAAAGGACTAAGTGGACACCCTTGTCTGGTCGAGCGCGTCAGAGGAAAAAATTTAGAAGTATAACCATTGGTCTTAACCGCAGCCTGTGGCGACATATAAAGTAACCTAACCCAAGAAATAAATTTTTCCCCAAAGCCAAATTTACGTACAGTGAAAAAAGATGGTCCCATTCTACTCTATCGAAGGCTTTTTCCACATCCAATGCAACCAAGACCTCCGAAAGTGTCGAAGATGTTGAGTTATTAACCACATTAAGCACTCGTCTAATGTTATAAAAAGAGTGACGGCCCCGAATAAACCCTGTTTGGTCAAGGGAGATAACTGAAGGGAGAACTTTTTCCAATCTCTGGGCCAATAATTTGGACAATATCTTAAAATCTGCATTAATAAACTAATAGGCCGATAGGAGCCGCACTGTAAAGGATCCTTGCCCTTTTCACCAATACAGTAATACAAGCTTGGGACAGAGTTTCAGGAAGGACCCCAGCTCTAAAGAACTCACAATACATATTCAACATTAAAGGTGCAAGCTGTTTCCAGAATGTCTTGTAGAACTCTGCTGGAAACCCGTCCGAACCCAGGGATTTGCCACTGGTCAATGATTTAACTGCCAGTTCGAGTTCTGCAAGTGTAATCGGTTGTTCCAAATCATCTACTAAATTTGGGCCAATGGTAGGGACATTAATTTGGTCGAAGAAAGGTTCAAAATCTGTTGTTGACGTGTGTTCGGAGGAGTATAGGGAACTATAAAAATCCATAAAAGCTTTATTAATTTCTAGTGGATGTGACGTGACACCAGCAGAGGATTTGATTTGTGGAATTACTTGAGAGGATGTAGTACGTAAACGGTGTGCCAATAGTTTACCAGTCCGATCACCTTGCTCATAATATGTGGACCTGGAGCGAAGCAGAAGCTCCGAGGTGTACTGTGTCATCTCTAAGTCATATTCTGTCTGCACAGAGATCCGTTCCTTAAAAACATCTGATGAATTTGAGGCAGCATAAAGGGAGTCTAAATGTGATAGACGCTGTGCAAGTTGAGCCAATTTCTCCTTTCTATGCCTTTTCCTGTGTGCTACATATGAAATTATCTCTCCCCTTATAAAAGCTTTTAGAGTCTCCCACAACAGAGAGGCCTTAACATCAGGGTTTTCATTAACTTCCAAAAAAAAAAAACACAATTCGTTCAGAAACAAATTTGACAAAATCCTCTTCAAGGAGTAGGCTAGAATTAAGACGCCAGGGTGGGCGGAAATTTGAATGTTTGCAAAAACGAACCTTCATGGAAACAGCTGCATGATCTGATAAGACTGTATTTACAATCTGAAATGGACATAAGAAGTCTACTATCCACCAGAAAATAATCAATTCATGTAAATGTATGGTGTACATTCGAGAAAAAGGAATATTCTTTTCTAGTAGGATTATGAAAATGCCAGGGGTCAATGACATTAAACTCTTCCATAAAGAGATTAATAGTCTTAGCTGATTTAGAGTAAACCCCTGTAGTTAGTGAAGATCGATCTAATTTAGGATACAGCCAGCAATTAAAATCACCCCCCAGAATCAGTTGATGTGAAGAGAGATCTGGCAAAAGAGAAAAGAACCTCCTAAAAAAAGCCTCATCGTCCCAAACAGGTGCATAAATGTTAGCCAAAACAACACTTATGTCATAAATACGTCCAGTAATGATAAGAAATCTACCAGAAGGATCAGAAGTAGTATTACAATGAATAAAAGGTATTGACTTATGTATCATAATAGCCACCCCTCTTGACCTACTAGAAAAGGAGGAAAAAAAGACTTGGCCAGTCCAACCTCGCCTCAATTTTGGCAGATCAGAAGTTGTCAAATGGGTTTCCTGAAGATAAGTTATTTGGGCACCAAGATGGTGTACATAGTGTAAGATCTTATTACGTTTAAGTGGGTTATTCAATCCTTTACAGTTCAGAGTAACAAATGTAATATCCCCTCCTATGGGACTAGTGACCTTCACCTGTGCCATAAGTAAAAGACCAAAATAATAATAATAAAAACAGCATCCCGAAAAACATTTAGTAAAAACATAAAAACTGCTCTATAGTTTAGACACGTACAGTACCCCTCCCCCAGAACAACAAATAACCAAACACACCCACCCCACAAAGAACAACTGAGGCCCCAACCAACCTCTCCACACACCTGTGAAGGAAGCCCCATCCCACCCCGTAAACACACCAAATTCTGTCGCTCTACACAGTTTAAATTTCCTGCTCCTTGGCGACCAAGGGGGGTGCAATAAATTATAAATGCCCCATAAAAGAAGGATAAAAATAACAAAAGATAGCAACAGTGATAAAGTTAAGGGCACACAGTGCTCTATTCATCATACATCTTAGGTCCAACAACACTAAACCAAAAACAGCTACTCAGTTAACACTTGTTCAAACAAAGCTAGGGTATTAAATCCTAATGCAATAAACAAAAGTTAAACATGTAGTCAGAACATACCCAGAATATGCGCACTGCCAAAGTCATCGTGACCGAGGGAAAAAAGAAAAAAAAAAAAAAAAACAGCGTCCAGGTTATCCGCAGCTGTTATGTTAACATTAGTCCTCCTCCAGTGACTCCGATCCAACTGAAGTTTTCAGCCTCTCCACAAAGTCCATAGCCCGCTTCTGATCATCAAATCTCTGCGTCTGTCCGTCCGGCATTGTAATGTGCAGTACAGCTGGGTAGCGTAATCCAAACTTCACATTAGCGCACAAACCAAGCTCTTTCTTAACTTAGAAGAAGGCTGCTCGCTGTTTCGCCACAGTGGGCGTAAAGTCCGGAAAAATGTGCACCCTCTTGCCATTAAACATCAGCGGGGAAATTTCACTCGCTCGGCGTAGTATAATATTCCTGGTCTGAAACTGGGTCACTCGTACAATCACTGGCCGCGGAGCCTCACCGTCCTTTGGTTTAGCACGTAGCGTGCGGTGAGCCCTATCCAATATAGGTAAATCTTCAAGCCGTAGCACGTCCCGTAAAAACTTAGCTATAAAGTCAGTGGGGCAAGGGCCCTCTGCACCCTCAGGAATACCCACAATTTGGATATTATTCCAACAGGAGCGGGCTTCCAAATCCTCACACTTTTTGTTTAGGGACTGCACCGTAGCTGATAGCTTTTCAACCACGTCCAGAAGGCTAGCTAGTTTACCTTCATTGTCATTAGCCGACTGCTCCAATTCCCGTATAGCTCTGTCATACGAGACAACCTTCTCCTCCAATGGTTTCAAAGCAGATGTTATCTCTTTCTTAACAGTCTCTGAGACCACAGATTCAAACTTAGAAATTATATCAGTACGCATATCCTCCATTTTATCCTCAAGTCTCTGCAGCAAGGCCTCATTACCATCGAGCTTCTCTTGTGTCTCAGGGTCAGGCGAGTGTCGTGGCTTTGAGCGGCCTGATTTGGTCGACTCCCCTTTGGGCCTCGTAGTAGCCATTGAAGGAAAAAATAAGTAGCAAAAGGTTTATCAACACTTTCCCCAGGAGCTCGCCCAAACACGTCTCACATGTTGAAGATCCCTCTAGCGCCCCCAGCTGATTTTTCATTTGTGTGAGAATTTTTTGGATCACACTGAGTTTCAGGTTAATCGCGCATCCTGCATCATTTAGTATACATGGAGTAATGAGCTGCATTTAACATCTCACGACCACCTCCTGATCGCCGATCGTATGGTCAGATGAAAATCAAACCTGTTTGATATTCTTGTGCCTGTGCAAACACTGCAGACCTATCTTGTAATGTTTTTTGTTTGTTTTTTTTGTTTGTTTTTTTTTTTTTAAACTTTGATGTCTCCCATCGAGAGTTTTTGTAAATTAAGTTTGAAAAAAAGTTTCTGATTACGTTTTGATTCTGGAAACACGAGTCCAACGTGTGGTTTTTGAATGTACAATGTGTGTGAGAACATAAATCAGGCGCTCTGAACTTTTACACCGTGCAGTTCTCTGGTACAGTGTCTGCTCAGCTTCAGTCTGAGCACTGCCATGAACACTACTGGCCAGTAGATGGCAGAAGAAACCTTGAAAACTTGCCAAAACAAAATTCCAGATAATCTGTGTTGCTACTTGCTATGTTTAAGATGTGTGGAATTTAATAAAAGCAAACACAAAAACAACGTCTATAAACCCAGAGAATATATTCACGAGAGTTTTAGGCACTAGAGTTTAATGCTGTTGTCCTGATCAGAGTGTCTCAAATGCATTTCTCCTGTTGTGAACATACTGAGATTACCGTACTGAGATTACCCTATCACCCATAATGCACTGCTGGGCACAGCATGTCCACACTAAAACCTTTAAAAATTAGCGCATTACTTTAAAACTATAACATATATCTGATATTTTCACTTTATAAAACTTCAGATGTGATGTTAATTTAAATAACTTGTCTGAAATAAGTTTGGTTAAAATTTGAACCATAAGTTAAAAATGTATGCCTCTGGATGACTTGGGTGATATCGCCCACATATCAGTATGGTGTTAAAAGAAATGTTTCTTTTTTTGTGACCAGTTCTCCTTTGCCTGCAGAGGATAGAGCGGTTTCTTATAGAAACAGCTCTCTGTTTACAGAGGGTAGAACTGCACATGTTCACCTTTGTTTACCATGATAACAGTCTAAAAATGATCAGACAAAAATTAATCGGAAGATAATTAGTCCAATAATGGTTTTCAAAGTTATCTGAAAAGATAATCCGATAATGAAAACTTTATCTTCGATGGTTATCGGATTATCGGAAGTGTGCCCACCACTGCTGACAGATGACCAAATTCATCCAGAATATGTAGTAATTTTGGTATAGATTCTGCTGGGTGAGATATATATAGCAAAAGGTTGTCAGCGTAAAGCGACACCTTATGGGATTTACCTCCCTGAGTGATTCCTTTAATATTGCTCTCTGCTCTCAGAGCTACTGCGAGCGGCTCAGTCGCCAGGTCAAGGAGATAAGGGGAGAGACTACAACCTTGCCTGCAGCCCCTATAAAGTTGGAAGTGATCAGAAACTGTAGTGTTTGTCCATACTGCAGCTGTTGGGGAATTGTATAGGATTTTGATCCACGATAGAAAAGAGGGCTCAGATGGAAACTTTCCAAGACAGCGAAAGATTGTCTGATTTGGTGAGTTAATAGTTTTCCAGCTTTCTCTCCGTGTTCATAGAATGTTTGTTTTCATTTGGAAAATATCTGTTCAGTTTGCTTAATAGACAGGTTATCAAATTCTGTTTTTAACAGTAATTTCTTCTTATAGAGCTTCGGTGTTGGAAAATTGGCATATAAATTATCTGTTTCTGCTATATTATGTGACAGGTCTGTTAATCCTTGTTTAAGTTTCTTCCTCTGGTATGCTGAGTATGAGATGACTTTGCTTTGAAGGTATGTTTTAAGAGCCTCCCAGACAGTGGTTAGTTGCACCTCCGGAGTGATATTAATTTCCAGGAACATATCTATTTGTTGTGAAAGGAATTTTTTAAACAAGTCTTTGGTTAGCAACAGGGGGTCAACCCGCCAGGTGTGTCGGGGTCTAGGGCATCCGTGAAAGCTTATGTCTAGCTGTACCGGGCCATGATCGGATATGACAATACTTTTATATTGGCACTCTGTGACAGTAGGAAGGATTCTGCTGTCAAGAAGAAAAAAGTCTATGAATGATGTACTGGGTAAAAAAATGAATATTGCTTCATCGTTGGATTTTCTTTTCTCCAGGGATCAAAAAGTACAAAGGATTCAGCAAAAGTCTTAATAACGGCGCCTGCCTTTGAAATCTTACTATTGGGCCTTGGGATTGACCAGTCCAGATAAGAGTCCAAGACACAATTAAAATCCCCGCCCCCCAATATCACCTGGTGATCATTCACATCTGGGAGGCCTGCTATAAAATTGGAAAAGAAAAGAGGATCATCCCAATTTGGACCATAAACATTTGCTAGTACCAATCGAGTGCTGTACAGATCCCCTGTCACTATCACATATCTTCCCCTTGAGTCAGAGATGGTCGATAGTGGGATGAAAGGGACAACCTTTCCTTACTAAGATGGCTGTGCCTCTGGTTCTATATTCGCTCTTTGAACAAAATGTTTGTCCTATCCAGGCCTTCTTTAGCTTTGCATGCTCCGTTGTTCGGAGATGTGTTTCCTGTAAAAATATAATGTCGGAGTTCAGAGATTATAAAAGTGCAAAAACTCTGCTGCGCTTCACTGGGTTATGCATCCCCATTATATTCCAACTCAAAAAATGAGTATTGCCCACATTCTGTGTATCAGACATTGTTTACCATAAAACAGAATAAGTATATACAAAACGAAATTGCTGTTGGTGACCCACAAAAAGAAAAAATAGCCTCAAAACCCATGCTGATCTACTAATTGTCTAGAGATCGCACTCCTTATCCCTGGTATAACAAAGTCAATAACCATACATAAACCCAATAGCACCCCAACCAGGGCGAACAATTTTCTTAACAAGGTTGCTTCACAAACAACTCAAAATATTTAGTTTTGTGTGCCCCCCTACTTAACATCTGCTTCCTAATACTCTGGACTACAAAATAATTCCTTTGCAGTGACCACATATGGCCTTAGTGTTTTTTTTTTTTTCCAAAAAATGTGTTTTTTTTTTTGTTTTTGTAATTTATTTGGGAACTAATCACTTTTAACTTGATTGACACCTGCGGGGCAACGTCACATCCTGACAATGATGCGACTGCAACGTATGAGGCCCGCCCCCAGCAGCTCTCTCGCCGGCAGCCAATGGGGCGGGGACTGCATGCTCAAACATATCCGGCCGCCCTCAGGTGTACATAGACAAGCAAACAAAAATAACCTTCAGCTTTCAGGCTCCTCTCCTCTGGAACCAGCTCCCAATTCGGATTAGGGAGACAGACACCCTCTCTACTTTTAAGATTAGGCTTAAAACTTTCCTTTTTGCTAAAGCTTATAGTTAGGGCTGGATCAGGTGACCCTGAACCATCCCTTAGTTATGCTGCTATAGACTTAGACTGCTGGGGGGTTCCCATGATGCACTGAGTGTTTCTTTCTCTTTTTGCTCTGTATGCACCACTCTGCATTTAATCATTAGTGATTGATCTCTGCTCCCCTCCACAGCATGTCTTTCTCCTGGTTCTCTCCCTCAGCCCCAACCAGTCCCAGCAGAAGACTGCCCCTCCCTGAGCCTGGTTCTGCTGGAGGTTTCTTCCTGTTAAAAGGGAGTTTTTCCTTCCCACTGTCGCCAAGTGCTTGCTCACAGGGGGTCATTTTGACAGTTGGGGTTTTTCTGTAATTATTGTATGGCTTTGCCTTGCAATATGAAGCACCTTGGGGCAACTGTTTGTTGTGATTTGGCGCTATATAAATGAAATTGATTTGATTTGATAACCAATAAAGGCAACATTACTCGTCCTGCATTAAAGGAAGAAAAAGAAAGTGCAAAGAGGAGTCAAGTGAACCGAGTGGAAACTTTCACTCTCAATGTCTTAAACTATCGACATTAGCCATTAGCAGTTAGCTGCTAACTCCTGTTAAACGTCTGCATCTCAGAAAAGGTCCATGTCCTAAGACTTTAGATTCTTCTGGATAAAGTCAGTTGCTACAGATGGGTCCTCGAATCATTTTTCTTGGCCTGTTGACAGGGTGATGCGGAGAACCGCGGGGAAGAAAATCCCAAATTTAATCCCCTGATAGTTCTGCAGGAGCTGCTTAGCCTCTGTAAATGCTGCTCTCCTCTTAGCCACCATTGTGTAATCGGGAAAGATACTCACTTTCTTGCTGTGGAGGGTCAGTGAGGCTGTGCGGGCAGCTTTGCAAAACGCCATCTCTCTCTCTCCTGAAAATAGTCAAATTTCACTACCATAACTCTTGGGGGCTCTCCTTCGTTGGGTGGTGGCCGCAGGCCGTGGGAGCCCGGTCTAAAGTCGGGGAAAAATCGGGGCCCAGCAGCTCCTGCAGTATCTTAGCCAAAGCCTCTGTAGGCCGCTGGCCTCCGTTGTTCCCAATTCCGTCCTTTAGCCCGATAATGCGAGCGTTGCATCGGCGCTGCCGCCCTTCCAAGTTGTCCAGGTTTAGCCGTAGCTTAGCAACCTCTGACTTTAGCTGGCTGTCATCTCCCTCCAGATTCATCATCTTATCCGAGTACATGTTCAGTCCGTCTTCCAGATCCTTCACCCGAGTTTCTTGTTTCGCCATATCGTCCCATATAGAATCTATTTTGGCATTTAAATAATGCATGCATGAGTCTATATGAGACAGTATCTTGCTCTCACTTCTTGCGATAGCTGCCGTCACTTCAAATAAGTCCACAGCCTCATCGCTCGAGGCTGTAGCAGAGCCTTTGGCTTTAGTGGCCTGGTCTTTACGGGATTTATTTTTGCTCATAGCAGCTTCTGAGCTGTCGCGAAAGGCATGCAAATTTGAAAACCAGAAAGTTTGATGGATCTGTATCTTGCGAGTTGGTCAGCTTTTTTTGAGGTTGACCGAAAAAATTTAAATATTTGTTAAAAAGTTCGCCCTGGTCAGGAGCTCCACCAAAACACGTCTCTACATGTTATCGCTCACCAGTGTCCCCACTGTTTAACTTCTTCTTCAACTTGGTACATGTGTTTTTAGTAGCTTTTGCCACTTCTTTTCACCTTATGCCGCCTCTCCTTTTACTCCTGTCTATTTTCGTCATCTCTGACTATTCCAATTCCTTTTTGTCAACCTCTTTCTCCTTATACTTTCCTGAACATTTTCATTCCACCACCAATTCTCCTTGTCTTTGTTTTACCTTCCGAGCTGTCTCCCTCACCACATCTGCAGTAGGCATGTGGAGATTAATCGATACAAATCGGTATCTAGATATAAACGTGCGCGATGCGACTGCATCAATTCATTCAGTGTGCATCAATTCAATTGACGGGTGGAATTGTGTTGCATCACTCACTGCCTCTTGCATCGATTTTTTTCAAGGCACATTGAATGCACCATGGATGGTTCGGGACACTGGAGCGGCCATTGCTTTTGAGGGTGTTTATCGAGAAAAGGATTATTTCTCTATGTTGATTGCATACTGCAGCGGGTCTGCCTTCTGGTTAAAGCTTGAAGCAATGAAGGAGCGCTTTGACCCACTGTTCCTGGGTTCTCTGCTTCATTGGTTTTCAGAAGTGGCAAGTCCACTGGAGTGAGCACCAGCTGTGTGTAAACTGAAGTTGTCCATCAGGTAAAAGAAATAATAATAATAATAATAATAATAATCTGTGTCTTGTGGGACTACGAGGTCTGTGAGAAAAGAATCCGACCTTTTTATTTTATGCAAAAAATATATGGATTTGATTCATATGTTTTTACGTCAGCCAAGCTTGAACCTTCGTGCGCATGCGTGAGTTTTTCCACGCCTGTCGGTTGCATCATTCGCCTGTAGGCAGGCTTTGAGTGAGCACTGGTCCACCCCTCTCGTCGTTGTTTCATTGTGAGGAAATGGCGGAATGATTTGGGCTTTTTTTCCATCAGAATTTTTTCAGAAACTGTTAGAGACAGGCAGCTGGAAACCATTCGAAAAATGTATCTGGCTTTCGGTGAAAATTTTACGGGCTTCACAGAGAATAAGGAGTGTTACTACAGCTTTAAGGACTGCCCACAATGGCGCATGGCGCGCCGCGCTCCGAGCCACCATCGAGAGGCAGAAACCACCACATCATTTCTAAACAGATCGCTGTGTGGTGCCGGGACCGTCGTGTGCAATTTCTCTGGTTATCACAAGAGCTGGACATCAGCCATTTTCTGGCACATTTCACTTTTAACAAGAGATTTTGTCATGGAAAGCTGCGCGGAGGCTTCGTGCGTCACGACCGATTCGCTGATGAAGCGAGACAAAGAACACCTCCGTTTTGGAGTGTCAGAGGACAAGATGGGACATGCCCAGCTCTCCACAATTTCTCTTATACTCACTCGACTGGTAAGCATTGAAAGCCGAGATAGGCATGTCCCAACTTGTCCTTTAACACTCCGAAACGGAGGTGTTCCTTTGTCTCGCTCCATCAGCGAATCAGTTTCCAGCTGCCTGTCTCTAACAGTTTCTGAAAAAATTCTGATGGAAAAAAAGCCCAAATCATTCCGCCATTTCCTCACAATGAAACAGTGACGAGAGGGGTGGACCAGTGCTCACTCAAAGCCTGCCCACAGGCGAATGATGCAACCGACAGGCGTGGAAAAACTCACGCATGCGCACGAAGGTTCAAGCTTGGTTGACGTAAAAACATATGAATCAAATCCATATATTTTTTGCATAAAATAAAAAGGTCGGATTCTTTTCTCACAGACCTCGTAAGTGCGCAGCTCCAAAGAGCCCCGCAGATTTTGGTTGGAATTAATAACTTCAGAGTGAATCACCATTTTAAATTAAATGACACATTTTTCTAAACATTATAATACAAACAATTTGGGATGCACTGATGCCAATACCAGCATTGGGTATCGGCGCGATCCCCTATGTATTTACTTGTAATAAAACTGCTCCGATACTAGACACCCAATACCCCTTTACAGCAGCGTGATGTCAACCTCTCAATTGAGTTTGTATTGTGGGTCGATCACGGCAGCCCGTGGGCAGGCGGAGGTTGCAGTTCGACAGAACAGCCCACTTGCCCACGATGCGTTTGGTGCTGGGAGCTTTTCATCTGTTTTCTGCAGTGCAGCTCCGCATCTGAAAGCGCAGTGATGGCAGCACACCTTCACTGAGCTTTACAAAGACATTTTTACATTTTTGTTATGTGTCGGACGCAGTCGGAACACCGACCAGCGTTTGACAGTAGGACCCAGCATAAAGGAAACAGAGCACGGTTCAAAGGATAACAGAATTTAATAACATAACAGTGAATGCTCAATTAATAACAAATAAGTGCGCGGTCTGGCAAGGTGGAAAAACGGTGCGCTCCCAGCAGCACAAACGGTCCGGAGCCAGAACAGTTCGGACCCAAGGACCCCGCCGACACCCCCCAGGTGGCCGCGACCAACCGAGTCTGTGAAAGAAGAAACCATAATGTGAGTCCACCACTCCACACACAGAGAGACCACTCAAAGGTGTACATAATCAGCAAACACTTCCTGGCTTAATCACCAATCAGCTTCCCACCCTGCAGGCATGGAACACCCCGTTCAATTCTCCACTGCAGTGGAAGCTGATTAAACGACTAACATAACAGCTCAATATAATAAGGTGTGAGGGACACCACATCTACTGACTGTACTCATGTTAGTCACAAAACCTAAAGTACCTCAGGAAGTGTGCTGACGAGCGTGAGACCTCACCCCCTCCTCTTTCACAGACCATGGCATCAAACCTGGTACGGTCTCTGCGTCCATAAAGATGAGATGGTC
The DNA here is from genome assembly GCF_902500255.1 of Thalassophryne amazonica. Taxonomy (NCBI): domain Eukaryota; kingdom Metazoa; phylum Chordata; class Actinopteri; order Batrachoidiformes; family Batrachoididae; genus Thalassophryne; species Thalassophryne amazonica. The sequence goes on along the minus strand of NC_047103.1, from coordinate 77,920,220 downwards.
CTCCAAACGTCGATCTCACCCGTCTGGTCACAAGGTCGAGTCTCTGGCCAATACACACTGTGTACTCCAGACTTAAATGCAACCATGCCCCAATCCATACAGATGCACCACAGCTGTGAGTCCTGACGAGCTGCACATGACCAGCCTCAGGTGATCAGGGTGAGGTCCTAATAACTCAGCCACACATCAGCCACTCAGTCCTGAACGCATGCCACCTGGAAGGAAAAACAGAAGACAGAAACAAAAGCCAGCCAGGCACCCCAGCCACCCAACAATTTTTTTCTTTAAAACTCTGTGCCACTCCGTGTGTGTCCTCACTAAAAAAACAGATCCACATGCATTAACAAATGCTGCTTGTTTTTTTCCACCCAAATGCGCCTACAGTATCTTTCTGAGGATGACATGAAGTAAAAAAAAAAAAATGCTGAAAAATGTAAAAAACAAAACATTCCCTACCTCTCAATCTGGTTGTGCTCTTTCCATAAATTCATTGTCTATTCTTCTTGCACAGACGGCAAACCAGGGGCGAATCCAGACAGAAGGGGTGGGGGGTGAGGGGGGTGGAGGGAGGGTCGTGCTTCCCCTCCACACCCTTTGATTAAAGGTCCACTTTTGAAGACAATTTTTCATACTACTAATTCTATAATAATAATTTTAACAATTAAAATGTTGAGAAACAATTTAAATGTTAGAATTAATACTAATAATTTAATAGTTACATTAATAAACAATGTTGGTTAGAAACTGTAAGTTTTACAGTTACAGTGCAGTCAACATTTAAATATGAGGTCAAGAAAGATGTCTATTTTATTTTTTGTAAAACAAGTACTTATGTTCATTGAAGTCAAGAAAGGGTGACAATAAAGTGAGTATTGGCAAAACTGGTTATCATTTTCATGTTGAGGTGGCGGGGGGTGTTGTCAGCAGCTGCTGAAAGTAATTAAAAAGTAACTAGTAATCTAACTTAGTTACTTTTAAAACTGAGTAATCAGTAAAGTAAATAAGTTACCTTTTCAAGGAATAATCAGTAATTGGATTACTTTTTCAAAGTAACTGTGGCAACACTGGTGCTCACAGATATAAGTAAAGTTAGTGATGGACAATTTCAGTTCAGTTATTGGTGTTGTATATTTTGTAGTGCTGGAGTCCACAGGTTACATTTCAGTGAGGTGTCTGGCAGTGTCATGTTTGTTAAGAAACACATGGTTAATGTTAAAAGACAATTTGTTGAAGTCAAAAAGTGATATTACATGATTACATGATGAAAAAGTAAGGGACAACTGATGAATAAAACATTTAGAAAGTCATCATAAAACTGTAATGGTATCATTAAGGATTCTTATTGGTACTCTGTATCGATGAGTATAAGTACTCGTACTTGTAGTCTGGAAAAAGTGGTATTGGTGCATCCCTACAAACAATAAACTACAACCGACTAAATCCGGGGGTTTTTATCCCCAAAATGAAACGTCCTGTGTTTTTATGAATTACATCCTGACATGCAGCGCAGCTGGCTGAGCTCAGCTCAGACTCTATGGGGTTACATTTGTGTCAATATCTGAAAGGAAATCCTTTTTACAAAAGCAACAGATTTTCTATTTATGTCCAGAGATCAAGGAGCCAGTGATCAATTACATATTTATTTACTTTAAGATAACTTTAAGTAAAATGTATTTTATGATAAAATGTTGTTGACATAGAAAACCTGTAAAGCCTACTTTTAGTATACAGAAAATTCACAAGAGGCATTGATATGGGAATTGATAAAGAATCGGATTGATAAGCAGAATTGATTGATATCGATAAAATCTCATCAACACTCATCCCTAATCGTATCGCACTGTGAGGAATTGAATCGTCATCAATTACATATCACATCGCATCAAATCGGCAACGGGGTGAATTGTTTCGCATCATATCATCATTATCGCAATATGTATCCCATTGCTGGTAGTGTATTGAGGTGCATATCAAGTTGTTGTCAGTGATGAGATTCACATGCCTAATCTGCAGTCCTTTTCCAGTTGTCCAAAATTGTTTCACCTCCATCCAGTGCCTGTCTGCTCCCTGAATTTCACACAAGTGTTTCTCCCACATCTTCCATCATCTGATCCAGTGTTGAGCTCTGACTCCCTTCCTCTTCTTCACCTTTAAAGTCATCCTACAAACCACCATCCGATGCTATCTAGCTATACTCTCCCCTGCCACCATCTTACAGTCTCCCATTTCTTTTAGGTTGCATCTCTTACAAAGAATATAGTCCACCTGTGTGCACATTCCTTCACTCTTGTAAGTCACCCTGTGCTCCTCCTCTTTCTTAAAGTAGGTATTCACTACAGCCATTTAAATTTATTTGCAAAATGTTCTATTATTTCCCCTTCCACACTCCTTTCCATGACACCATATCTGCCCTTTACTTTCACATCACCTCTGTTTCCTTCACCAACATGCCTATTGAAGTCTGCTCCAATAAAAGTGCTTTTTCAATAAAAATGTTGTCTGGGGTAATCAGTTGATTTTCACTTCATCTGAGTAAGCAAAAGAGCCTTGCTTCCTCAGGTATTGTTGGGTGAGGGCTAAACACATGTATTCATACAACCCCAATTCCAATAAAGTTGGGAAATTGTGTGAAATGTAAATAAAAAAACAGAATACAATGATTTGCAAGTCCTCTTCAACATATATTCAATTGAATACACCACAAAGACAACATATTTAATATTGAAACTGATAAAATGTATTGTTTTTGTGCAAATATTTGCTCATTTTGAAATGGATGCATGCAACACATTTCAAAAAAGCTGGGATAGTGGTATGTTTACCACTGTGTTACATCACCTTTCCTTTGAACAACACTCAATAAGCATTTGGGAACTGAAGACACTAATTGTAAGTGTCATGATTGGGTATAAAAGGAACATCCTCAAAAGGCTCAGCTGTTCGCAAGCAAAGATGGGGCGAGGATCACCACTTTGTAAACAACTGCATGAAAAAAATAGTCCAACAGTTTAAGAACAGTGTTTCTCAACATTCACTTTGAAGGAATTTAGGGATTCCATCATCTACAGTCCATAATATAACCAGAAGATTCAGAGAATCTGGAGAACTTTCTACATGTAAGCGGCAAGGCCAAAAACCAACATTGAATGCCTGTGACCTTCGATCCCTCAAGTGGCACTGCATTAAAAACTGACATCATTGTGTAAAGGATCTTACCTCGTGGGCTCAGGAACACTTCAGAAAACCATTGTCAGTTAACACAGTTCATCGCTACATTTACAAGTGCAAGTTAAAACTATACCATGCAAAGCAAAAGCCATACATCAACAACATTCAGAAATGCCGCGGCCTTCTCTGGGCCCGAGCTCATTTGAAATAGACAGACACAAAGTGGAAAAGTGTGCTGTCTGATGAGTTCACATTTCAAATTATTTTTGGAAATCATGGACATCATGTCCTCCAGACAAAAGAGGAAAAAGACCATCCAGATTGTTACCAGCACAAAGTTCAAAAGCCAGCATCTGTGATGGTATGGGGGTGTGTTAGTGCCCATGGCATGGACAACTTACACATCTGTGGTGGCACCATCAGTGCTGAATGGTACATCCAGGTTTTGGAGCAACGCATGTTGCCATCCAAGCAACGTCTTTTTCAGGGACGTCCCTGCTTATTTGAGCAAGACAATGCTAAGCCACATTCTGCACGTTACAACAGCATGGCTTCAAAGTAAAAGAGTGCAGGTACTAGACTGGCCTGCCTGCAGTCCAGACCTGTCGGCCATTGAAAATGTGTGGCGCATTATGAAGTGCAAAATATGGCAACGGGGACCCTGGACTGTTGAACAACTGAAGTTGTACATCAAGCAAGAATGGGAAAGAATTCCACCTACGAAGCTTCAATAATTAGTGTCCTCAGTTCCCAAACGCTTATTGAGTGTTGTTAGAAGGAAAGGTGATGTAACACAGTGATAAACATACCACTGTCCCTGCTTTTTTGAAACATGTTGCAGATATCCATTTCAAAATGAGCAAATATTTGCACAAAAACAATAAAGTTTATCAGTTTGGACATTAAATATCTTGTCTCTGTGGTGTATTCAATTGAATATAGGTTGAAGAGGATTTGCAAATCATTGTATTCTATTTTTATTTACATTTTACACAACGTCCCAACTTCATTGGAATTGGGGTTGTACTTGTATCTTTGCCCCACCCCTTGTTTTAGTAGCCTGGATCTGCTCCTTCTTCCAGATATGTCCCAAACATTTATGGCTCATGTTTCAGGTAACATCAAAGGCTTTCATATGAATCACTTCATTACTCTTTGGATAATTACTGGTGGTAAGATAACCTATTCAGTGAAAGTATGAATGTCAACGTTTCAGCTACACAGATTACTTTATTACTTTTTCTTAAATGAAGGGTCTTGAGACTGTGAAAGTTGAGGCAAAATTAAACAGTCTTGCCACTGTGAGCAACTCACAATGCCACAGCAACATATCAGCAATTTCTGAGCAGAAAAAGTGCTGGTAACAACCACAAACCTTTGGGGATGAAATTGTGCTGCTGCACGTGAACACACTGTGGACCAGGCCCAGACCGGCATTTGTCTCATCATCCTGCTCGGCTGCAAGGTACACATTGATGATAATGAATCTCGCTCAATGTCCTCCTGCAGTATTGAACCAGATCCTGTGTGCCGGGGGACCAGCTGAGACAGAGGCACATCTAGTGTATCTCTAAGCCCAGTCACAGCTTGTATTTAGCTTCAGCTTATTAAAACTGATGGGGTGACATGATTGTGACCTGTATGGATTTCTGAAGCTGCCAGCCACACTGGTCGACAACACGTGTCTTCTCTCTTTGACAAAAGCCACCTGGGAGCTTCTGAAGCGAGCAGCAGAATGCATAATTTAGGAGGCAGTAGGCAATCAATAGAAAAAAAGGCAACGACACAGGAGAGAAAGGAGGAGAGAGAAGAAATGTCCTGGTTACATCCATCAGCAACAATTATAAGCACTAAAGGGCAAGTTAAATTTTTACAGCGATATTCATATTAAAGCATTATTAGCAAACAAACCTCTGAGTCTTGTAATTACCTTCCACATTTGCTCTGTTTGTGGGAAAAAAAATTTGGGGGGAAAAATGAATTTAGAAAGGAATAAAAAATAGTTAAGAGGGCAGTCAACCCAACAACAATCCACTGTGAGCTCAAACACACACACACACACACACACACACACAGATTTACCATTGAGTGCTATAGTGTTTGTATTTCTAAATAAGTGATGTAAATAAAGATCAAGACATATTCAGTGTTTTAGCAGTGGGGTCAAAGGTAAAAATTTTGATTTTTTTTTTCAGTCTCACTTACCTTTGCCAAATGTGGCACCCACATGGGGGTGGGGCCTAGAATTGTCCAGCAAGGTCAGAATTAACCAAAGTCAAGCTTTAGGGTCAAGGTCAAGTCCACTTGTATGTTTGTTGGTCTTCTGCTCTCAGGCCCTTTTCCTGGTTTGAAATAAACATAGAATGCCAGTGAAGGATGGCCCCAAATTGTCATTAAAATATTCATTTTGTTGGTGGATTCCAGAACTGCTCTGGCAAAGTCAGTTAAATGTTAGTCATTTCAGTGTCACTGGGGTCAATGGTCACATTTCCATAGTTATTTCTGTCTTCATGTCCATGGGTATTATTAACTAGTGAAAATAAATGTGCCACCCGAAGAAAATCTAAGCCTTTTTTTTTATTTCAAAACTAACAATTTCTTTAAACATCTTATCTCCCAATCCAAAATTAGCCTGAGATAGAGCTTATTGACATAAGATTGTTGTGTTTAATTTGGCATTTCTGATTGACATTACCATCTTCTTAACAAATTCCTTCCCGCTGTTGTACTTCCTCACTGTCACTCTCACTCTAGGCTGCAGAGAAACTGTTTTTCTTAAGATTTAGGGACATTTCTCACGTATACTCCAAAAACAAACTTAGTAATTGAAAGCCAAAACACTCAGACAATGAGAAGAAAGGGGATGAAGCGTGTATGGTTCGTATAATGAGACTTAATCAGTGTTATTGCTTCTGGCAGACGGTCTGCAGTCCACACACATGCACAGCACGTACTCCTGAGTCCAGCACTTTCCAAACTTTTGCTGTCAATCCCCCTCTTCCAACAAAGTTAAGGCCTCACATGTATGATCTGTTCATAAAGTGGTTGAATTTGTAATGTAATCTGAGTGAATTTTTTAAAAGCTGAGCTTTAAAAGTTTAGGGTAAAATATTTGGTTTACATATTCTCCCTGCATATGAATGGTTGTCAGTCTCTATGTGAGGAATTGGTGACCTGTACGTGATGTGAATTGTCAGTCAGTGTGTGTTGGGATAGGCCCCAGCCCTCTGAGACACCGCCCCATTGAGTACAGACAAACAGGACAACATAGGATCATCATCTTTTAATTCTGAGTGACGCACTATGAGAACATATGTATTTTCGTTTATACAGCTCCAAATCATAACGAAAGCTGCCTCAAGGCACTTCACACAAGTAAGGTCTAACCTTACCAACCCCTAGAGGGTGATTTATCCATCTGCTTAAAGTGATATTAATCAGTGAAATCACCTGGTGGTGTCAGTGGCTGCAAAGAAAACCTGTACCCTCTTGGCCCTTTCTGGAACAAGTTGCTCCTGACCTAGAGCAAGCACACAGGCGACAGTGGTAAGGAAAAACTCTCTCTGATGATATTGAGGAAGAAACCTCAAGCAGACCAGACTCAAAGGCGACCCACTGCTTAGGGCCCCTTCACACATAGTTCAATTTTGGTCAATTTGCGCATGAAGTGCGCATGAAGCAGGAATCGTGTGCAAAACGTGTAAAATCGTACCTTCGTCCACCGCCTTGTACACCTGTTGCTACAACTATTTGTGCACACCAGCGGCTGAAAGACAGAGTGTGCGCTGTGCAAGCCCATCAATTCCTCTCGTGGCAGGTGTCGGCCAAATTCCAGGTGACACGTATGAATGTCTAACACCGCTTGCTTGGCACTTAGAAAATGTGTGGCCATTCAAACTATTAACACACCAGTCAGCAGACAGTCATTGTTGTGCTGTCAGTGAAATTGCCCCACGAGTGTGGCTTTGGTGTGTGCACTAAACTGACAGGAGGTGTGGCCACCAACAGAAGTGGCTGTGGAGATCTGTTGATCTGGACATCCCAGCTGGACAACACGTACTGGACATGGACTAACAACTGCCCACTGTGACATGTGTGTGTCTGCTAGCTGTCATCACGTGGACATAAAAAACATATATCACTGTGGGGACAGGCAGCAATGAGCATGTACACTGACAGGCAACCCTGAGGTTGAAACGGACCATCAGATCATAACACGCAGTAGGCGATATAACTGCCACATCACCCATGTGAGCTCTGTTCCACATGACGCAGTGTCTGTGCTGCGGCAGGCCGTCCACAACACACGCATGTCGGGCAGGACACCCGCGGGGCGGCTGGATGCACCGGACCAGCAGATATGGACATGAAAAGAGCGAACTGCTTCTCATTCATGTCATTTCATGACTGTATGTCTGTGACCATGGGTCATCTACAGAGGAACAGATAGATTATATTTGTATTGCCTGCTTGATAAATACGGTGTTTTTATATGGTGTGTGGGTTTATTTCATTTTAAATATGTCCATCTCCTTCCTCATATCAGGCAGGTTCCCGCAGCATTCACAGGAAAGTGATTGTAGCTCAGTGGTAAATTTTCTGACTGGCAATCAGAACTTTTGGATGGCGCGGGTTCGAGTCCTGTGGGTGGCATGTAACTTTTTTTTTCAGCAGCTGCGCAATGTGTAACCACATCGCGCAGCTGCAGGCAGTGTGTTCCTGCATGCACCGGCATCTTGCATGCCTGCCCGTCGGCGCAATGTTTCGTGGTGCGCTCATACAAGATGTTTTGCCGTGAGTCACTCTGAGTTGTACTTTATTTGCACTATGTGTGAAGGGGCCCTTAGAAAAAAACATCATGAAAAAATCCTCATGAAAAATGAGTCTTTATGTGTTTTTAGAGGTGGTGTTGCTGACCAAACAGTCCACCCTAAAAATCGGTCCCCCCGTCTTCACTGCATGCATCATTTTGGAGCATCAGCAGCAATTCACTGATTTTTGCATCATTTCTGCTTAAAACTACCTCATTTCTGCTAACAACTGCACTGCAGTCATCATCTATCTCAGTGACAGATACCTGAAGCTTTTGTACAACAATCATTTCCACATGAATTCAGTATTATTTCATAATAAAATACGGGACACCGATCAGAGCGTGACAGCAGCACGTCTGAGTCTGACGTGCTGCTGTGCCTGCGTCATTTCAGAGTGTCAGTAGCAATTCACATATTATTGCCTCGTTTCTGCTTAAAATTGCCTCGTTTCTGTTTAAAACTGACTTTAGAATGATTTAAAAGGTTTTTACTTTGTCATCTGATGGTTAATATTCACATTATTTCCTTTGATAAAGTGAAAAAGTGAAGCGCTGTATACTTTTGGGATGCGCTGTAAGTGGTCCTGAAATATGGCTCTGGATACAGTGGGATATGAGTGACATTTTAACAGTAGTTTGTATAAATTATTGTAATTTCATAAAATAAATAAAACAAAATTAAGCCAGAGAATGGATTGCTCATTCATGTCAATCTTTACATCACAGCTCTAATGACCTGAGCAAGGAGGGTGGAACATTACTCACCAATGTTTGGTTTTTGCTAAAACACAACTAAACAATAAGTGACGTACAGATGAAGCAACACCTGCACCTTACATGGTTGACACTGATTCATGCAAATGATTTTTCTGTGATTCAGAGGCATTGTGACATATGATTTTCTGTGTTCGTGACATTTGATCAAGAGTTAACCACTTACGATTTTGACCTTTCAAAGTCACCCAAAGCCAAAGGTTATGTGACACATAGAAAGATGATTTGATGTCATCTTAAAGAATTATTAGTGTGTTCATGAAAATTCAGTAAGGTATATATATCTTCTATATTATATTCCAATTCTAAGGTGGAACTATGCCAGTATACAAAGGTATATCTAAATATCTAAAAAGGAAGAGTAAAATAGAAGGGTAGAAAAGAGTAGAGTGGAGCCACTTAGGTGCCTGGTCATGTCCAACTTGGTTTTTGTAAACGTGTTTTTAGCTTTCTGGTTTGTAACAAATCTGATATGCAATCCGGACTGATTGTCATGGTAATGGTCTGATATGGGAAAATATTAGACCGGAAATCAGCCAGTCAGAGCGCCCGTAGTGTCATGGCCATATAATAGGTGTGCTTTGAGGAACTGGTTGACAATTCCTCAAAATAGCTATTTTAAAAGAGTTTTACCTTTTATGGTCAAAGGTTATATAGCTAACAGAAAATGGACACATGACTTCATGTTAATGTGTAATCATAGCAACAGGTTCATCTTTAACAACTTTCTCAAAATAGCCATTCCAACAAATGTTAACTTGATCTCTCAAGGTCATGAAGGCAAAGGTTATGAGACAAACAGAAAGGTGATATATGACGTCATGTCAGTGTTTTATCACAGTTGGATCTTCAACCAATTCCTCAAAATAGTAATTCTCAGTGAGTCTGAACTTTTGAGGTCAAAGGTCATATTGCGTGCAGAACGGGGATGCATAAATCTATGCTGATGTTTAATCTTAAAGATAAACTGTATCTTTATAAATTAGTTAGACCAGTCAAGTTCACCCAAGGTCAAAGTAAAGGATTGGGGTATTATGGATTAATAGCAACAACAGTTGTATCTTTAACCAGTTCCTCACATTCGTCATTTTAAATATCCCCCACACACAAGCATTATGATGATATTTCGACCTTAGCCTGTAACTTTAAATGGACTGCATTTATATAGCGCTTTTTCCATCTGCATCAGACGCGCACAGCTTTACACACTAATGCCTCACATTCACCCTGATGTGAGGGTGCTGCCATACAAGATATTCACTACACACCGGGAGCTACTAGGGGATTCAGGACCTTGCCCAAGGGCCCTTAGTGATTTTCCGGTCAGGCTGGGATGTGAACCAAGGATCCTCTGGTCTTAACCAGTCTGGTTGAGACCACTAGACCTGTTATGATTAAAGGTTTTGGTGGGACTGAACAGTTGCTGGCAATGGACCCAAATGCAGGGAGCTGGACATGGAGAAGAGTACAAAGGAAAATATATTTTATAATAAATAAATTAAAGGTGCTGCGTGCCTGCAGTGTGGGGAGATGGCCCGCCTCCTGGTGGTGAAATGAGGGAGCTGCAGGATCCTGAGCCAGTCTTAAAGAATAATATCAACTAAGGATTCAGGGTTCAGGACCAGGTGGAACGCTTGCCTCCGAGACCAGGAACTGAGCTTTTGCTGCGGGACGCTTCAGCATCTTAAGCGCACAGCTGGAAGATGCAGTCAAGGTCACAGAGCAGCATTCAGGTTTGATCCTCTTGGAGACTGCTTGGATCATCGAAGGTGGCTCTGGAAGCTGGCGAGGCAAAATGAGGCAAGCAAGGCAACAGACAAACATGGCACACAAATATCTGTACTTGAACAGAAAGTATATACTAATATATAATATAACTTTATATTCTATATAAATATAACAATATGAGTGTAGGAATTACAACCAAGCCCTTATGTGCATGTGGCAACAGGTAGATGATTTCAGATGACTATATGAAGAGCTAATTTGATCATGTTGTGGATCAGCTGCTCAGTGATCAGCTGGTGGAAATAACTGCACACATGGACTAATCAATTTACTGCTCTGATATATTCAATCATCTTTCCATTCATATTTATTTCCCCTATTACAGTTTTCTGTTATAAATCAATATACAGGTGCTGGTCATATAATTAGAATATCATCAAAAAGTTGATTTATTTCAGTAATTCCATTCAAAAAGTGAAACTAGTAAAGTGCAACGTGCGGACAGATCTCCACAGCACAGCAACGTGCGGATAGATCTCCACAGCATCTGTTTGCAGATTCTCCAGGACTCAGGTGCTATGAGCTCCATCCCAGCACTGAGTCCTGGAACTCAGCGATCCAGACACGCACTGCTTCAGCAGTGGCTCCAGGTGCATTTCGTTTGAAGCGTCGAGATCAACATTAGCTTCAGTTTCATTTTGTTCCTCTTTCATAACTTTTGCACTCTTGGTTCACAGGCTATTCTGTGATAAAGCTTGTTTGTCCACCTTTTCTCAACGAACTGTGACTTTTTTACTTTTTTCCCTTCATTCAGGAATCGTCATATGCCCTGTGACTGGGCCATTAAGAGTGAAGGGTCCCGGTTAAAGTCCGTCTTCACCAAGGAGTGCTCCTCAGGTCCATAACCCACTCAGTCCACCAGATATTGGTAGCCCCGACTCCTGCATCGGATGGCCATCCTAGGCAGGATGGCCATCAATGATCTGGGCAGGAGGAGGAGCAGGTCCAGGAGGACAGAAGTCACTGGAATGGACAGGCTTGAGTCGTGACACATGAAAGACTAGATGAATCCATAGGGACAGAGGCAGGCAAAGCCGCATGGCAGTGGGATTTACTACCTTCTTCATGACAAATGGACCAATATACTTGGGTGACAGTTGAGGAGACTCAGTCTGTAATGGAATGTCAGGGGAAGATAACCACACCTCCTGATTGGGTTGGTAATCAGGGGCCGCGGTTCTCCTCCAGTCACATGGAGGTGGGTCCAATCTTGTGTCTCCTTGAGCGTTGTTTCCAAATCTGGCAGCATTGTTGCAGGTGGTCTTGAACTGAAGGGACTGAAAGTTCCTTGTCTTGTTCTGGGAAGAGTGGGGGCTGGTAACCGATCGAGGCCTCAAACAGTGACAGACCGGGAGCAGATGATACTATTGTGGGCATATTCAACCCATGGAAAATACGAGCTCCAGTCAGAGGGATGGTCAGCGGAGAAACACAGGAGGACATTCTCAAGGTCTTGGTTTGTCCTTTCTGTCTGTCCATTTGTATTGGGATGGAATCCGGTCGATAAACTGACCGAGGCCCCAGGGCATCACAGAAGCATTTTCAGACCTGAGATGTGAATTGTGGTCCTCTGTCGGACACAATCTCTTGGGGAATGCCATGCAGCCGGAGGATGTGGTGAACCAGGAGGTCACCAGTCCCCTGGGCTGAAGGCAGTTTCTCCAGGAGCACAAAGTGCATGGCTTTAGAAAAGCAGTCCACCACAGTGAGGACCGCAGTCATGCCTAGGGAGGCTGGGAGTCCAGTCACAAAATCGAGTCCAATATGGGACCACAGGTGTCATGGAAGTGGTTGAAGCATTTCCTTTCAGACATTAATGGCACAAATCTAACTCCATACCTCTGAGCTGAACTCAGCCGCTGTACTGCAAGTCAACATCATTGTCAATGATGTTGACTAAGGGCCCCTTCACACATAGTGCGAATTTAGTCGATTTGCGCATAAAGTGCGCATGAAGCAGGACTCATGCAAAATGTGTAAAATCGTAGCTGCCTCTAACACCTCGTACACCTGTTGCTACAACTATTTGCACACACCAGCAGCTGAAAGACACAGTGTGCGCTGTGAGAGCTCATCGAACCCTCTTGCAGCAGGTGTCTGCCAAATTCCAGGTGACACACATTAACATCTAACACCGCTCACTTGGCACTTAGAAAATGTGTGGTCATTCACACTATCATCATGAAAACAGTCTGCAGACAATCACTGTCGAGGGTGATGTGAAATTTGTCTAAGTTCACCAAGAGTGTGGCTTTGCAAACACACACAGTGACGCATTCATGTTTGCACTGAACTGACAGGAGGTGTGGCCGCCGACAGGAGCACAGCTGGGGACGTCTAGAACATCACGACTGTGGACGGCTGGGGATGGCTGTCCTGCGGCGCGCCGTTCACAAGACATGCGTGCGGGGCTGGTTGCACACGCCAACAGCAGATGTGGACATAAGAGTGCACTGCCTCTCATTCATGTCATTTCATGACTGTATGTCTGTGACCATGGGCTATCTACAGAGGAACAGATAGATCATATTTGTATTGTTCACTTGATAAGAGGGATTCAATACAATGCGGTGTTTTTATATGATGTGTGGTTTTATTTTTTTAAATACGTCCATGTCCTTCTTGATATCAGGCAGTTTCCCGCATCTTTCATATGACAGCAATGGTGGCTCAGTGGTAAAGATTCTGATTGACAATAAGCTGTTGGAAAGTGCAGGTTTGATTCCCGTAGGTGGCCTTTAATGTTTATTTTTTTTATTTTCATAGCAGCTGCACGATGTGTAACCACATTGTGCAGCTGCAACAAGAGTCCCAGTTAGTGACATTAATTCGCACAAAAGTGATTCACAATTGACATTTTTAAATGGCTTTGAGAGGGGTTAAGAGGACTTGTCACTTCTAAAAGCAGCGAAGCAATGAACCAATGAAGCAGCGAATCACAGCACTGCTTCGTTGTTTCAAGCTTCAAAGCGGAGCCGTTACACAAGCGGTTGATTACAGACCCGCTGCAGGGTCTGTAATCAACGTAAAGAAATTATAATGTTCTCGATAAAACACCTTCAAAAGCAACTGCCGCTCTGAAGGGCCGATAAGGAAATCGTTAAGCAAAAAGGCTATTGATGTCGGTGGATCGAATCATTTCTTAACGATTCTCAAAAAGAACCGGTTCATGATACCCATCCCTCGCCCTCCTCCCCCGAAGAACTCTGCCCCCCGTATGTATTTGTCAGCTGATCGTTGCCAGCACACAGCACAGCTGGATGAAAGGGACTTGACCAGCTGTCTGCGCTGCGCTGTGGAATGCGAGGTACCGGAGGTGAGTTACATGTTTAGTTATGTCGTCATGTGCTGGGCAAACACTTCCACATCATACCTGCTACAGACTTAGGAGGTGTATGTGTAATAATACGTGTATTACGGTGACATCCCGTTCAGCTACATTGCACCAAGCCTCTGACGCATGCATAGTGCCACATACGTTATTACATATCAACATTTCCTTCACCCTCCCTGGCCGGGGTCCAGTGGGGGTGGACAAACGTGGCACAGCATGTCAGCAGGCTTTGCTGTGACCGATTGATCTCAGAGCTCAATCAACTATGATCAGATCATTTAACATGCTGTTTTGATGCCATAAGAATATGTAAATTGCGGTCAGATGGTCCTCAGATTGCACGTGGGCCACCATTGGATAGCTGTCCCATCTCAACAGTGCCCGGAGAGAACATGTGCGTCACACTCGGGGCCACCGGCTGATTTTGACCAACTGTATAGACTTACGCAGATGGCTGCCAGAACATTTTGGAACTGAAATCCAACACTTTCGGATGTGCGGCAGTTCATAAGTCCGACGCCACTCTGCGTGTTCCGGCTATGTGTGACAGGGGTATTATTCATTCTCACAAAACCAAATCACATCAAAACTCAAGTTATTTTGTCAGCACATAAGCACAGAAACATAAGATATGAGAAAAACAATACCCCTGATGTACTACAGTGCACAGGTCCACACTTGTAATTTTTTTAATTGCCTGGTCCTGTGATTTTTTTATATTATGAAACAACTTATATGTCAAAAATATACTACGCTATTATCTATGTTCACAAGATTGCACCCTCTACACATGAGATAACCTAATGGGCATAGCGACATTGTATCAGTGTTGTCTTTTTTTTTTTTTGGCTATACAGTGGTCCCTCGTTTATCATGGGAGTTCCGTTCTAAAAATAACCCGCAATAAGCGAAATCCGCGAAGTAGTCAGCGCTATTTTTTGCAATTATTATAGATGTTTTAAGGCTGTAAAACCCCTCACTACACACTTTATACACTTTTCTGAAACAGGCATTAACATTTTCTCACTTTTCTCTCCTGTGTAAACACTGTCTTTTTTCTTCTGTGCGAGAAGATTATAAACAGACACACGCAGAACACACCCTTCGGTCACTGCCTCCGGGGGTACTGATGCGGGACCCGCAAAGAATCCAAGTCCTCTCTCGGTGGCCACGGAGCTCTGCGGCTGCGGTCAACATCTGCATCAAAACAGTGAGCTTAGTCTCTGGACCTGTTGCCAGATTTGGCGCAGTTCCGCACAGCAGAGAGGAGGTGAGTGGCCCGCTGCTGCGTTTACCGAGCCCGCAGAAAGTGCATCGGAGGAAGCGGCCGGCCCGCCTGATAAGGACGCAGAACACAATGCGCTGTTAAAAAAAAGCATGCAAAATTGCACTAAAAAAAATCCGCGAAACTGCGAAGCCGCGAAAGGTGAACCGCGTTATAGCGAGGGACCACTGTATTATGGTTTGATGTCACTTCACATGACATTAATGTAACTCCAACATCAGTCTCCTAATTTTGTAAAGTTGTCAGAATATGACTTTGTTATGATGTTGAACAGTGCTTAGGCTCCTCACATGTAAGTGAGAAGTGCATTTATGTATTTACACAAAGCAGCAGGTGTGTTATTTGCAACCCAGTCTCACGGCAAGTCATGATTCAGCAGCATGAAATATACATTAATCTATTGGTTCATGATTTTGTGATGAAAAGTGCCTAATTTTCATCATGGCAGCATGAATTCATTCTCATTCATTCCGTGATGGCTGACCTACTTGACCTACTTTTCAAGGTCACCAGTAGCCACAACTGTCAATTCGTTCGCCGCAACGTAGCTTCACACCTATTGCTCGCAGAAACTTCATATTTGGTGGGTACATGCCTTGGAGGAGTACTTCACATGGGTTCGAAGGCCAGTGACCTTGACCTACTTTTGAAGGTCAGCAGTGGACACAACTGTCAAATAATTTGCCGCAACGTAGCTCGGCACCTTTTGCTCGTAGAAACTTCATACTTGGTGGGTACATGCCTTGGAGGAGTACTTCACATGGGTTCGAAGGCCAGTGACCTTGACCTCCGTTTCAAGGTCACCAGTGATTGCATTTGTTTTGAAGGCTGGCGACGGTGAGCGACTTTTTATGGTCACTGTTTGTCACATCCTCTAAATCATTATTATGCCAGTCTCCAATTTTTTCATTGTATATCCCAGTTTACATTAAACACATAAGGCTTCAACCAAATACCCACCCCATACAAGTACATATTACTGCACTTTGCATGGAAAATAATACTCTGCGCAGGGCATTTCGTGATGAATGTCTCTAGTTTATTTTAAGACATATTATAATAAGTTTAATATGACATGGAATATCTACCATGAACATCTACATTGATACATTGTACATTTATCCAATCTTCAAATCCAACTTATTTTCAGGTGATGGTCTCTTGGTTAAGCAGTGGGCTTGAGACCAGAGGATCCTCGGTTCACTCCTCCATCTGATGGGCAAATCACTAAGGATCCTTGGGCAAGGTCCTTAATCCGTCAGTTGCTCCTGGTGTGTAGTGAACGCCTTGCATGTCAACACCCTATCATCAGTGTGTGTGTGTGTGGGGGTCTGTGAATGGGTGAATGCGAGGCAATACTGTAAACTGCTCTGAGCTTCTGATATAGATGGAAAAGCACTATATAAATGCACTCCATTAACACCAGAGATCAATGTTGGATCAATGTCATTTTGCCCGCTGGGAAGCTGCTCCTCTATTCATTTGTTAAGTGTGACTCAGTACATCAGTATTGTCAGAATAAATAAAGTTACTGCTGAGTCATCACTACAATAATGTTTCGGGTGTGTTTGTTTGGACCCAGAAGTTGAATTCACAGGCAACAGGAAGTCATCACTTAACAAGCTGATACTGATGAGTGAGGTTCTGTATGAGTCACAGTCCCAAGCAAAAGGTGGTAGTACTACACAATCAAGCTGGATGCCAACTGTAGTAAAACAAGAGGGAAAGAATAAAAGCTGAGTGAAGGGGAGTGAAATTAGGAAATCATGGTTTCAAATTGGAAGACCACGCTCTTGAAATAAGAGGGAATAACCCCCATAAACTCATAAATTGAGAATAAATAACCTTCATACGACTCGACTCTCGACTTGTTTGCACTTTGTGGGACAGCCGGAACTTCAATGAGATGGACCACTAGGCTGAAATGAGGCTATCGTGTTTTAAAAATCTATAGTCATTGTAAATGCTTTCTTTACTTTCAGTGAAGTAAACCTGTACTTTTAGCTCTACACTGATGTTTGTATCTGTTCAATGTTGACCAGAAACAATTTACTCTTGAGTTCTTTGTGCCTCAAACTGTTGTGTGGGCCGCCAGAAGAGGAGGTACTGCTGGCCCACCACCAGAGGGCGCCCTGCCTGAAGTGCGGGCTTCAGGCACGAGGGGGCGCTGCCGCCTTACAGGAACAGCCGAGGTGACAGCTGTCACTCATCAACTATGACAGCTGTCACCGATCATCTGCACTTCACCCCGGATAAAAGCAGGATGACACCTCCACCACGTCGCCGAGATATCGTACTTCTTGGAGGTAACTTTCTCTGCCTGCGTATTGTACTAATTGATTCCAAGAGCTACTTTGTTGCAGCTGTCTACCCAGAGGACCGGCGTGGGCCGCGACTGTTTCGTTCTACGTCCCACCAGATAAGTGGTACTCAGATGCTGCACGAGTGTGTGTTAGAGGTGGAATTCCCACCGTTGTTGTTACGGGGTGTACACACACCCACACTTGACTGTCTTTGCTCTTCGCCAGCAGGACCAGATCCGACACGCTGAGACGGTGGCCACCTGGGGAATTCGGGACCTGGCGGCTCCAGTATTCTTCGGGTTCGGTGGCGGTGGAAATCGTGTGGTTCCGGTTCATTTCCAGACGGACGTCTCCTATCGTCGAGCCTGCCCACACGACACCTTTATCCATTGACTTGTATTTATTCTATAATCTGCTGTGTGTGGTTGTGACATTCACAACAGTAAAGTGTTCAAATTTAACTCCCTCTATTGTCCGTTCATTTGAGCCCCCTGTTGTGGGTCCGTGTCACTACACTTTCCCAACAGGATATCTCGGCCAGCGTCATGGACTCCGAGGGGCGTCACCCAGCAATTGAACGACCAATGGGAGAGCAGGGTGCACAGGCGTCTGCAGGAGGCGTGATTGGTGAGTTGCAGCACATCCTCACTGCCTTTACGGCTCGGTTGGATCAGATGACCTAGCAAAACATCCTCCTGAACCGCAGGGTGGAGGCTCTCTCCACACAGGTGGCAGCGAGCGCTCAGGGTGCTGCTGCAGCTCCTCCTCCTGCCGACCCTGTGCAAGATATGACTGTTCCAGTGGTCATTCAACAACCCCTCCCACCATCCCCTGAAGCATACATAAGCCCCCCAGAGCCGTACGGAGGTTGTGTGGAGACGTGCGCGGACTTTCTCATGCAGTGTTCGCTCGTCTTTGCACAACGTCCCGTCATGTACGCATCTGATGCTAGTAAAGTAGCTTATGTAATTAATCTGCTTCGAGGAGAGGCAAGCGCTTGGGCTACGTCGCTTTGGGAGCAAAATTCACGGCTCCTTCATACGTATACTGGGTTTGTGAGGGAGTTCAGAACAGTGTTTGATCACCCTAACAGAGGAGAGACCGCTTCAACAGTGCTGCTGTCAATGCGACAGGGGCGCCGGCGCGCAGCCGAATATGCAGTCGACTTCCGCATCGCGGCTGCGAGGTCCGGCTGGAATAACGTTGCGCTCCGCGCCGCCTTCGTAAACGGACTGTCGTCGGTCCTGAAGGAGCACCTGGTAGCTAAGGAAGAACCGCGGGATTTAGATGGGCTTATCGATCTCGTTATACGGTTAGACAATCGGTTGGAGGAACGCCGTCGGGAGCGAGGCGAAGGACGTGGCCGGGCACGCGCCGTCCCTTTCCCTTCCAGGTTCAAAAAGGTTCCGCCCTCCCCACGCTCCACAGCCGCAGCGCTCCGTGGGGCAACAGCTCCCCCTGCTGATGTTGCTAGGGAAACGCACAGGGCCAAAATGAGAACAGCTGACAGAATGAGGAGGCTGGTCCACGGGGAGTGTTTTCTCTGCAGCTCAAAAGAGCACATACAGAAAAACTGCCCCAAACGGCCAAAACGACAACACCCGCCCTTAGAGACTGGGCTAAGGGGGGGTCATAACATTCATGTGGGACACACACATATCGCCACACGACTCCCAGTCACAATCCTGAGCGGGGATTTAACCCTTCAAGCCCCAGCACTGGTGGACACGGGGTCCGAAGGGAATCTGCTAGACAGCAGATGGGCAAGGGAGGTAGGGCTCCCTCTGGTGGCGCTTCCTTCGCCATTGCAGGTGCGGGCACTAGGTGGCACCCTTCTCCCTTTAATCATGCACAAGACACCACCTGTAACTCTGGTGGTGTCTGGGAATCATCGGGAGGAGATCGAGTTTTTTGTGACTCCTTCTACCTCCCGCGTGATTTTGGGCTTCCCGTGGATGCTAAAACACAATCCCCGGATTGATTGACCGTCCGGGGTGGTGGTACAGTGGAGCGAGACCTGCCATCGGGTGTGTTTAGGATCCTCGGTCCCCCCCGGTTCCCAGGCTAAGGAGCAGGTCAAAGTCCCTCCCAATCTGTCGGCGGTGCCGGTTGAGTACCACAATCTTGCTGACGTTTTCAGCATAGGATCGGGCACTCACCTTCCCCTGCACCGTCCGTACGATTGCGCCATCGATTTGATTCCAGGCGTGGAGTTCCCGTCCAGCAGGCTGTACAACCTCTCACGACTGAGCGCGAATCGATGGAGACCTACATCCAGGACTCCTTAGCTGACCCGGGCTGATCCGGAACTACCACCTCCCGATGGGAGCAGTTCTTTTTTTGTGGCAGAAGATGGCGGTCTTCGGTCCATGCATTGATTACCGGGGCTGAACGAGATCACGGTTCGCAACCGATACCCGTGCCTTTGTTGGATTCGGTGTTCACCCCCTGCTGGATGCCAAAATAGTCACAAAGTTGGATCTTAGGAACGCATATCACCTAGTTGCGGGTCCGCAAGGGAGACGAGGGAAGACGGCATTCAACACCCGTTAGGTCATTTTGAGTACCTGGTCATGCCGTTCGGCCTCACTATGCACCCCGCGACGTTCCAAGCATTGGTAAATGACGTCTTGCGGGACTTCCTGCACCGATTCGTCTTCGTGTATCTGGACGATATACTCATTTTTTCTCCGGACCCTGAGACTCATGTACGGCATGTACGTCAGGTCCTGCAGCGGTTGTTGGAGAACCGGCTGTTTGTGAAGGGCGAGAAGTGTGAGTTTCACCGCACCTCTTTGTCCTTCCTGGGGTTTATCATCTCCTCCAACTCCGTCGCCCCGGATCCGGCCAAGGTCGCGGCGGTGAGAGACTGGCCCCAACCTACGAGTCGGAGGAAGCTGCAACAGTTCCTCGGCTTCGCAAATTTTTACAGGAGGTTCATTAAGGGGTATAGTCAGGTAGTTAGCCCCCTGACAGCCCTGACCTCACCAAAAGTTCCCTTCACCTGATCGGATCGGTGCGATGCCGCGTTCAGGGAGTTGAAACAGCGCTTCTCGACTGCACCCGTCTTGGTGCAGCCCCGATCCCAGTCGCCAGCTGTGGTTGAAGTGGACGCCTCTGACTCAGGGATAGGAGCCGTGCTATCCCAGAGCGGAGAGACGCGATAAGGTTCTTCACCCGTGTGCCTATTTCTCCCGCAGGTTGACCCCAGCAGAGCGGAACTATGATGTGGGCAATCGAGAACTCTAGCAGTGAAAGAGGCTCTTGAGGAGTGGATGACACCTGCTGGAGGGAGCGTCAGTGCCTTTCACGGTTTTTACTGACCACCGGAACCTGGAGTATATCAGGACCGCCAGGCGACTGAACCCCAGGCAAGCCCGCTGGTCCACTGTTCTTCACGGAGCCCGTTTTGACTCCGGATCACCTACCAAAAACCAAGGTCGGATGCCTTGTCCCGGGTGCATGAACACGAAGTCAAGACCGAGCTGTCGGATCCACCGGAACTCATTGTACCGGAGCCACTATCGTGGACACCCTTACCTGGACGTGGAGAAGACCGTCCGGGAGGCCCTCGCATGAGCCCGGAACAGGGCCGAAGAATAGACTATACGTCCCACCAGAAGCCAGGGCTGCTGTCCTGGACTTCTGTCACGGGTCCAAGCTCTCCGCCACCCAGGGGTGCGTAGGACCGTGGCAGTGGTCCGCCAGCGCTTCTGGTGGGCGTCCCTGGAGGCTGATGTCCGGGCTTACATCCAGGCCGGCACCACCTGCACCAGGGGCAAGGCGGACCACCAAAAGGCACAGGGACTCCTTCAGCCGCTTCCTGTGCCTCATCGCCCCTGGTCCCACATCGGTCTGGATTTCGTCACGGCCTCCCGCCGTCTCGGGGGCACACCACCATCCTCACGATAGTGGACCGGTTCTCCAAGGCGGCCCACTTCGTGGCCCTCCCGAAGCTCCTGTCGGCCCAGGAGACAGCGGATGTCCTGGTCCACCATGTCGTACGTCTGCATGGGATACCAACAGACATCATCTCAGATTGTGGTCCCCAGTTTTCCTCGCAGGTTTGGAAGAGTTTCTGCCGGGAGCTGGGGGCCACCGTGAGCCTCCCGTCTGGGTATCACCCTCAGACCAACGGACAGGCTGAACGGGCTAATCAAGAGCTGGAGCAGGCCCTGCGATGTACTACATCCACACACCCGACGGCTTGGAGTGAACACCTGGCCTGGCTCGAGTATGCGCATAACAGCCAAGTGTCCTCTGCCACCGGCCTCTCCCCGTTCGAGGTGTGTCTGGGGTACCAGCCCCCTTTGTTTCCTGTGGTGGAGGGAGAGGTCGGTGTACCCTCGGTCCAGGCCCACCTGCGGAGATGCCGTCGGGTGTGGCGCACCGCCCGTTCGGCCTTGTTGAAGGCCCGGACGAGGGCAAAGTCCCATGCAGACCGTCGACGGTCCCCGGCTCCCGCATATCAGCCCGGGCAGGAGGTATGGCTATCCACACGGGACATACCTCTCCAGGTGGCTTCCTCCAAACTAAAGGACCGATACATAGGGCCCTTCCGGATCCTCAAGGTCCTCAGTCCCGCCGCAGTGAGGCTCCAACTCCCGGCCTCACTGCGGATCCATCCAGTCTTTCACGTGTCAAGGTTGAAACCATATCACACCTCACCCCTCTGTACACCTGGTCCGACACCGCCTCCTGCCCGTATCATCGATGGGGAGCCAGCTTGGACAGTACGCCGGCTCCTGGATGTCCGTCGAATGGGCCGGGGTTTCCAATATTTGGTGGACTGGGAGGGGTATGGACCCGAAGAACGCTCCTGGGTGAAGAGGAGCTTCATCCTGGACCCGGCCCTCCTGGCCGATTTCTACCGTCGCCACCCGGACAAGCCTGGTCGGGCGCCAGGAGGCGCCCTTTGAGGGGGGGGGGTCCTGTTGTGTGGGCCGCCAGAAGAGGAGGTACTGCTGGCCCACCACCAGAGGGTGCCCTGCCTGAAGTGCGGGCTTCAGGCACGAGGGGGCGCTGCTGCCTTACAGGAACAGCCGAGGTGACAGCTGTCACTCATCAACTATGACAAGCTGTCACCGATCATCTGCACTTCACCCCGGATAAAAGCAGGATGACCACCCTCCACCACGTCGCCGAGATATCGTACTTCTTGGAGGTAACTTTCTCTGCCTCGTATTGTACTAATTGATTCAAGAGCTACTTTGTTTGCAGCTGTCTACCCAGAGGACCGCGTGGGCCGCGACTGTTTCGTTCTACGTCCCACCAGATAAGTGGTACTCAGATGCTGCACGAGTGTGTGTTAGAGGTGGAGGTGGAATTCCCACCGTTGTTGTTACGGGGTGTACACACACCCACACTTGACTGTTTTTGCTCTTCGCCAGCAGTACCAGATCCGACACGCTGAGACGGTGGCCACCTGGGGAATTCGGGACATGGCGGCTCCAGTATTCTTCGGGTTCGGTGGCGGTGGAAATCGTGTGGTTCCGGTTCATCTCCAGACGGACGTCTCCTATCGTCGAGCCTGCCCACACGACACCTTTATCCATTGACTTGTATTTATTCTATAATCTGCTGTGTGTGGTTGTGACATTCACAACAGTAAAGTGTTCAAATTTAACTCCCTCTATTGTCCGTTCATTTGCGCCCCCTGTTGTGGGTCCGTGTCACTACACTTTCCCAACACAAACAACATTAATTAGCCTGTTAGCGTCTGCTTGTTATCATTATAAACAGTTTTGCCACAGTAACTTTGAAAAGTTACTTTATTATTTACTTGTTACAGTTACATTTTACAATTATTTTATGTAGTTACTTTATTAGCAACTATGGACAACTTGTCGGCAGCTGTTGAATGTAACTAATAAAGTAACTAATTAACTTGGCAAATAAATGCGACTTATAGGCTGAATCTCTATTCTCCCCCTCGGCCCTTACCCTTACCCCTTCCCTCCGTTTTGCGCGGGCACGAGAGACAGAGGGGTGTCTCGATTCTCTTTTTGGAGTGAGGTGGAGGGGTAGGCAGAGGGCTTCAAACCCCTCCAAACAGAGTGAATCTGGATGCACACTCCGTTTGGAGGGGTAGGAGGAGCTTACTGCTGTCTCCACAGAAACAAACATGACGCCGAAAGAGCCGCACAAATGAAAGCGGGTTTCATTACAAATTACGCTGTTTAGAAAGTTATAACTTGCCAAAAAACTTTACAGGCAGTTGTCTATGACAGCATCGTGTATGTTGCTGGATGAATGTTGCGTATATTGTCGTTCTGAAGAATATCGTAACTTTGCTCGTGCACTGAGGCGTTATAATGCATATACACACAAACGCTATGATAAGACACTTTTATATCTCACAATGGAGAAAATCATGATAAAGGATAAGCACGTTAATTTGTATGTTCATAAATCTTTGGATAATATCAATCCCTGCTGTTGGATTTCAAGGTCTGTAGCATGTGAGTATTTTGTAAACAAACGGAGCCCTGATCACACTCATCTCCTAATAAGCTTTCAGACAGAAAAGGAGAAGTTTCACCAATGGGAATAAGTTGGAAAATATATACAACACATAACCTGACGTCCTGCTATTATTTGTCAAGTAAATTTGTAAAGGAAATAGGGCTGGATGCAAAAATGTGAGAATTTGAAAAAGAAATATAAGGTTAATAGAACTAGATGCAGCCCATAACATACATACAGGTGCTGGTCATATAATTAGAATATCATGGAAAACTGATTTATTTCATTCATTCCACCCACGACTGATATATTTTGTGTTTATTTATTTAATTACTAATTCAGTAATTAATTAATTAATTCTAATCAGCCAATTAATTATTAATCAAACAGTATAATTATTACAATTATTGATTCATTATTATTAGTACTATTAACATTAATTAATTACTAATTAATTAATTATCAATACTATTTATTATTATTATTATTATTATTATTAATTAACAATTAATTAAAGTACCATGACATGATTGCGATGCATCGAAGAAATCTCCTACTTCTTCTATTTCTTTGCATTTATGCAGAAAGGAGAGAAAATAAAAAGAGCAAACAGGCTACTGCAACAGTGAAGACGGCAGTTTGACACGGGCAGTTTTTTTTTTTCTCCTAAGGCGGAGGGGGTGTCCTCAATTCATAGGGCTAGAGGCCTTCGCCTTACCCCTTTTTTTAAAGGGGTTGGTGTAGGGGTAGGGCCAAGGGGAAGGGGAAGGGGTACAAAAGAGAACTGAGATTGGGGGATAGACTCATGTGACCTATAAAAAGCAGAGGATCCACCACTGCAACTGTTCCAATGGTCCTGTCATGGAAGGACAGCCTTGAAGGTTTTTGGCAGTTATTGTCCAGGGCAAATTTACAGACCTATATGAATATGTATGTAATTCATTAGACAGGAGGACATCGGGTAAAATTACATCTTTCTCTTGGTGATCATACACAAATTGCATGCAGGATAATTGGAAGTATACAGAGACGGGCTTAGGAGTGAAACAGTTGAAAGAAAAACAACTGGCTTCTGATTCTTCTTTGATCGACACTAAATACAGTCATGATGGGAAAACATCTGCCTGGGGTTTTCCTCTTCCTTTATTTTTAATTAGCCATACTGAAAAGTGTTATGGAGCCGGGGCTTAAACAAATTTAATTGCTGCATAATAGCTAGTTTAATACAATTGTGGAGCAGTTAGGAAGAATATTTGTTGCTGACTGGCATAGTAAGGATAGAGGTTTCTTACTTAGTGTTCTTCCCCTTCTTGCAGTATTAAAGTGTTTTTTGCCAGGGGATTCTCTGTGAACACAGGGCACAGATGCGCTCCTGAGTACAGCATATGGGAGTCGGATTCCATCAAAAAACATTGCTCCAGAATATTCTTCTAAAAATGTCCCAATTACAATTAATTACTCGGAATTTCCAGGCGGTGCTTTAATTCATACATATGCCCAGAATGAGTTTAGCACAACATCTGCCATTTCCTGTGGTTTCTTGCTTATTTGAGGAAATCATTCTTAACGTCTTACTTTATATTTTAATTGCACAGTGTACTAAACTTTATCCTGTACTCAACTATATCCTGCACCATCATAATCATTATCATCAGCTACGTGACTGTCCTAGCTGTCAAAACTCTCATTACCCCATGTCAAGTCAAAGGTGGACTTATATTTATGTCATGAGTCTTCCCTGAATGGGATATAGTTCTACAAGCCATTATTTATTGAAAGGACGGTGACAGACACTGTACCTGAGGAACTGTGAGGAGTGAAAAATAACATTCGTCACCCTTAATAAGGCTGTCTTGTCAAACATTTATGGGACAGAAAGAAAACAAGGGCAGAAGCATACACTTATTGACTTCAGGATGGAGGGAAGCTGTGACAGGATATGGGTTAGGAGTGTACCAAAGAAAAATCAAGCATTGTGTTTGGAGGAAGTACTTATCACTGAGTTGCCTGAAGGCCTTTCTATATGAGCAACAGGCTGTTTCACAGTATTGAGCGTGTGAATGTTAGAACTAGTTGTGGCCCAATACCTCATTTCCTATGGACACATATCGAGTACCTGTTATTGGCAGTCATTAACAGCAATACTGAGTAAGCAACTTTAAAAATGATCAGTACCATAACAAGCTATGCCAGTTTATTTTCTTCAGATATTCCCAGAAGGACATTAAGTTTAGATTTCACCTTACTGTGTCACAACTACGCACTGTGCCCCAGGGCTGATTCACAATGCATGATTTCCCACAATGAAGAAAAGCTTCTTAATGGCTGCAGCTATGGTAATTTACATTGTTTTGAATGCCATGGTGATTGACAATTACACTGACTCCATGGGTACCCACTACAGACAACTGGAGCATCCTGACATCTTGAAAATAACCGCCTATCTGCTGCACCAGGTGAAATTTGGGCATTCCTCTGATTTTCTACAGCTACTAGGGTCCTTAACACTGAGGCACCTGCATGCTGGGCTATGCTCCGAGAAAAGCCTCTCCAAAATGTATCAGGTAATGCTCCCTTACAATTAAATGGTATTCCTCATCTTAGTCAACTGAAGTAACTCTTTGTTTGTCACAGTCATTCAAGCATACCCAAGAATCCTCCAAAGAGACCTAGTACCAAACACATCTAGCCATTGCTGTGGATCACTGGCTTGAGTCCAAGTCTTACACCCCCATCACACATAGCCGGAATCACGCAGAATGGCGTCAGAATTATGTAAAGTGTCGCATTTCAGTTCCAAAACATTCTGACAGCCATCTGCGGAAGTCGACACAGTTGGTCAAAATTGACCGGTGGCCCTGAGTGTGATGCACATGTTCAAAACACTCTGGGTGCCGTCACGATGAGACACCTATCTGACAGCGGTCCATATGCAGCCTGAAGACCATCTGACTGCAATTTATATATTCTGACGACATCAAAAAAGCATCTGAAATGATCTGATCATGGCTGATTGAGCTCTGAGATCGATCTGTCACAGCGAAGCCTGCCAACATGCTGTGCCACATTTGTCCACCTCCACTGGACCCCGGCCAGGGAGGGCAAAGGAAATGTAATGTTGTTATGTAATAACATGTATGTGGCACTGTGCATGTGTCAGAGGCTCGGTGCAGCGCCGCAATGCAGTTGAACAGAATGTCACCGCTGTAACGCACGTATTATTACACATACACCTCCTACGTCTGTAGCAGGTATGATGTGGAAATGTTTGCCCAGCACATGACGACATAAAAAAAAAGTAGCTCACCTCCGGTACCTCGTGTTCCCTTTCACCAGGCTGCGCTGTGTGCTGGCAACGTCAATCAGATGACAAATGCATAATCCACCTCTGGTATAAATAAATCCCATGTGAAGTGGTGTCCCACAACTATATTCCAACTACAGTTGTGTTAAGTTGCTATCAAGTAAAATGACAACATAAAAGAGTTTAAGAAAAGAGAAAGTCACTGGCTGCATCTGAAAGTTGTGCACATGTGGGAAGTTGGTGCACTGCCAGCACAGTTCAACAGCAGTTACTGAGTCCAGCCGAACGAATAAAATCTAGCAATACAAGTATAAACTGATCAAACACCTAAAGGGATTTTTCACTGGACTAACAGCAGGTGGTCACTGGCAGTTGTCAGCCTGTTTGTGCGCTCTCTGGTTTGACAGCTCCTGTGCTCGTGCTGGCATGCATGTCCCACGTGCGCACACTGAGTGGCTGGTGCAGCATTTATGAACACATATACATACAGCTGAGCGAACATGTTGGTCACACACTTGCACAATGGTTCCCCTACAGTCTTGCTATGTGTGACAGGGGCTTTAAAAACATGCAGTAGGACCAAAAGCACCAGGACCACTTGAAGACTTGGAGCTTTGATCTCCTGCAAAAGGTACTGAGATCACCAAACATCTCTGTCCACCCAACTCATGACTCTTCAAGCTCTTCCCAGGGGCTACTCAATCTCAAAGGCCAAGTACCATAAACATGAAGGTCACTGCCAGTTTTACACTTTCACTCCTTCAATCAATCAATCAATTTTATTTATATAGCGCCAAATCACAACAAACAGTTGCCCCAAGGCCCTTTATATTGTAAGGCAAGGCCATACAATAATTACGTAAAAACCCCAACGGTCAAAACGACCCCCTGTGAGCAAGCACTTGGCAACAGTGGGAAGGAAAAACTCCCTTTTAACAGGAAGAAACCTCCAGCAGAACCAGGCTCAGGGAGAGGCAGTCTTCTGCTGGGACTGGTTGGGGCTGAGGGAGAGAACCAGGAAAAAGACATGCTGTGGAGGGGAGCAAAGATCAATCACTAATGATTAAATGCAGAGTGGTGCATACAGAGCAAAAGGAGAAAGAAACACTCAGTGCATCATGGGAACCCCCCAGCAGTCTAAGTCTATAGCAGCATAACTAAGGGATGGTTCAGGGTCACCTGATCCAGCCCTAACTATAAGCTTTAGCAAAAAGGAAAGTTTTAAACCTAATCTTAAAAGTAGAGAGGGTGTCTGTCTCCCTGATCTGAATTGGGAGCTGGTTCCACAGGAGAGGAGCCTGAAAGCTGAAGGCTCTGCCTCCCATTCTACTCTTACAAACCCTAGGAACTACAAGTAAGCCTGCAGTCTGAGAGCGAAGCGCTCTATTGGGGTGATATGGTACTATGAGGTCCCTAAGATAAGATGGGACCTGATTATTCAAAACCTTTTAAGTAAGAAGAAGAATTTTAAATTCTATTCTAGAATTAACAGGAAGCCAATGAAGAGAGGCCAATATGGGTGAGATATACACTCTCCTAGTCCCCGTTAGTACTCTAGCTGCAGCATTTTGAATTAACTGAAGGCTTTTCAGGGAACTTTTAGGACAACCTGATAATAATGAATTACAATAGTCCAGCCTAGAGGAAATAAATGCATGAATTAGTTTTTCAGCATCACTCTGAGACAAGACCTTTCTAATTTTAGAGATATTGTGCAAATGCAAAAAAGCAGTCCTACATATTTGTTTAATATGCGCATTGAATGACATATCCTGATCAAAAATGACTCCAAGATTTCTCACAGTGTTACTAGAGCTCAGGGTAATGCCATCCAGAGTAAGGATCTGGTTAGACACCATGTTTCTAAGATTTGTGGGGCCAAGTACAATAACTTCAGTTTTATCTGAGTTTAAAAGCAGGAAATTAGAGGTCATCCACGTCTTTATGTCTGTAAGACAATCCTGCAGTTTAGCTAATTGGTGTGTGTCCTCTGGCTTCATGGATAGATAAAGCTGGGTATCATCTGCGTAACAATGAAAATTTAAGCAATGCCGTCTAATAATACTGCCTAAGGGAAGCATGTATAAAGTGAATAAAATTGGTCCTAGCACAGAACCTTGTGGAACTCCATAATTAACCTTAGTCTGTGAAGAAGATTCCCCATTTACATGAACAAATTGTAATCTATTAGATTAATATGATTCAAACCACCGCAGCGCAGTGCCTTTAATACCTATGGCATGCTCTAATCTCTGTAATAAAATTTTATGGTCAACAGTATCAAAAGCAGCACTGAGGTCTAAAAGAACAAGCACAGAGATGAGTCCACTGTCTGAGGCCATAAGAAGATCATTTGTAACCTTCACTAATGCTGTTTCTGTACTATGATGAATTCTAAAACCTGACTGAAACTCTTCAAATAGACCATTCCTCTGCAGATGATCAATTAGCTGTTTTACAACTACCCTTTCAAGAATTTTTGAGAGAAAAGGAAGGTTGGAGATTGGCCTATAATTAGCTAAGATAGCTGGGTCAAGTGATGGCTTTTTAAGTAATGGTTTAATTGATCATATTTAAGATCGAAGCATTAAATAATGGTAGGGCATCCTTGAGCAGCCTGGTAGGAATGGGGTCTAATAGACATGTTGATGGTTTGGATGAAGTAACTAATGAAAATAACTCAGACAGAACAATCAGAGAGAAATAGTCTAACCAAATACCGGCATCACTGAAAGCAGCCAAAGATAACGATACATCTTTGGGATGGTTATGAGTAATTTTTTCTCTAATAGTTAAAATTTTATTAGCAAAGAAAGTCATGAAGTCATTACTAGTTAAAGTTAAAGGAATACTCGGCTCAATAGAGCTCTGTCTCTTTTTCAGACCGGGCTACAGTGCTGAAAAGAAACCTGGGGTTGTTCTTATTTTCTTCAATTAGTGATGAGTAGTAAGATGTCCTAGCTTTACGGAGGGCTTTTTTTTATAGAGCAACAGACTCTTTTTCCAGGCTAAGTGAAGATCTTCTAAATTAGTGAGACACCATTTCCTCTCCAACTTACGGGTTATCTGCTTTAAGCTGCGAGTTTGTGAGTTATACCACAGAGTCAGGCACTTCTGATTTAAAGCTCTCTTTTTCAGAGGAGCTACAGCATCCAAAGTTGTCTTCAATGAGGATGTAAAACTATTGACGAGATACTCTATCTCACTTACAGAGTTTAGGTAGCTACTCTGCACTGTGTTGGTATATGGCATTAGAGAACATAAAGAAGGAATCATATCCTTAAACCTAGTTACAGTGCTTTCTGAAAGACTTCTAGTGTAATGAAACTTATTCCCCACTGCTGGGTAGTCCATCAGAGTAAATGTAAATGTTATTAAGAAATGATCAGACAGAAGGGAGTTTTCAGGGAATACTGTTAAGTCTTCAATTTCAATACCATAAGTCAGAACAAGATCTAAGATATGATTAAAGTGGTGGGTGGACTCATTTACATTTTGAGCAAAGCCAATTGAGTCTAATAATAGATTAAATGCAGTGTTGAGGCTGTCATTCTCAGTATCTGTGTGGATGTTAAAATCGCCGACTATAATTATCTTATCTGAGCTAAGCACTAAGTCAGACAAAAGGTCTGAAAATTCACAGAGAAACTCACAGTAACGACCAGGTGGACGAAAGATAATAACAAATAAAACTGGTTTTTGGGTCTTCCAATTTGGATGGACAAGACTAAGAGTCAAGCTTTCAAATGAATTAAAGCTCTGTCTGGGTTTTTGATTAATTAATAAGCTGGAATGGAAGATTGCTGCTAATCCTCCGCCTCTGCCCATGCTACGAGCATTCTGGCAGTTAGTGTGACTCGGGGGTGTTGACTCATTTAAACTAACATATTCATCCTGCTGTAACCAGGTTTCTGTAAGGCAGAATAAATCAATATGTTGATCAATTATTATATCATTTACTAACAGGGACTTAGAAGAGAGAGACCTAATGTTTAATAGACCACATTTAACTGTTTTAGTCTGTGGTGCAGTTGAAGGTGCTATATTATTTTTCTTTTGAATTTTTATGCTTAAATAGATTTTTGCTGGTTATTGGTGGTCTGGGAGCAGGCACCGTCTCTACGGGATGGGGTAATGAGGGGATGGCAGGGGGGAGAGAAGCTGCAGAGAGGTGTGTAAGACGACAACTCTGCTTCCTGGTCCCAACCCTGGATAGGCACGGTTTGGAGGATTTAAGAAATTGGCCAGATTTCTAGAAATGAGAGCTGCTCCATCCAAAGTGGGATGGATGCCGTCTCTCCTAACAAGACCAGGTTTTCCCCAGAAGCTTTGCCAATTATCTATGAAGCCCACCTCATTTTTTGGACACCACTCAGACAGACAGCAATTCAAGGAGAACATGCGGCTAAACATGTCACTCCCGGTCCGATTGGGGAGGGGCCCAGAGAAAACTACAGAGTCCGACATTGTTTTTGCAAAGTTACACACCGATTCAATGTTAATTTTAGTGACCTCCGATTGGCGTAACCGGGTGTCATTACTGCCGACGTGAATTACAATCTTACCAAATTTACGCTTAGCCTTAGCCAGCAGTTTCAAATTTCCTTCAATGTCGCCTGCTCTGGCCCCCGGAAGACAATTGACTATGGTTGCTGGTGTCGCTAACTTCACATTTCTCAAAACAGAGTCGCCAATAACCAGAGTTTGATCCTCGGCGGGTGTATCGTCGAGTGGGGAAAAACGGTTAGAGATGTGAACGGATTGGCGGTGTACACGGGGCTTCTGTTTAGAACTACACTTCCTCCTCACAGTCACCCAGTCAGCCTGCTTTCCCGGCTGCTCGGGATCTGCCAGAGGGAAACTAACGGCGACTAAGCTACCTTGGTCCGCACCGACTACAGGGGCCTGGCTAGCTGTAGAATTTTCCACGGTGCGGAGCCGAGTCTCCAATTCACCCAGCCTGGCCTCCAAACCTACAAATAAGCTACACTTATTACAAGTACCATTACTGCTAATGGAGGCTGAGGAATAACTAAACATTTCACACCCAGAGCAGAAAAGTGCGGGAGAGACAGGAGAAGCCGCCATGCTAAACCGGCTAAGAGCTAGTAGCTGCGCTAAGCTAGCAGATTCCTAAAAACACACAAAGTGAATAATGTGTAAATAATTTAGAGGTGATTCAGCAGAGGGAGTGCTTTAGTTAAGGCACGTGAAGATTACACTGTGAAACAAATCGTTATCTAGGTAACTAGATCAATCTAACTGCGCAGATTAAACAGCTAACAGATACAGCAAAACACCGCTGTGCTCCGGAACAGGACGTGATACAATACCGCAGTGAGAGCCAACCACCAGTAGAGGCAAGCCTTGTAGATATAGTTCTGAGTGGAGTGTCAAGGAAGTCATTAAAAGCCTGGATCTTCCAAATCCAGATGCTATGATTCCTCACTCATCTTCTCATCTGCGGCAATCAAAGTATCCATTGATTTTACAAACAGCACAGCACTATCTGCAAAGTCAAGGTCAGTAAAACTTTCATTTCCAACAAATGCACCTTTTCTCAACTCTAACCAACACTTAACCCATCCAAGCATTGAACAGTGTAGGAGCCAGAACACATCCATGACAAAGGTATTTGCTGGGAAAAACTGAGACACTCTGCCCCCGTTCCATACAGCACTCACAGTACCTGTATGGTACATCGTGGGTATGATGTCCAGCAACTTCTTGGTGATCCCACAAATTCTCAGGATGTCCCAGACACCAGCACAGTCATCTGAACACTTTGCTGCCTACTCCCCCAAGGAAGATGTTGCTTATCTGTGTACAGAACTCCTGCCAGCTTGTGTAATAGCAGCAAGCATGAAGAAGCCCCAAGGATATCCCTGAAACACTGTGGGCCCTATCTTGTTGATCTTTGTCACACAGTCTAAAGTGCATCACACAAATGCATTTGACATGTGTCTGACCCCACAAACTTTGTAACTAGTGGAAAATCTGAACACAGGGTGCAAAAGGTTTGTATTTTGTCACTTAATTAGTTGTTTTGGGTATAACATGTAAAAAATAATCTTAAGCTTGTCACCTG
Organism: Thalassophryne amazonica; assembly: GCF_902500255.1. Classification (NCBI taxonomy): domain Eukaryota; kingdom Metazoa; phylum Chordata; class Actinopteri; order Batrachoidiformes; family Batrachoididae; genus Thalassophryne; species Thalassophryne amazonica. Next base: position 77,886,898 of record NC_047103.1, on the reverse strand, counting down.
TCACCTTTAAAACCCATGTTACACCATGATGGATCAAGGAAATGTATGAGGAGCTGGTACAAATTTTGGATGTCCGTTTGTGCTAGTTTCTGTCCCACAGAAGTCCTTACCCATCTGCAAGATGGTTCCTTGTCAGTTGATGTCCGCCGAGTCTGTCAAAAAGATTTGTGCATGGTCCAAACTTTGAGCGAACATCGGGCGGAGAGCTTTCCCGCTGCCCGCATGTTTGTTTACTGTTTTGTCCGATACTTATTTACTTTTATTTTACTTCTGCATTTATATCCTATGGCTGTCCAGTGCTTCAGATTGGGCTTCTGATTGGCTAAACCTCGAGTGCAGGGTGTGAATTCTGCATGAGCAGAGAGGGAACAGTTCTCAAAACACCACAACATGTAGTGTAGCTGTTTATTTAGCCAAGGTCACTGAAGAAACAGCGTGGTTGTGTGCTTTTTTATCTAGATGTAACAGTGAACTTAGTGGATTCTTTTGGCAAGGAGGCGCCAGAGAGTTATTTGGTGTCCTCACTGCTGCAGCCACAGTGAGCAGTGGTACAGCTGTCTGCACATGAATGCAGTGTTGAAGTATGATGTCATGATCGCTGAGCAAGCCGGATTCTATCCACATTTGTGTTCAGACCTTGGCATTTCCCGCTCAAATCCAGCTCCCACAGTGTGCATCAGTATATGTCTTAAAATGGGAAAATCATTCTGCTGAATGGAGCTCTCTGTGTTGCCAGAGAGCCATGTGATGCCATCTGTCCATCAGAGTCTCAAATCCATGGGCGATTGAAAGATTAAGCTATACTGTCACAGGACAAATTATTTAAACACATAACAAATCCATTTGCTCTATCCATCACAGTGTGACACAGCATTAAGGCACAGGTGAACTAATGTCAGGCACATTGCTATCCAGAGGTTGAACTTAGAAGTGAGAGGGTGTCAGGAGAACACCATTAGTGGTCCATGCACCAATGGGGGTAGGGTGCACCTGGTTCAGATGGCCTTTGAGACAGACCTCGCATGCAAATGCCTGAATGAATGGAAGTGTAAGGACTTCAGGAGATGCCACACTGAAATACATGCAGCACATACAGTGGTAAGATAAAAACTATTTACTCTGACTCAAACCATGCAGTAGGAGTGCACTGTGCCTGTTGTGCTCTAACACAAGGGTTATACAAGAATCACCCTGTCCCTTCTTCTGTCTATTCATGAGTTTTGCAAGTGCAATTCCTCCTAAAATAGCTGGTGGATTTCAGAGACTTCATACAATAACAGCACACCATGCAATGAAATGCATGAATGAAAATGCAACCAATCCAAAGACTTCAAGGGGAGATAATTGGAGTTTTGTGTTTAATTGGAATAATAACGATGAATTGCACTGCAGTGTGGGGATTAAATTCATGCAAGTGTCAAGGTGCCTTAAGGGGGTCATTTCAGCTGTTCTTGGTCTCTATAGAACACCAAAGGGTGTCGTCACACAGACTTTGTCATACAGCCTATGGTTTAAACAGATCTGTTGGGCTCATCACTACAGAACATAAGTAGGTTGGTAATTCAGAAATTTCATTATAAAAGATTTACTACCACCAATATAATACATCCGAACAACTAGTGTGTCAGAAGAGGGGGCATCATTAGACCTTGAGTGTTTTTCTGTTCAGGTTGAAGTGTATGCTTAAAATTTGTAATTTTTTTTGTATCATACACCACAGGTTGCCATGCATCTTGATGATATAGTATCAGCAGTCTACGTTTTTTGTTATAAACCACATTCAAAGTTCCAATCCCCTGTGAAAACTCAGTGAGCACAGCTGTCACTGAAAGCAACCACATTCCTAATTACTCAGAACTTCATGACTTCAAATACCTCAAACTGTTAAGTTATTTAAAAAAAAGATCACCCCCTGCACATTTGCCATGAATGGGGAATCTATGCATAGAAAACAAAACTGTTTTTACTTATTTTTGTATGTTTGTTTTCACAGTTATATGGAAAATGATTCACTTTTGGAGCTACCCTCCAGTGACCATTCATGCAACTTCAAGAGTTGGCACTTCCATGCTGGCTTCATTTTTCAGTTATGGAGGTTGCCACTTGGTTGGAATCCAACAGCCGTCAGGTAATTTGCACACAGGACAAGCGAAATTCTTGATACACCGCCACTGCATATGTAGTCTATCTTCGTTTCATTATTTTTTTCATGCTGTTAGGATATGAGGCATTATAGAGTGTTGTCAGTATGGCTCTCATATGGAATGTTTTCACTGGGCAATATTGGGTCCCACTGCTGATGGCCTTCAGTAATTCCAGTAAATAATGCAGATTCGTCCACGTTTCAGTCCATGATTAGCTAAAATGTTGCTTCAATTCAGCACATGAGCCAAATGGGAGAACAACACATGTTTCTGTTGGTGTTTAAATTAATGATACAAACTCTAATTGCACAATTAGACACACAAATTGAGCTGGGTATTTAAGGGGCAAACACCAGAGCACTCTAAAAGCCATAATTGGAATATGATGGTCAGGAACCGGCCATGAATTGACCCCTGCTGGTCTGAGCTGAACAGAATCGTCAATAGAACCCTGTTAACTATGCAACAATCACATGGACAAATGCACAGTGAATGAAGATCGCAGCAGCCCCTCTGTTGGAGCTGTTGTCAGCTGCAGCTTTGGCTGGATGAAGTGGACGGGCTGGTACAACCAGGCACACTTTTCTAAACCCCCTACCCGGCTGTAATATTCACAAACAATGAGATGAGACAGTTTACACCCAGCATGGCTCTTTTAAAATAAAGAATCAAACTGAGCGTGAGTAGCTTGTCTGTGCCAGCAGTGAGAGGCAATGCCCAATGAACCCTAAGAACTTTGGACAGACAAACTCAAGGCCAAGAGGTAGTTTACTGGTTAACAGACATTATTTTTTGCAAAGAAAGTGTGCAATAATAGATCAAACCAATCTCATGCCAGACTCAGCCTGTGGCTTCATGCAACAAACAGAGCGTCTGCAAAGAGAGACATGGAAAATGGAAGGCGGTGTTGAATGCGTTAGCCAAGTTTGATGTTTCATTCAAGCCCTTTCTCAGGGACCAGGGACCAGGCACCAGTCCAGTTAGCTGTCCAGTCACCCCGTCAACCACACAAAAGAACAAAGTACTTGTGAAAAGACACCAGCAGGGGGGACACCCTACACCTGGGGCAGACACAACGTTTTTCATGCTTTTCAACAATGCTGCCTCTTTGTTTAAACACCCCCCCCTCCCCTTTTTTTGTTTTTAATCGGCAGGTGGTATCCAACATTTGGAAAAATAACACATTTTATACCAGCCCCCTTTTTTTCAACATAACAAACCATAATACTTGACAAACTCTCTGTGACATTACCCATAGGTTGGCACTGACTTATACAAGGTTGCATGGAAGTTGGGGATAGTAAATCTGGATTGGCCAATAGACCTGTTCAAAATATCAAATGTTACAAAATCTTTCGGGCCACATGTTGTTCTTGTTCCACTAATAAACTAAAAGATCTGTGCCAAATTTTACTGTAATCGGACATCGTTCAGGGGTTCCCCCACAAAGCAACAATTTTCCCCAAACAAGCAATGTAGTACTCCAGTAATTCCAGTAATGTTCTCCTCTGGGTGACTAATCAACCACCACATTTTGAGATTAGAAACCATCACATGTACCTGTAAAAGAAAAATAATGGCATCTGAGTCTTCTCCCATTAGGGTGACGTTGCCTTGCCAGCAGAGGGAGAGGAAAATGTGTCACTCTGGGGGGCCTCTAAATCTTATCTGATTGAGTTCAAATTTGGTCTGTAACTATAAAACCCCAAGTGGAACAAAAACGACATATGGCCTGAAGTCTCTCACAACTTTTATTTTTTCACTATATAACATGAACAGCCCTATTTGCCAACTGGGGTATTGTTCCTCCCCTTGTATTGTTCCTCCCCTTGTTCGATCCCCTTGTTCCTCAAGGGGATCGGAGAATGTGTTCTCAAGCCTCAAGTGGCCATTCGAATAACTGCAAGATTTTACGTTTCTGTGTTGATGTCATTTTTCAGCACCAGAAGTTGGAGCTGATTTAACATCTAGTCATCCATTTTCTATACCCACTTACTCCCATCAAAGGTCACAGGGGCTAGAGACTATCCCAGCAATCACAGGGTGTGAGGTAGGGTACACCCTGGACAGGACGTAAGTCTGTCGCTGGGCCACATATAGACAAACACATTCACACCCACACCTATGGACAAGTTTTAAAGTTTTCACTTCACCTAACATGCATGTCTTTGGATATAGGAGAAAGGCGGAGTACCTGGAAGGAACCGACACAAACACAGAGAGAACATTAAAACGTCACACAGAAAGCCCACAGGTGGGAAGCAATCCCACAACCTCCTTGCTGTGAGGCAATAGTGCTAACCATTAAGCCACCGTGCTGCCCCAGGGATGATTTTACAGTAGATTAATAATGTCTATTTTCTGTTGTTAATATACATTGCATCAAGAGGATTAGCTGCTAAAAGCAGAGATAGATTTGCTGATAATAGCCGTTAATCACCTTTGTTTCAGATGGTCACCATAATGGATGGAGGTTGAAACACTTTATTTAGACACAGTGTGATTGATCAACAGACAGGGTGCAGAGGTCAAACCTTTGCATGTCTCAAGATGAATAGTTGAAGAAAATAGAAACATGCAGATGTTGCACCAGCATTCATGCTATAAAATCATCGAGCACAAACGGATGTTTGCATGAACTTGGTGAGGTCTCCAACCTGTGGGGATGAACAGTACACAGCAGACACACTGGCTTCTTATGTCTCTCCTTATGTGGAATACATGAGTGAGCTAGGATTTTCTGCATTGCATCACATTTGCATCATCATGTAAGCTGCTGCATTTACCTCCACTACCTTAAACTCGGGGCTATATGCTCACAGTCACTTTGGAATGTGTTGCTATGTAATTTTTGATAGACCAGCTCCAGTTAGCCCTGATCGCATTTCCTCACAGGATAAGAATGTTTTTGCATTTTTGGTGAGACTGCAATGCAAGCAGCAATGGCCTTGGTGGCCACCAGACCTAAGCTTTGCAAATGAAAGAAAGTGATAAACTCAAAGTCTCATTTCAGGCTAGTTGCAATTTCAAAACCACAAATATGATGAGAGCAGAGACACCCAAATTCCTTTCTTTCAATAGAAAAAGTCCTATATAGGCCCTGAGGCCCACGGGTGCTTTCCCTCAGATTCCATACCTTGAAGTGTATGAATCCAACTGGATGGGAGACCAATCTGATGCAGGTTACTTCCCAAGCCATGGCTGGCCTGCTACTCATTCACATCTGGGTGAACTGATGTAACAGATATAGTAAATGACTCTGGAATTTTTTTTTTTGTTTTATTTTATTATTATTGTTGTTATTATTTTTAATTTTATTTGGTGGCTAAAGGATCTAAATTTCACCAAAATCCTTTTTGTTATTATTTTTGTTTCCAAGTTTCTTCCAATTGTGTTGAAAGCAACATATTAGGTTGTGTTTTCCTCCCCCTACTGGCTGTTGACGGACATGATGCGTCATTTCCTGTCCCTCGTCAGTCTGCACTGAGCTCGACTGGGGGAGGTATCTGTTTAAAGTTGCGTGATTATAAAGTTTTATAAATGAAGTTAACGTAACGGTTTGAATGCACAGAAGAGTTGTCTCTTTTATAGTGTTAGTAGAGAAATGAAATTGTGTTGTTTTTTTATGCATTTTAACCTGTAAAATGAGTTGTGAGAGCTGCTGCAGTTTTGCTAAAAAAAAAAAATCTGATTTCCAGGGGGTGTGTGGTTTAGTGTCGCCATTTTATCTCGACATGAGATCTACATTAAATTGCTTTCTTTGGTTAGGTCTGATGATGTGGAGATCGAGCACCTTTGACCACAAATTTATTTTGCTCTCAACATTGTTACTAGTGGAGCAGATAACTGTAACAATTGTTCATTTCTGGAAAGAAGCACCAAAGTTGGCACAAATACTCCTTAGACATTACTCTTTTGAAAAAAACTGAGTAGCCACTTAAATTTTCAGTAGGCGGCCAGGTAGGGGTCAATTGAAGAATTACACAGAGGTCAAAATTTAAAAATGCTCCAATCATATTGAAAGCTATACCACATTATTTGTCTGATCACAACAATACCAAAAAGGTATAGTTTGGACTATCTATGACTGAATGTTATGGAGTTATGGGGTAAAAACAACAAGAATGGTGACAAAGGTCAATTTCAGTTTGTACAGGGGTCAAAAGTTGCTCCAATTTTGGTAAAAAGTGGTGCAAATTATTGGTTGAACTAATAGGATTAATACATGAAATAGTTTTGACTGTGTTGAATGCTTGGTCTGCAAGGTAAAGGTAGAGCAATGTCAACATCCATTGGATTCTATGACATGTGACATATGTTACCCTGTATCATGATAACTAAGCATGCCACATAGTGCAAACTATTCCTTTTAAAAGCCCTATTAACTCAACCAATAATTTGCATCACATTTTACAATATTTAGAGCAACTTTAACATCTGACCCCTGTACAAACTAATGCTGACCTTTGTTACCATTCCTGCTGTTTTTACCCAATAACTCCATAACATTCAGTCATAGATAGTCCAAACTATACCTTTTTGCTATTGTTGTGATCAGACAAATAATGTGGTATAGCTTTCAATATGATTGAAACATTTTTAAATTTTGACCCCTGTGTAATTCTTCAATTGACCCCTACCTGGCCGCCTACTGAAAATTCAAGTGGCTACTCAGTTTTTTCAAAAGAGTAATGTCTAAGGAGTATTTGTGCCAACTTTGGTGCTTCTTTCCAGATTTGAAGGATCCCTCTGTAAATATTCTGATATTTGCTGCAATAACAGAATAAACCTGGGTTCTTCAAGTCGTGCCAGTGTTCCCTGTTTGAGTCAGCACCTGAACACAACGCAGTGTAGCTGGACGTGTGGGACATGCCGGCTACACTGAGACAATGCAGATGAAATTATGTTCAAAGACACAGACCGGTTGCATGACCGGGAATCAAACCTAGATCAACATATTTGTAGCCAAACTTCTAACAGCACTGATCTGCCTGCTCTTTGTTGGAAATGGCTGTTGGATGTTTCATGACAGTCATGTTGAACTCATGGAACTGAGAAATATCAAAGCTTACGAAACCCTGTAAAGTCCAAAGCAGCTGTGTGTCACTTATCCTGAAGTGGATGTTTTTTTTTTTTTTATCTCAACAGGAACAAATGAAAGAATCAAGAAACACAAATGTGATGACGATTGTCAAACTTGTGAAACGAGAAATATCAAAGGTGATGAAGCCCTAACCAACGTCAGACAGCAGGACAATATTTTGCGTGGTTGTTGTGTGTCAATTCAGGGAAAGTAAAACCAGTGGGCTGTGTTGCAAGGCATACATTTATTATTTATTCCTGAGTTTGTCCAGTCTTGTTTCCACTTATTGTGTGTTTTTTTTTAATACTTCCTTAATATATACTGCACCACTTACAACACAACCAGAAGTGTGTGTCTGTAACGCCTAGTGTCCAAATGTTCCCATCTGCTTCCAGGTGGGCTCCAGATATAAATCAGGAAGCAAATGCATGCAAGGTCAGAAAAAGGGGCTGAGATGAAGGTGGCAGGTACCTTGCTATTGATGACACCTATTCATAGGATAGAATATTTTGCCGTCTGCTTGCAGTGTTGCCTCAGTGAACTTTAGAATAACAGGTCAGGTACAAATCTGATGCTGTCAGCTTGCAGCAGGGTTCCCGGGAAGTTGCACATGGCCTGGTTAGGTTGCGCAGCCTTGCCAGTGACCCAGTCGGTTTCTTGATGACTTCTATTGACGTGAACATTTTGAACAGTGTAAAAGTTTGTTCCCGATCATCCCGGTGATCATGACACTCCCGATGAGAAATGGTGCATTGTAGGATGACCATGTATGCTTGCAGGTGGATTGTGGCTGAGTTTGTGATTATCATATTAGTTTGCCATTTTACTTTTTTTTTTTCCATCGGAAATCCAACAACAACCTAATGGGACATGTGGACAGGGGCTTTAAATTCTGCACATACAATTATGTTAATTTTTTTTTTTTTTTTTTAACTGCAAATTATATTATAAATCTAAAAAAAAAAAAAACAACAAAAAAAAAACTAATTCTAAATTATAAAATACTACTGTTTTATGTGCCTAACAATAAATTGTTCATTTGTCAACTGGCTTGCTGGGCAAAAACAAAAGGAGTGTCACGGTCCTCAAATTGGGTAGCCCTGGTAGAGAGTGAGAGAGAGAAACAGAGAGAGAAAGCACCAAAAGCACAATTTTTAGTATTATTTAAATCCCACATCTCCTGTTTACATATTTATTTACTGTAGAATATTGTTAAATGTACAAGTACATCTTAATTTTTTTATTTTTATTTGTTGCTCTATGTAGCATGTGCTTTGACAATGTGTATGTTTATGTCAATAAAGCTCCACTGAAATGAAAATTAAGTGAGAGAGAGAGAGAGAGAGGTCTTGCTGCGGTGACAAACTCCTTCCCTTGGGGTTGCATGTATTTGTGACAGTTATTTGAGTTTTAAAACATAACCTATGTAAAACAATCTCAAAATAACATTTTATTTCTGTCATGTAGTACATTTCTGTGCAGAAATAGTGTCTCTGTCTTTCATGAATCCCATTCACTATCTTACTTGACCTTGTTTTTTCCTTTCATGGCTAATTTCACACAAAATCTGTTCTGGAGACTTGTATGGAGGTACAGTCATGTTATATGAGTTTTCTAACACTGTGTAAGAAATAGAAAGTAAGTTTAATTCTGTGATTTTAATACATTTTTGTGTAAAAACATGTCTCATTTACAACCACACCTGTTCCTAATTCATCATCAATCCAACATCCAGTAAAGGTAAAGAACAGACCAACATATTTTCACAAGTCATTTTGAATACAAAAATTAAGTGCAATATATTCTGCACATTCCTAAAAATTTCCATATGCACGAACATTATGTGTTCCCTATTTAATATTCAGAAACACACAAGAAGTAAAAGAACAATTATTGCATTTTTCTGCTCAGGTGATCATCACAAGTATTGGGCACGTTACTACAAAAAAGTAATTAGTAATAGTTACTAGTTACTTCTCCCAAAAAACTAGCAACTAGTTACTAGGGACTAGTTACTATTTACAGCAGATGAAAATAGCTTCAATGAGCTTAATTATAACGCGCTGCATTTTTCTGTCAGTAATGATAACGGTATTGTAACAATGGAAACAGTAATTTGATTACCCATTACTGATAAAAGTAACGCCATTATTAACAGCGCGTATTTAGCTGTGTTTATCCCATCACTGATCATTACCACCTCCCAACAGAGGAATATGTGTGAGATGTACAAATTTGGATAAAAATACATATGAATACAGTGGGGCAAAAAAAGTATTTAGTCAGTCCCTGATTGTGCAAGGTCTGTAATTTTCATCATAGGTACACTTCAACTGTGGGAGACAAAATGAGAAAAAAAAAATATCCCGGAAATCACATTGTCGGTTTTTTAAAGGATTTATTTGTAAATTATGGTGGAAAATAAGTATTTGGTCAATAATCAAAGTTCAACTCAATACTTTGTAACATAATCTTTGTTGGCAATGACAGAGGTCAAACATTTCCTGGAAGCCTTCATCAGGTTTGCACACACTCTAGCTGGTATTTTGGCCCATTCCTCCATGCAGATCTCCTCTACAGCAGTGATGTTTTGGGGCTGTCGCTGGGCAACATGGACTTTCAACTCCCTCCACAAATTTTCTTTGGGGTTGAGGTCTGGAGGCTGGCTTGGCCACTCCAGGACCCTGAAATGTTTTTTTACGGAGCCATTCCTTCGTTGCCTGAGCGGTGTGTTTGGGATCATTGTCATGCTGGAAGACCCAGCCACGTTGCATCTTCAATGCTCTCACTGATGGAAGGAGGTTTTGGCTTAAAATCTCATGGCCCTGTTCATTCTTCCCTTAACATGGATCAGTCACCATGTCCCCTTTACAGAAAAACAGCCCCAAAGCATGATGTTTCCACCCCCATGCTTCACAGTAGATATGGTGTTCTTGGAATGCAACTCAGCATTCTTCTTCCTCCAAACACGATGAGCTGAGTTTTTTTACCAAAATGTTCTATTTTGGTTTCATCTGATCACATGATATTCTTCCAATCCTCTTCTGGATCATCCATATCAAATCAAATCAATTTTATTTATATAGCTCCAAATCACAACAACAGTTGCCCCAAGGCGCTTTATATTGCAAGGCAAAAGCCATACAATAATTACAGAAAAACCCCAACGGTCAAAACGACCCCCTATGAGCAAGCACTTGGCGACAGTGGGAAGGAAAAACTCCCTTTTAACAGGAAGAAACCTCCAGCAGAACCAGGCTCAGGGAGGGGCAGTCTTCTGCTGGGACTGGTTGGGGCTGAGGGGAGAGAATCAGGTAAAAGACATGCTGTGGAAGACAGCAGAGATCAATCACTAATGATTAAATGCAGAGTGGTGCAAAAAGAGAAAGAAACACACAGCACAGCAGTCTAAGTCTATAGCAGCATAACTAACTATAACTAACTATAAGCTTTAGCAAAAAGGAAAGTTTTAAGCCTAATCTTAAAAGTAGAGAGGGTGTCTGTCTCCCTGATCCGAATTGGGAGCTGGTTCCACAGGAGAGGAGCCTGAAATCTGAAGGCTCTGCCTCCCATTCTACTCTTAAAAACCCTAGGAACTACAAGTAAGCCTGCAGTCTGAGAGCGAAGCGCTCTATTGGGGTGATATGGTACTAAGAGGTCCCTAAGATAAGAGTCCCCATTTACATGAACAAATTGTAATCTATTAGATAAATATGATTCAAACCACCGCAGCGCAGTGCCTTTAATACCTATGGCATGCTCTAATCTCTGTAATAAAATTTTATGGTCAACAGTATCACAAGCAGCACTGAGGTCTAACAGGACAAGCACAGAGATGAGTCCACTGTCTGAGGCCATAAGAAGATCATTTGTAACCTTCACTAATGCTGTTTCTGTACTATGATGAATTCTGAAACCTGACTGAAACTCTTCAAATAGACCATTCCTCTGCAGATGATCAGTTAGCTGTTTTACAACTACCCTTTCAAGAATTTTTGAGAGAAAAGGAAGGTTGGAGATTGGCCTATAATTAGCTAAGATAGCTGGGTCAAGTGATGGCTTTTTAAGTAATGGTTTAATTACTGCCACCTTAAAAGCCTGTGGTACATAGCCAACTAATAAAGATAGCTTGATCATATTTAAGATCGAAGCATTAATTAATGGTAGGGCTTCCTTGAGCAGCCTGGTAGGAATGGGGTCTAATAGACATGTTGATGGTTTAAGGAAGTGACTAATGAAAATAACTCAGACAGAACAATCGGAGAGAAAGAGTCTAACCAAATACCAGCATTACTGAAAGCAGCCAAAGATAACGATATGTCTTTGGGATGGTTATGAGTAATTTTTTCTCTAATAGTTAAAATTTTATTAGCAAAGAAAGTCATGAAGTCATTACTAGTTAAAGTTAAAGGAATACTCGGCTCAGTAGAGCTCTGACTCTTTGTCAGCCTGGCTACAGTGCTGAAAAGAAACCTGGGATTGTTCTTATTTTCTTCAATTAGTGATGAGTAGTAAGATGTCCTAGCTTTACGGAGGGCTTTTTTATAGAGCAACAGACTGCAGACTCTTTTTCCAGGCTAAGTGAAGATCTTCTAAATTAGAGAGATGCCATTTCCTCTCCAACTTACGGGTTATCTGCTTTAAGCTGCGAGTTTGTGAGTTATACCACGGAGTCAGGCACTTCTGATTTAAGGCTGTCTTTTTCAGAGGAGCTACAACATCCAAAGTTGTGCTCAATGAGGATGTAAAACTACTGACGAGATCATCTATCTCACTCACAGAGTTTAGGTAGCTACTCTGCACTGTGTTGGTATATGGCATTGGAGAACATAACAAAGAAGGAATCATATCCTTAAACCTAGTTACAGCGCTTTCCAAAAGACTTCTACTGTAATGAAACTTATTCCCCACTGCTGGGTAGTCCATTAAAGTAAATGTAAATGTTATTAAGAAATGATCAGACAGAAGGGGGTTTTCAGGGAATACTGTTAAGTCTTCAATTTCCATACCATAAGTCAAAACAAGATCTAAAGTATGATTAAAGTGGTGGGTGGACTCATTTACATTTTGAGCAAAGCCAATTGAGACTACAACCCCTGGCAAAAATTATGGAATCACTGGCCTCGGAGGATGTTCATTCAGTTGTTTAATTTTGTAGAAAAAAGCATATCACAGACATGACACAAAAGTAAAGTCATTTCAAATGGCAACTTTCTGGCTTTAAGAAACACTATAAGAAATCAGGAAAAAAATTGTGGCAGTCAGTAAAGGTTACTTTTTTAGACCAAGCAGAGGGAAAAAAATAAGGAATCACTCAATTCTGAGGAAAAAAATTATGGAATCACGAAAAACAAAAGAACGCTCCAACACATCACTAGTATTTTGTTGCACCACCTCTGGCTTTTATAACAGCTTGCAGTCTCTGAGGCATGGACTTAATGAGTGACAAACAGTACTCTTCATCAATCTGGCTCCAACTTTCTCTGATTGCTGTTGCCAGATCAGCTTTGCAGGTTGGAGCCTTGTCATGGACCATTTTCTTCAAATTCCACCAAAGATTTTCAATTGGATTAAGATGTGGACTATTTGCAGGCCATGACCTTGACCCTATGTGTCTTTTTGCAAGGAATGTTTTCACAGTTTTTGCTCTATGGCAAGATGCATTATCATCTTGAAAAATGATTTCATCATCCCCAAACATCCTTTCAATTGATGGGATAAGAAAAGTGTCCAAAATATCAACGTAAACTTGTGCATTTATTGATGATGTAATGACAGCAATCTCCCCAGTGCCTTTACCTGACATGCAGCCCCATATCATCAATGACTGTGGAAATGTACATGTTCTCTTCAGGCAGTCATCTTTATAAATCTCATTGGAACGGCACCAAACAAAAGTTCCAGCATCATCACCTTGCCCAATGCAGATTTGAGATTCATCACTGAATATGACTTTCATCCAGTCATCCACAGTCCACGATTGCTTTTCCTTAGCCCATTGTAACCTTGTTTTTTTTCTGTTTAGGTGTTAATGATGGCTTTCGTTTAGCTTTTCTGTATGCAAATCCCATTTCCTTTAGGCGGTTTCTTACAGTTCGGTCACAGACGTTGACTCCAGTTTCCTCCCATTAGTTCCTCATTTGTTTTGTTGTGCATTTTCGATTTTTGAGACATATTGCTTTAAGTATTCTGTCTTGACGTTTTGATGTCTTCCTTGGTCTACCAGTATGTTTGCCTTTAACAACCTTCCCATGTTGTTTGTATTTGGTCCAGAGTTTAGACACAGCTGACTGTGAACAACCAACATCTTTTGCAACATTGCGTGATGATTTACCCTCTTTTAAGAGTGTGATATTCCTCTTCTTTGTTTCAATTGACATCTCTCATGTTGGAGCCATGATTCATGTCAGTCCACTTGGTGCAACAGCTCTCCAAGGTGTGATCACTCCTTTTAAGATGCAGACTAATGAGCAGATCTGATTTGATGCAGGTGTTAGTTTTGGGGATGAAAATTTACATGGTGGTTCCATAATTTATTCCTCAGAATTGAGTGCGTCCATATTTTTTCCCTCTGCTTGGTCTAAAAAAGTAACCGTTACTGACTGCCACAATTTTTTTTCCTGATTTCTTATAGTGTTTCTTAAAGCCAGAAAGTTGCCATTTGAAATGACTTTAGTTTTGTGTCATGTCTGTGATCTGCTTTTTTTCTACAAAATTAAAAAACTGAATGAACATCCTCCGAGGCCGGTGATTCCATAATTTTTGCCAGGGGTTGTAATGATAGATTAAATGCAGTGTTGAGGTTGTCATTCTCAGCATCTATGTGGATGTTAAAATCGCCCACTATAATTATCTTATCTGAGCTAAGCACTAAGTCAGACAAAAGGTCTGAAAATTCACAGAGAAACTCACAGTAACAGCCAGGTGGACGATAGATAACAACAAATAAAACTGTTTTTTGGGACTTCCAATTTGGATGGACAAGACTAAGAATCAAGCTTTCACATGAATTAAAGCTCTGTCTGGGTTTTTGATTAATTAATAAGCTGGAGTGGAAGATTGCTGCTAATCCTCCCCCTCGGCCCGTGCTATGAGCTTTCTGACAGTGTGACTTGGGGGTGTTGACTCATTTAAACTAACATATTCATCCTGCTGTAACCAGGTTTCTGTAAGGCAGAATAAATCAATATGTTGATCAATTATTATATCATTTACTAACAGGGACTTAGAAGAGAGAGATCTAATGTTTAATAGACCACATTTAACTGTTTTAGTCTGTGGTGCAGTTGAAGGTGCTATATTATTTTTTCTTTTTGACTTTTTATGCTTAAATAGATTTTTACTGGTTGTTGGTGGTCTGGGAGCAGGCACCGTCTCTATGGGGATGGGGTATTGGGGGGATGGCAGGGGGAGAGAAGCTGCAGAGAGGTGTGTAAGACTACAACTCTGCTTCCTGGTACCAACCCTGGGTAGTCACGGTTTGGAGGGTTTAATAAAATTGGCCAGATTTCTAGAAATGAGAGCTGCTCCATCCAAAGTGGGATGGATGCCGTCTCTCCTAACAAGACCAGGTTACTTCAGACGGGCCTGGACATGTACTGGCTTAAGCAGGGGGACATGCCTGGCACTGCACTATTTGAGTCCCTCTCTGTGCAGTATGTAGCCTTTTTTACTTTGGTCTCAGCTCTCTGCAGGTCATTCATCAGGTTCCTCTGTGTAGTTCTGAGATTTTTGTTATCCCTTCTCATGATCATTTTGACCCCACGGGATGACATCTTGCGTGGAGCCCCAGATCCAGGGAGATTATCAATGGTCTTGTATGTCTTCCATTTTCTTACAATTGCTCCCGCAGTTGATTTATTCACACCAACCTGCTTGACTATTGAAGACTCACTCTTCCCTGCCTGGTGCACATCTACAATTTTCTTCCTTGGCCATGGTTGTGTTTGGACTCTGACTGTTTGAGGCTATGGACAGGTGTCTTTTATACAGATAATAAGTTCCAACAGATGCCATTAATACAGGTAACAGGTGGAGGACAGAAGAGCTTCTCAAAGAAGAAGTTACAGGTCTGTGATAGCCAGAAATCTTGCTTGTTTGTGGGTGATCAACTACTTATTTTCCACCATGGATTCCAATTAAATTCTTTAAAAATCCTACAATGTGATTTTCTGGATTTTTTTCTCATTTTGTCTCTCATAGTTGAAGTGTACCTATGTTGAAAATTACAGACCTCTCTCTCATCTTTCTAAGTAGGAGAACTTGCACAATCATGGGCTGACTACATACTTTTTTACCCCACTGTATGTGAAGCCATTGTTCTCACTCATTCACACTCCTAATCCGCTCTGATGTCACCCATTGTTCTACCCCCCCCCCCTCCCCCCCACACACACCAGCTTTGAAGATCTGTGTGGATGAGGTGTGTCAGCTCTTCAGGAGACAAAAGATCAAGAAGGCTCCAGGTCCTGACGGTGTGTCTCCCTCCTATCTGAAGGTCTGCCTTCTGAAGGTCTGTCTGTCGACCCCTGAGACAGGATTATCTTGAGTCACAAATCTGTGGAAGAGTACAGAAACATTTCTGCAGCTTTGAAGGTCCCAATGAGCACAGTGGCCTCCATCATCTGTAAATAAAAGGAGTCCAAATCCACCAGGACTCCTCCTAGAGCTGGCGACCCATCTGAACTAAGAGATCAGAGGAGAAGGGCCTTATTCAGGGAGGTGACCAAAAACCGTATGGTCACTCTGCAGCATTCCTCTGTGGAGAGAGGAGAACCTTCCAGGTGGACACCTATCTCTGCAGCAATCCACCAATCAAGCCTGTATGGTCGAGTGGCCAGACGGATCCCATTCCTCAGTTAAAGGCACATGGCAGCCCACCTGAGGTTTGCCAAAAGGCACTTGAAGGAGTCTTAGACCATGAGAAACAAAACTCTCTGGTCTGATGAGATGAAGACTGAACTCTTTGGCGTGAATGCCAGGCATCATGTTTTGAGGAAACCAGGCACCATCCCTACAGTGAAGCACAGTGGTGGCAGCATTGTGCTGTGGGGATGTTTTTCAGCAGCAGGAACTTGGAGACTAGTCAGGACTGAGGGAAAGATGAATGCAGCAATGTACAGAGACATCCTGGATGAAAAGGAGGTGCTAATGAACGTCTACTTGGCCATAATTCAGTCTGTCCATCACTGTCAGGTTTGGTTCAGCAACCAAAGTGGACAGCAACAGACGTCAGAGGACAATCAGGACTGCAGAGAGGAGCTCTGGTGCTGATCTGCCCTCAGTCCTTCAGAGTGAGGAAATGGGCAGGTGACATCAACAGCATCTCCTGTCACCCAGGATTCACTTTCTTCTCACCTCTCCCCTCTCGTCGGCATGACAGATCACTGTATGCCAGAACCACCAGGCTAAGGGCCCTGTCCCACTGGGGAGAGGATTAATTGCGCATGAATTGAGTATACAAATTGCGGGCGTTCGTTGTCGTCCGCAACAAAAATGGCCAAAAATGACAAATGTGCCAGTATGAATTATGGATATATTAATAATATATAGCGAATATATGATGAACAATCACGGTTATATAACACATGTAGTGAGAAAACTGATCCAACACATTAAGATTATCACAGCAGTATTACAGGTGTATTATGAATGCATCGTGCACGTGTTGCGCGTGCTCGGCATCTGCATTGTGGTCATAAAAGAAGCGCACTCGGGCTGTCGGCATCACTATTCACACCAACAATACAGCCTATGGAGCATTTGCTGGACTTGGACAAGTTGATCACAGAGTTTGTTCATTTTGTCATGCAAGGGTTAACTGTTCATGAGTTTGGGGAGCGGGAGGGGGGAAGCCGCTCGGGTGTGAGATGGTGTTTTTGTTTTTTGTTTTTTTTGAGTGAGTTGTGGGTAAACAGCAACTCTTCCTTTTGTTGGTGTTAAATAAAAGTCCTTGATTGCACCAGCTACGTCTGTGGATTTACACAGCCGGACCAGCACTGACTGGCAGGTATGTCGCTTTCTGCCACATATAGTATTTTGGGTTTACGTGACGTGTTTGTTATGCATTCACAGATTGCCCGCAAAGCAGATGTAATAAAAACACATTATTCGAGGCCAATTTGTATGCATTCGCTACAACATGTTTTAGTTTGTGATGTGGACATGATGGGCACGCAATATATCTGTTTTACACACTGTCCCGGTCTGCTGCAAATCCCTGTCAGTTGCGGATATCAGCGGGTAATGGCAGATATACAGCGCATAGAGTGAGTATGTATTGTGTATGAATTGAGTGTATATATATAGAGTATGTAAGGTGGATGTCATCCGCATCCAGATTTTTGAACAGCTCAAAAATCCTGGCTGCGGACATGCGTGCCTCTGCGGATGATCACGGGCGTGTTCAGATGACGGCCGACTCATACATGTTACACGGATATTGCGGATGTTTGGCGAATATGGGCCAATTGTGTGCGCAATCCATACGCAAATCCTCCTAAACGCCAGTGGGACAGGGCCCTAAGAAAGAATTTCTATACCCAAGCTCTCAAGATGTTGAACAAACATGTTCAACACTCATAATGGTCAAACCTTTCACACATACACACTATGTAAATAAAAATACAAATAGTATCTGTATAACTGTGTATAAATAGAGGCTTTCTCTGTTCCTAATATATTGTTTATTGTTATTTGTGGTCCATCTTAACGCATACCTATTTATGTTTTAATTATACCTATTTATGCTTTTTATGTCTACTTGTGTTTGTTTTTATTTTGGTGATGTATGTCTGTCTGTTGTGTAAAGTGAGCAGAGTCTGAACTCAGTTTCCTTGCATCTACCTTCGTACTTGGCCAAATAAATCAGATTCTGATTCTCATGAATATTTGTGCATTTTTTTTCTTTTGAATGTTTTATAGATTTTTTTTTTTCTGGGCAGACACATTGATTGGATAGTACATATATGCAAAACAGCATTGCCTTTTTAATTGATTTGGTGAAAGAGTTTGTCCACACTGTATGACCTTTAATATCACAAGTTCTAAGATGATAGCATTTATTGTTTTTAGTTATCATATCATCAAACTTGAGTCAGTGCACTCATGTATATTATAATAGCCAAGTTGCGTCTGTGTGCTTGTATGCGCGCGTGCGTATGTGCTTGAGTGTGTATGGCTTCAATCACGGAAAAACAGGGAAGACCTGATGTTTACCATTTGGTGTGCTGTGTAATTTGGGTCAAGGATAAACACTGCAAAAATGAATATTTTATGGGAGGAATATTTTTGGAGAAATCAATGATATTACCTAACAACAGTCAACAATGGACGTTGTGCTGCAATGCATCATGGGAGTCTGGGTTTTGGGATTTTAAATGTTATTGTGGTTCATGTTAGTTTAAGTGTTGTTAGTATTATTGATTAATTGTGTTTTTGTAGTTCAGTTGGTTTAGTCGGTTTAGTTGTCATCTTGCCGTGAGGGATAAGTGTAGTGCGTTTGATGTCTTCCGCCAAAAGGCACTTGGAGTTTGATGTCTCTGTTTGTGGGTGTGTAAAAATAAAAGAACCTGCTTATGGCAGAATGCAGAAAAGACAAAAAGCTCTGTGTGTGTGAATAACTTTGATGATGGATAAACTGGAAAGAGTTGACATTTGCCATTTGGTAAGCTTATGCATTTTGGGTCAAGGATAAACGCCATCAAAACAGAATGGTGATAGGACTAATATTTGACATTGACAATAATAATAATAACCTTTATTTAGCCAGGTAGAATTCCATTGAGATCGATACCTCTTTTACAAGGATGACCTGGTCAAGAAAGGCAGCAGCACACATCATAATGGACAGGCTAACAACAACATGAGAACATTGGTGATGAATAAAATACAATTGTCTTGGTCATAATAACATTGCACATGGTGTAAAGTCTCAAACAGATTTAGATTTATAAACATAGGCATTGTGCAAAAAAATCTTATTCACGATCTCATAAAATAGACCAGAAGGTGTTCAAAGAAGTCAGTCTGGACAGTTTCAGTTTGGATTTAAGAATGTTCCAATCAGAGGGAGCTAACAAACTGAAGTCATTCTTTCCCGCTTCAGTGCGGACACAAGGTACATGAAAACATAACGTCATTTGAGGGCAGAGCATAACGGCTTTCAGATCTCTGAAGTAAACTGGATAAATGGGGCACCAATAAGAGTTTTATAAACCAGGATCAGCCAGTGTGTATAACTCCTGACAGACAAACAGAGCATGCCCGCTTTGGCATACAACTCACAGTGGTGGGTGAGGCGGCTACAACCAGTAATGAATCTCAAGGCACAATGATACAGCGGGGTCAAGGACTGTAGACAAGTGGTTGAGGCACACATATACATAACATCACCATAGTCCAATAAGGGCAGGAAGGTAGCAGTTATCAGGAGCTTCTGAGCACTTAAGCAGAAGCATGACTTGTTTCTGTAAAGGAAGCCTAGCTTCACCCTTAATTTGGAGATCATGTGTTTAAGATGAACTTTAAAAGAGAGCTCCATGTCAATAGTCAATCCCAAATACTTGGAGCTGCTGACTTGCCCGAGAACATTATCTCAGGCAGTTTTGATTGAAGGCATGTCCTCCAAGGAAACAGGTGTTTTAGAGAAAAGCATTATTTTGGATTTTTCTGCATTCAAGACTATTTTGATTTTCTCCAGACGATTCTGACCCACATCAGAAGCGGACTGCAAGAATTCAAATGCCTGTGTCACTGAGTTTGAGCAGCAATAGATTATGGTGTCATTTAATAGTATCATTAGTATACAGATGAAGGCATTTGATACTCACATGTTATTCCAGCAGGGGGGCGGTAAATCATCTATGTATTAAAAGCGTGCACAATTTTATTTATTAAGTTCAATGTAAGTACAAAATATAACATGGAATATACATCGATGACACAAGCAAGTGAAAACACTTATTTCCATTGTGGTCCGTTTAAAAATCAAATGACAAAATTGAAGTAATAATAAAATAATATGAATAATACTGATGATGATAATGATGATAATAATAATAACAGTATTATCATGATAATGATATAATAGTGTGTATATAATAACAAGAGCCTAAACAATTTGTAAATACATTAAGGCAGTAAATTAACATTTAAAAAATGACTCAATTAACAGGAAATAAAAGTATTGAGTTCTTAAAAAAAACTGTTGAAGTCTAAGGTCTAAGGTTCTAAAAACATTCTGGACTCACACGTCATTCCAACTCATAGAAACGTTGCATAATTTATTACCACCTTGAAAAAAGTCAGCTACGTATTTTATAAACACTACCCAGTCCAGAGCCAGTGGATCCCCACGGAAAATGCACTAGTTTATCATTAATTTATCTATTTATTCACAGCAGGAACCAAGCATAGAATTTTCTATAGCCTAAGAATATTGCAGTGGAATAGATGATCAGACTTTTTTTTAATTCCCTATTTTTAATGATGAGCACTGTTGACATCAGATGCTTTTCCTGAACCACCTTCAAGGAACCAACAAGCAGGCTCTTTAAATACTTATGCTAATACAGGGGATCTTTTCTGGGGCCACATGCGGATCCTTTTTACAGTCATTAATGGAGGTGTAACTGGACTCAAGTGCATAACGATCCTGTTACTCTGACATTTCTGGCAACCAGGGAAGCCACGTGGAGAGCTGACACTGGAGTGCAGCCCTAGAACTCAAATATAGATCTCAACTCTCTTTGGCCTAAGCACAGCCAAAGAAGTACCTTAAGTTGGCTGTCCCTTCAACAAACTCAGCTGTGAACTCCACTGGAATGAAGAAGAGACTTTTGAAACGATCTCCACCTCATCACCTCATCTGCATCCATGTTGTTTCCATGAATGAGTTAATAAGCTCTTACCATCGTCACTGTGGAAGTGTGTATAGGGGATTCATTTTTCGTCATCCCACACTACTATTAGTGGGGGTTTACACACTGTGTCTGCAGTCTGGAAAAACTGCACTGTGATCTGCTCTCCAGACAAGGGAATAGCTGTCAGCTCTTGGAATGTTCCTGAAAAAATAAACAATTCTCTGCGACTTGGTGTGTTACCCCACCTCTGCTCACTTCCTTATGCATAAAACAGTTGCAACTGTATTGAGAGGGGAAGTAAATCAGCATAATGTCTCCTGGAGGTTGGAGGCAGTCAGTTCTGGCCCTGAGAGTGCCATCTTTCAACTCCTCAGCAAAAACATGTGTTGAAGGTATAGTTACAGGAGCCCATCCAAGTCAGCCGCAGATCGTATTAATCAATGGCTTTCATCATGGCACTAAAAAAAGAGATTTTCTGTATTCAGCTGTTTGTGGCTTTTAGCTGTGTGCATGGTTTGTTTGGCAACTCAGTTTACGTGCACACTCAGAGAGTTGGCAAACTGCTAAGAGACAGAAATAACAGTTTCGTAATTTCTAGTGATGATGACAGCAATGTACTATTAAAGGGGTGGTTATGCAACAGTTAAAATGATAAGTCCAGACATTTGTATATGGAGTTTAATAGATTAATTAACCAATCCATTGACAGCATGCAGTCCACATATGGTTAGACTTTAATCTACATATACCGTCTTGCATAACTGTTTTTCTCACTGGAAGATCTGACATTTTTTCCCACAGAAAATGCTGTTTGAAGTTTCCCCACTTTCCTATTACAGAAAAATAAATCAATAAAATGCAACATTGTTTAAAAATTTTATAAAAGAAACTAATCAGTTATCAGTTAAGTTATAAGTTTAAAAAAGTCATTTTCAAATAAAGTATGTCTGTTCAGCATCTTCATTGTTTCACGCAGTGATGCCACAGCAGATCCAAGGTGGATCTGCATGTTGCTTTTACACAGGTTTTGCTTGATGCAACTCCAAATTACATGGAGGATGGGTGGGCTGCGACCTTGAACTGAGAACCGCTGGAAACAAGCGCACTACCACTTGGCAAACCCTTCAAAAAAATGAGTAATTTGAGTAATATTTAGTGCTCGAATTCTTTGGAAAGTCCAGTATAATTAGTCAGGGTCCTTGCAAGGTTCTGCCCCCCTTTATGAGACAGTTACATAGTTAAAAAAAAAACAATCAGGATATCAATTCAGTTAATCAGATCAAACAAACTGCCAGGGAACTATATATAGCCTGATCAATGTTAGAATGTTAGAGGGTACATGCATTGATTGATTTCATGCCCAAAACATTGTGCAAAACTGAAGCATGTTCAGTTTTGTAACTGATTCTTATTATTAATAATGAATGTATGCCACATTCTGTGTCCCAAACTACAACCCCAATTCCAATTAAGTTGGGATGTTGTGAAAAACGTAAATAAAAACAGAATACAATGATTTACAAATCTTCAACCTATATTCAATTGAATACACCACAAAGACAAGATATTTAATGTTCAAACTGAAAACTTTATTGTTTTTATGCAAATATTTGCTCATTTTGAAATAGATGCCTGCAACACATTTCAACAAAGCTGGGACAGTGGTATGTTTACCACTGTGTTACATCACCTTTCCTTCTAACAACACTCAATAAGCGTTTGGGAACTGAGGACACTAATTGTTGAAGCTTTGTAGGTGGAATTCTTTTCCATTTTTGCTTGATGTACGACTTCAGTTGTTCAACAGTCCAGGGTCTCCGTTGTTGTATTTTGCACGTCATAATGCGCCACACATATTAAATGGGCGACAGGTCTGGACTGCAGGCAGGCCAGTCTAGTACCTTCATTCTTTTACTACGAAGCAACGCTATTGTAACACATGCAGAATATGGCTTGGCATTGTCTTGTGGAACTAAGCAGGGACCTCACTGAAAAAGACGTTGCTTGGATGGCAGCATTTGTTGCTCCAAAACCTGGATGTACCTTTCAGAATTGTTGGTGCCATCACAGATGCGTAAGTTGCCCATGCCATGTGTTGTGTGGGCCGCTGAAGAGGAGGTACTGCTGGCCCACCACCACAAGATGGCGCCCTGCTTGAAGTGCAGGCTTCAAGCACGAGAGGGCCTCGGCTTTGCTGGAGGTGACAGCTGTCATCAATCAACACAAGCTGTCACCCACCACCACCACTACAAAGACCGGACTGCAACTCCACCTCCTTGCCGAGAAATCAACTACCATTCAGGTAATTTCTCTGCTGACTGACACGTTGTGTAACAATCTAATCTCATTTGCAGCCGTTGTCCTGTGGTTGTTCCCTTATCTGGGATTTTGGCGTTTGGTGTGACTGCGACGACTGCGCCTCACACTCCAAACAGATAAGTGGTTAGTCAGGAGCTGCACGAGTGTGTAATTTGGAGGTGGAGGTTCTCCCTCCTAACTGTGTACAGATCGTGGACCACTGAGTGTGTGAACTCACACTCATCTGGACTGTCTCTGTTCTCTGCCAGCAGTACCGGGTCTGACTGCTGAAGACAGCGGCCACCTGGGGCGCAGGGCTTGGCGGCTCCGGTGTTCTTCAGCTCCGTTGGTGTTGGAAGCTGTGTGGGAATCCGGCTCTTCTCTCTCCAGGCGTCTTCTATCGTCGAGCCTGCCCACACGTCACCTGGTGTATGATTGACAGTCCACCATATTGTTATTGTCTGTACGTTGTTGTGCGATTCACAACATTAAATTGTTACTTTTTGGCTTATCCATTGTCCGTTCATTAACGCCCCCTGTTGTGGGTCCGTGTCACGCCACTTTCACAACACCATGGGCACTAACACACCCCCATACCATCACAGATGCTGGCTTTTGAACTTTGAGCTGGTAACAATCTGGATGGTCTTTTTCCTCTTTTGTCCGGAGGACACAACGTCCATGATTTCCAAAAATAATTTGAAACATTGACTCATCAGACTACAGCACACTTTTCCACTTTTCATCTGTCCATTTCAAATAAGCTCGGGCCCAGAGAAGGTGGCGGTGTTTCTGGATGTTGTTGATGTATGACTTTCGCTTTGCATGGTAGAGTTTTTAATTTGCACTTGTAGATGTAGCAATGAACTGTGGTAAGTGACAATGGTTTTCTGAAGTGTTCCTGAGCCCACGCGGTAAGATCCTTTCCACGATGTTGGTTTTTAATGCAGTGCCACCTGAGGGATCGAAGGTCACGGGCATTCAATGTTGGTTTTCAGCCTTGCCGCTTATGTGTAGAAAATTCTACAGAGTCTCAGAATCTTCTTATTATATTATGGACTGTAGATGATGGAATCCCTGAATTGAGAAACATTGTTCTTAAACTGTTGGACTATTTTTTCATGCAGTTGTTCACAAATCACCAATCACCAATCTTTGCTTGTGAATGGCTGAGCCTTTTGGGGATGCTCCTTTTATACCCAATCATGACACTCACGTGTTTTCAATTATGTGTTCTTTGAACATTCATCAACTTTCCCAGTCTTTTGTTGCCCTGTCCCAACTTTTTTGAAATGTGTTGCAGGCATCCATTTCAAAATGAGCAAATATTTGCACAAAAACAACAAAGTTTATCAGTTTGAACATTAAATATCTTGTCTTTGAAGTGTATTCAATTGAATATAGGTTGAAGAGGATTTGCAAATCATTGTATTCTGTTTTTATTTACATTTTAAACAACGTCCCAACTTCATTGGAATTGGGGTTGTAGTAAAGAAAGAAAGAACAAAAAAAAAAACCCTTCAAAAACAAACTTTAACTTTAATGTTAAATTATTAACATTAATATTCAGAATGTTTTAGTAGCATATATAAGGAAGTTCAAACCTGACAGATGGTAATAGAGAAGTAGTCACAGTTGGCACTGCCTGCAGAGATGGATCCTTCTCTGGTTTCGTTGCCTTGGCCCACTTTCAGCAGCAGCAGGACCATCAACTTATCAGGAACCTGCTGTCATCAGGAAAATTTGCAGAGCAAGTTTGTTATCGGAACTGGGCTATGGTTGGAAAAGAAGTCAAGTAATCTTTCTCGACAATATATCACCACAGTTAAGATGCACTGAAGCCAAGAATGCAGAACAAATGATCAGTCAGGCTAAGAGTCCGTGAGATGTTCATACTTTGCTTTCCCACTTCTACTTGAATGATTTCAAACAAGTGGTTGTGTTTCAATCAAAGAAAAGGCCCCAGTCCTTTAAATAATGTAAAAATCAAGACAACTGAATGTTGCTATTTTTTTAATGGTGCTGTGTTGAAGCATGAATTTATAATTCATTAATTTTCTATACCCACTTACTCCAGTCAAGGGTCATGATGGGGCTGGAGCCTATCCCAGATGTCACAGGGTGAGATGTGGGATACACCCTGTACAGGACGCCACTCTATAGACCACATATAGAAAAACAAACTCATTAACACTCATGGCCAATGTAAAACTTCTTATCCACCTAACCTGACTGTCTTTGGAAGTGGGACAGAACCTGGACGGAACCCATGCAAACACTGGGAGAACATGCAAACTCCACACAGAAAGGACTCCAATCAAAGGTCACGGGTGCTAGAGACTATCCCAGCAGTCATAGGGTGTGAGGTAGGGTACACCCTGGACAGGACGGCAGTCTGTCGCAGGGCCACAGACAGACAAACAATCATATTCATACCCACACGCACATCTATGGACAATTTTAAAAGTTTCCACTTCACCTAACCTGTAGATCTTTGGATGTAGGAGAAAGCCAGAGCACCCGGAAGGAACCCATGCAAACACGAGCGAGAACATGCAAACTCCACACCGAAAGGACCAGGCACAAAGCAATCTCAGAACCTTCTTGCTGTGAGACAGTAGCGCTAACCACTAAGCCTCTATAAATTCACCAGCTTTAGCAAAATATATTTGACAAATGCATTTGTTGGCTGTTAAAAACAAACATTCATCTGGTCAAAACAGCAGATTTCCAGCTACTTAACTGTATAGATGTTCTCTGTTTCATAACTGGCTATATCAGTCAGTACAGTATATTAAAAACTGAGGTTATACATCTGTGGAATGTGGTGGAAAAACAAAAATCACAACATACTCAACATCAGGATTACTGTTGTGCCTCTCCTCCGGCTTGCCAGAGATTAATGTTAGAAGTCTTCTGGTTTAAAATGCTGGTGAAGTTCTAATCAAGAAAAAGGTTAATCAACAGTCACTTAACAACACCTGGGCTCACTTCTACTGACAGCTGCTGGCATACATGTACATACATACAAATCGAGTGCACAAGCAAACACAACGCCTGGGGGGTCTTCAGAAAAAAAAAAAAAAAAAAAAAAAAAAAAAAAAATATATATATATATATATATGTATATATATATATATATGTATATATATATATATACACATAAATATATATATATATATATATATATATATATATATATATATATATATATATACACACATATATATATATATGTATATATATATATATATATATATATATACAACCCCTGGCAAAAATTATGGAATCACCGGCCTCGGAGGATGTTCATTCAGTTGTTTAATTTTGTAGAAAAAAAGCAGATCACAGACATGACACAAAACTAAAGTCATTTCAAATGGCAACTTTCTGGCTTTAAGAAACACTATAAGAAATCAAGAAAAAAAATTGTGGCAGTCAGTAACAGTTACTTTTTTAGACCAAGCAGAGGGAAAAAAAATATGGACTCACTCAATTCTGAAGAATAAATTATGTAATCACCCTGTAAATTTTCATCCCCAAAACTAACACCTGCATCAAATCAGATCTGCTCATTAGTCTGCATCTAAAAAGGAGTGATCACACCTTGGAGAGCTGTTGCACCAAGTGGACTGACATGAATCATGGCTCCAACACGAGAGATGTCAATTGAAACAAAGGAGAGGATTATCAAACTCTTAAAAAAAGGGTAAATCATCACGCAATGTTGCAAAAGATGTTGGTTGTTCACAGTCAGCTGTGTCTAAACTCTGGACCAAATACAAACAACATGGGAAGGTTGTTAAAGGCAAACATACTGGTAGACCAAGGAAGACATCAAAGCGTCAAGACAGAAAACTTAAAGCAATATGTCTCAAAAATTGAAAATGCACAACAAAACAAATGAGGAAGGAATGGGAGGAAACTAGAGTCAACGTCTGTGACCGAACTTTAAGAAACCGCCTAAAGGAAATGGGATTTACATACAGAAAAGCTAAACGAAAGCCATCATTAACACCTAAACAGAAAAAAACAAGGTTACAATGGGCTAAGGAAAAGCAATTGTGGACTGTGGATGACTAGATGAAAGTCATATTCAGTGATGAATCTCGAATCTGCATTGGGCAAGGTGATGATGCTGGAACTTTTGTTTGGTGCCGTTCCAATGAGATTTATAAGGATGACTGCCTGAAGAGAACATGTAAATTTCCACAGTCATTGATGATATGAGGCTGCATGTCAGGTAAAGGCACTGGGGAGATGGCTGTCATTACATCATCAATAAATGCACAAGTTTACGTTGTTGTTATGATGTTTGGGGGTGATGAAATCATTTTTCAAGATGATAATGCATCTTGCCATAGAGCAAAAACTGTGAAAACATTCCTTGCAAAAAGACACATAGGGTCAATGTCATGGCCTGCAAATAGTCCGGATCTTAATCCAATTGAAAATCTTTGGTGGAAGTTGAAGAAAACGGTCCATGACAAGGCTCCAACCTGCAAAGCTGATCTGGCAACAGCAATCAGAGAAAGTTGGAGCCAGATTGATGAAGAGTACTGTTTGTCACTCATTAAGTCCATGCCTCAGAGACTGCAACCTGTTATAAAAGCCAGAGGTGGTGCAACAAAATACTAGTGATGTGTTGGAGCGTTCTTTTGTTTTTCATGATTCCATAATTTTTTCCTCAGAATTGAGTGATTCTATATTTTTTTTCCCTTTGCTTGGTCTAAAAAAGTAAGTTACTGACTGCCACAATTTTTTTTCCTGATTTCTTATATTGTCTTAAAGTATCTAGTATTCATTGTACTTAAGTATGACAAGTAATGTACAACTAAATGTACTCAAGTATTGAAAGTAAAAGTACAAGTAAATGTTAATAATCAAAAACGGACTTTTTTTTTTTTTTTTTTTTAATAAAAGTTTATCTAGGCTTGTAAATGACTGGTAGTATTAGTCAAAATACTGAAAATTGTGCACATCACACAAAAACACTTCAGAAACAAGGTTTCAAAACCTAAACGAGAGAAGGCTACTCACTAGGTGTTCACAGGAAACAGTTATTTATTTCTATATGTATTTATTTATTTTCATTGTTACATGGTTTGATTTTTTCTGTTGTGTTTTGTTTCATTAGGTATTATTGACTATTATTGTCTATTATGTAGACTATTATTGTTGCTAAAATATATGAATAAAAATAAATTTAAAATTTTATTGAAATTTTATTTCAATCTGGCAGATGGGTGTCATCCCTACAGATTTGAAGAAAGCTCTTGTTGTCCCAATCTGGAAAGGACAGAGTGATCACATGGATTGTAACAACTATAGGGGTATCACACTGTTCTTTATGCCAGGGAAGGTGCTTGCAAGTATTATTCTTAACAGGATTCTGTTTGAGCTGCTTGCTGCTCAGCAAATGGAGCAGTCTGGCTTCACACCCAAGAAGTCAACTGTTGACCATATTTTAGTCCTGCAGGCTCTCATAGAACATAACGTTTGATGCTGTGATCTTTCCCGAGTCAGTGGATGCTCTGATTGCAGCACTTGAAAAGATGAATGAGGAATCAGAATGTCTGGGTTTGAAATTGTTCTGAATCAACACTAAGATTCAGGCTTTTAATGACTTTCTGGACTCAGCCAACAGAAATGTCTCTATATGTGGTGAAGGAGTTGAACTTGTAGAGACATTCACTTATCTCAGCAGGCACATCCGTGTTTCTGAGTCCTCAGCCTATGAGATTGAGAGGTGCCCATGAAGAGCTTACGGAGTTATGAGGTCACTGGACAGAGGTGTTTGGTGATGCCAACATCTTTGCTGGTAAATGAAGGTCCAAGTCTTTAGGGTCCTGGTGCTGCCTATCTTGCTGTATGGTTGTGAGACTTATGCTGCGTTTACACATAATGACGACAAGTCACAAATGCCACGAAGTACACATTCTTGGCCGCTGATCACGATTGTGATTATTCGGGGCAGAGGCGTCAGGTGTCCTTAGGAACTGCTGCAACCTGTTACCACACGTTAGGATTAATGGCACGTGTTGCTGGAGAATTATCAGGAACCATTACGCACGGTCAAGAATAGTGTTCCGCGTTGTTGAGCGCGTTAAGTTCTGTCACGCGTTAAGTTCTGTCACGTTGTGAACAAGGTGAATTGTCTCCACACACGCACCCATATTTATCCAACCGAATTCAGATCGCTCCAGTTTTTCAGAAGAACTTTGTGACTGCATGCGTAGTTGGGCTCTGTGCCATGGAGTGGTGCAGAGAGGAGGAGGAGGACAGAGCCAGATGTGTGGCTTCATGCGGCTGTCGTCTCGCGCATTTTCCCAAACATCAGGCACATGCAGCAGGTGGAACACCTGCAGGAGCGCGCTGAAGACCACTGAAATTAGACTTTTAGCCGACTTGGTGTCAGCAATCAAACTGAATGCGGTGCAGCAGGGTTTAATTGTGCACGCACTTCTTCCTCCACTGGACTGGAGGAGGTGCAGAGATGTCTGGCTGCACGTGAGTCTCCTCTCCTCTGGTTCCTCTGGCTCAGACTTGTTCTTCCGCTCATCGGTTACAACAGCGGGTGGAACACCTGCAGGAGTGTCTTGAGGAGCTTCAGCAGGAACTGTGGAACAACATTTGGAGCCAAGTTTAATTGTTTACACGTGACAAAAAACTGATTTGTCGTGGCGCGCAGTGAAATGTGACGCCATGTTACACGACGTGTCAAAACTTGACAGTTTCCGTGTCACTTCGTAATAACGCGTGACAGTTTGGGCTCCAAGAACCATCACAGGAACCACTACGAATGCTGTCACGTTCTATTAAGGATCACTACTCATCAAGACGGATCAATACGCTCAGTTGCGACCTCCACGACGTGAGACAAAATGAGGGTGGTGTGTGACATTCGTGGGAGATTTTTTGACAGGCAAAAACATGCTCCACGAATATCAAGAATATCACGCACCAACACGCACTATTAAGAAACCTATTCAGATGCGTTAAGTCACATTAAGAATGTCAGGAATGTGTCACGAATGACAGAAAAATGACCTTCGTAACACGTTTTGGTTATGTGTAAACGCACCTTTAGATGCTAACCAGTGACTTAAGGCTGCAACTGGATATCTTTGGTACTAAATGACTTGGAATAACCCTTGGGTACCTCTGGAATGACTTTGTTTCAAACAAATGGTTACTAAGAGAGACGAGGATGAGTATCACTTGCATTGTGAGGGAGGATCAGCTATGACATTTTGGCCATGTGGCCCGTTTTTCTGTGCATGATCCAGTACACAGGTGTCTGTAGGCACATAGGTGCCTTCTCCACACTAGGTGGAGTAGGTGGAAAGTTGGTGGCCCCTTCTGGAATTGCCCTGGTGGGATCAAGTTTACCAATCAATCTATCAGGTCAAGCTCATATCTGTTTGTTGACCTACTCCTCTCTGGTCCTTTTGCTGATTTCAGAAAAACTTGCTATCCCAATGAAGGTTAACCCGAAAACTGTCGAGACACAATTAATTTTGGCAAAGGTCGAGAAATTTTATTTTCAACCTGATTTGGACCAACTCCAGCACACACTCGGTGTATTGCAGAGTTGCCCTGGTAAGATTAGGCAGAGGTCAGTTATTTAATGAGGGTTGAAGTCAGATTCCTGTAGCCCTTAGGGTACTATCTCATGGGCTGCAATTGCTTTAGAGGATACAGTAAAATCACCAGTGTTAAATTAACACTGACAGTGAACATATGGTCCCACTCTGTAGGATCATATGTACACTTGTAGTGGTAATTTAATACTGTCAGTGTTAGTTTTACACTGGTGATTTGACTGTGTAGTTGGAGGCACAAATTAGCAAACAAACATGCGAATAAGTGACACGTTCACAGTTGGTATCTCACTGAAGTGGTCCAAACTACACATCAGCGCGTCTTTTGAATGTCAGCCTTATTTCGCACGGACTCATGGTGAAGATGTCCACATACATATCTGCCGCTCAAATGTCGAGTGCAGCCTTTGCAAATGCAAGGATCTGCTGATTTGTGCTCAAATGCTGTGCGGCAGGCTCACTGGTGTCTAGCGCTGCTCGTTACTGAAAGAATCACATATTTGTACACAAAGCGCTCAGCTGATATTAACCTGCTTTTATCCATGTGAATAGATGCTGTAGAAATTCTCCAGACTGTACCCAGTAAGGAACAGCCCCTGAAATAATAATAACATAACATGTTATTGACTCTCTATTTTGGTGAGCTCCAAGGGCTCCTGTGTGTGTCCCACTAGGAATGTCAGATGTTCATTTTTGGCTCCAATCACTCACAATGTCGTTTCATACGTTGTCAACACCTCACAAAGTTCTGTTATGATTCTTGCACATTATGAGTTGCGGGGACTGCTTCAGAGGACTTCCCTATGCCCACAAAGGCTCTGCGTGTGTTACTTTGAAAAAGTAATCCAATTACTGATTACTCCTTGAAAAAGTAACGTAGTTACTTTACTGATTACTCAATTTTAAAAGTAACTAAGTAAGATTACTAGTTACTTTATCAGTTACTTTCAGCAGCTGCTGACAACAACCCCCCTGCCACCTCATCATGAAAATGATAACCCATATTGCCAATACTCACTTTGTATGAACATAAATACTTGTTTTATGAAAAATAAAATAATGGCATCATATTTCACTGTTGAAAGCACTGTAACGGTAAAACGTACATTTTCTAACCTACATTATTTTAAAATGTAACTATTAAATTCTTTCTAACATTTAAATTATTTTAAACATTTTAGTTGTTGAAATTATTATTATTATTATTATTATTATTATTATTGTAAGTAGTATTAGTAGTAATAATAGTATGAAAAAATGTCTTCAGAAGTGGACCTCTAATCTTGCGCTGTTGTGAGGAGCCCCCTCCCCCACTACCCCTTCCCTCATGGATTTGCCCCTGGCTTGCTGTTTGGGCAGAAGAATGGATAACGTTTAATTTATGCAGAAGACATGATCAGAATGACAGGTAAGATAATTTTATCAGCGTTTTTTACATCATGTCGTCCTCAGAAAGAGACATTAGGTGCATTTTGGTGGAAAAAAGAGCGTTAGTATTTGTGCTTTGACTTTTTGTTTGGTTTTCTGTGTTATTTTGTTCTGTTAGTTATTTTCAGTGAATCTGCTAACTGAAAAGTTACCTGGCATAAAGCTAAATGGATAAACCCTTAAAAAATTCAGTGGAAGTTACACATAAAAGCGAACCCGATAACGCTCAGTATTGATTTCAGTACACTAGGAGCTACTGACACAACAAGAAGCCAGCGCTTCTATGTCAGATTAGCTTTCTCTCAGCAAAAGACACAGAGTGACTAAAGAGAAGGAGAAATAAAAGACAATTTCTCTTTATACCATAATGATTTGCCGGCATATCACGGAAGTCATCAACAGGCATACAGTTTAAACTTATGGTTAAAATTTTAACCAAACTAATTCCAGACAAGTTATTTAAGTTAACGTCACATCTGCATTTTATAAAGTGAAAATATCAGCTATATGTTTTAAAGTAATGCATTCATTTTGAAGGTTTTAGTGTTTGGACCAGGCATGCCGCAGTGCATTGTGGGTAAAATTTCAGGACAGGACAAATGCATTGAGATGCTCTGAGGCTGTACTTTAATGGCTGCACACGGACAGCAGCATTAAACTCTTTGTATATTGTGCCTAAAACTCTCGTGAATATATTCTCTGGGTTTATAGATATTGTTATTGTGTTTGTTTTATGTAAACATGCCAAAAGCTCAGGTTTATTAAAAGTTTTCAGGGTCTCTACTGCCATCTACTGGCCAATTGGTGGCAGCGTTCATGGCAGTATTGGCTATATCCCATAATCCTTTGCATGCCAGAGAGTTGCTGCAGCCTCTTGTTAATGTGATGAAAAGCATAAAAATGTATATTTTGGTTGTATAATGTTCATTTACAATTGTCGTCATGTGGATTCTCTGTGCTGTTAACCGCAACAACTCCCTGGCACACAAAGCATTATGGGATATCTCATCAGGGCAAATAATGCCATCTACTGGCCATTAGATGGCAGTAGAGACCCTGAAAACCTGCGAAAAATATTCCGAATAAGCCATGTCTATACATTTAACCTGCGTGGAATTTAATACAACCCCAACTCCAATGAAGTTGGGATGTTGTGTAAAATGTAAATAAAAACAGAGTACACTGATTTGCAAATCCTCTTCAACCGACATTCAATTGAATACCCCACAAAAACAATATATTTTATGTTCAAACTGATAAACTTTATTGTTTTTGTGTAAACATTTGTTCATTTGAAATGGATGCCCATAACATGTTTCAAAAAAGCTGGGACAGTGGTATGTTTACCACTGTGTTACATCATCTTTCCTTTCCTTTGGGAACTGAGGACACTAATTGTGAGGGTCATGATTGGGTATAGAAGAAGATGGGGCAAAGATAACCACTTTGGGAACCACTGCATAAAAAATAGTCCAACAGTTGCAAGGAATTTAGGGATTACATAATCTACAGTCCATAATATAATCAGAAGATTCAGAGAATCGGAGAACTTTCTACACATAAGCGCCGAGGCCGAAAACCAACATTGAATGCCCGTGACCTTCGATCCCTCAGGTGGCACTGCATTAAAAACCAACATCATTGTGTAAAGGATCTTACCGCGTGGGCTCAGGAACACTTCAGAAAACCATTGTCACTTACCACAGTTCATTGCTACATCTACAAGTGCAAATTAAAAACTCTACCATGCAAAGCGAAAGCCATACATCAACAACATCCAGAAATGCCGCCACCTTCTCTGGGCCCGAGTTTATTTGAAATGGACAGACACAAAGTGGAAAAGTGTGCTGTGGTCTGATGAGTCCACATTTCAAATTATTTTTGGAAATCATGGATGTCGTGTCCTCCAGACAAAAGAGGAAAAAGACCATCCAGATTCTTACCAGCACAAAGTTCAAAAGCCAGCATCTGTGATGGTATGGGGGTGTGTCAACGGAGACAATGGAGATCCCGGACTGTTGGACAACTAAAGTCTTACATCAAACAAAAATGGGAAAGAATTCCACCTACAAAGGTTCAACAATTAGTGTCCTCAGTTCACAAACGCTTATTTGAGTGTTGTTAGAAGGAAAGGTGATATAACACAGTGGTAAACATACCACTGTCCCAGCTTTTTTGAAACGTGTTGCAAGCATCCATTTCAAAATGAGCAAATATTTGCACAAAAACAATAAAGTTTATCAGTTTGAACATTAAATATCTTGTCTTTGTGGGGTATTCAACTGAATATTGGTTAAAGAGGATTTGCAAATCATTGTTGTACTCTGTTTTTATTTACATTTTACACAACGTCCCAACTTAATTGGAATTCGGGATATATATTATCCGATTATCACCTTTTTAAATTTATCATGCTGTAAGCTTCCTAGGTTCTCTTTAGGGTCTTGTGCATCCTCCAACATAAGTCTTGTTACTGTAATGTGGTTCCTAGGAAAAGTGTGCCAAGGTTACCCCAGTCTACCTCCAAGACATCTGCAGGGTCATATTCGAGTGCATATCCTTTAGGCACCTTGATACTTAAACAAATTTGAGTCTCGCACTGCTGTGCGATTTGTCCCCCTGAATGCCATTGTTTGTCCCAATTGATGCCACGCTATATAAAATAGTCATTTCGTAGCTGATGACACATTTGCTCTCAGAAGTTGGCTGATGAAACCAATTTGTCATCACACCCAGAATCACAGAGAAATTATCTACAGGTACAGGTTGTCTCATGCACATCGTATGGTGGAGAACAGAATCTTGCCTCAAAGTTTATTATTTATAATACATATGTATTGTATTGTATTGGTAAAACAGTTGCATTTTCATTCCGTCTTATGAGTTAGATGACGTATCTGAAAAGTTATGTAGATGTACATAACAGCTCGTCATAATTTAATTTCACAGTCAGATGCCCTGAGCACAATGACATGCAGTGTTTGCGAATAGGTTGCACAATGTTCACGACTAGTTTATGCAAGTGGGACGAAATTTATGTGTGCCGGAAATTTTGACCATTTCAAAATTTTCTTTGCACACTGGCACGCACTCGTGCACAGTTCATGCACAGTTTACTCTGGGTTTACTCACTGGCACGTAATCTTGTGTGCCTGGGAGGGGATCAAATTTGTGCAAGTGTCAAGGTGCCTTTTCTCTTGTTCCCGTCAACTGGAATTCTTGGAAATGACTTTCTGCTGTTCAGCTGGTTGTTGGGATGTTTTTGTCTCCCTCTGGTGATGATGCCCCTTGGTATCTGTGGTGATGGGGACAATGGGGTCTTTTGTAGTGGGGCCTTCTGCTAGAATAATCAGTGTTAATACCTCATTCTCTGACCTTTAGTTGCTCAGATATCCCCCTTCTTTCAGTCCAGTGATTGCTGGAGCCATACGGCCCCATGAAGTGACTTTTCCTCTTTGAGTTAGTGTCATTATGTAACTTGACCTGGAACTGTCATCTGTCACCATGACTTGGGTTCTCGCTAGGCTGAAAGGTTGTGTCTGTGAGTACTTGGGAATTGCATAGGCATTCCCCAGCTGACCTACCAACCCTCTGTCCAGGCGAAGCCCTTTGGGCAAGGCACGTTGCAATCAAGCAACCATCATGCCGCAGTTCCCGACGTAGTTCAGGGTTCTGCGGTCTCAGGGCTGACACAAAGAATAAAAATAAAAACAGCATGAAATACAAATCAGAATCCAAACACTACATGCTGCCCAACAAACATAAGCAAAAACAAATAAAATCATCTCCTAATTATGGGCAACAGAATATAAGAATAAGGATCATTGATCTTACAGAGTCTTTTTTTATTAATTTATTTTCTTTTCCATCCCAGAAGGAAATTATAGATATTTAAAAATAAAATTTTGGAAATGTGAACCACATTGGTTTCACTGTTATTCTTTATCTGTGCCGCTGAGAGACTATCACACACTGTGGGAGAAGCAGAATGTGGAACCAGCTGGATGTACTTAATAAAAATAATGAAACTTAATTTGAAGGGAAAACAATCAAGAGCCTGATAGATCTCAAATGTGTTTGCTTTGGCCTTGTGTATTTGAACTGCAAAGCCAAATATCAGCTGCAGAATAGCATACATGCTCCAGCTACATCGCTCTTCTACTGCCCTGTAAAGGATCTTTCACATAGGAAGTGGTTTGTGCAGCACTTCTTTGTGAAAGTCATTATTTTCCATGACACACACATTGTTGAGCAGTGCCTGTGCATCTCTGTCAACAGTGTATGTAGGCTATGTTTAGCCCTCTGGGGTCCGAGGGCAGTTTTTGGACAGTTCACCCGCCTGGCATAAATGCTTTATTATTGCTGTTAACAGCTCTCTCTGCATCCTACAATCAAGTTGTATGTCTCTTTTTGTCAGGACAATCTGTACTTTCATAATATATCTGCTATAGTTGTGTTTTATAAGTGTAATAAAGGTTTACAATCAGAACTAAGAAAGGAAAAAGTAAAGCGGAAAATAATTTTCCACACACATTTATTCAAAACACACAGCAAACTATAATAAACAACTGTTTTGACACTTTATAAAGGTAATTTGGGCTCTCATGTGAAAGACTGTACAATAAAAAGGTTCAAACAATAAACACAAATGCACATTTTGAACAATATATACAAAATGATCTATGCATTTTGTCTGTCTTCATCTCAAAGCAATTTCTGTCTGCATTTACACAAAGGTCACATCACAAACTTCTACTTCTACTGTGCTTTGGAGTGTTCTGTCCTGCTCTGAAAGCAGCTTTTCACACTTTGGCTCACTTTGGCTCCTGCCACTCTGAGGAGCAGCCCCTCCACCTTGCTCCATTGATATGGTAAACAGTGCTTTACGCCGGAGCGAGAGAGCTTGCCACAGGATTATTCAATAACATTCACAGGTAATGAGGAGTGGAGCATCTTTGAAACTCACACACTCTGTGTTTGAGCATGTGAGATTGTGTGAGAGGTGCTCCATCTGCTCACTTTCACTGATCGCTGTGCGTAATGGCGCAGGGCGCATTGGAGCCAACAGCCAGATGGCTATTCAAACGGGCCAACTAGTAACATATCACTCCTAAAAATGATCTTTGGTTTGTCACATGGGGTAAATCTGCCCTACGAGTGTATTTTGCAAAACCATGTGACGGTGAACCAATTCCGATTGGAGCCTCACATTGCGCACGTCATCACACAGCTTCAATGAGGAGTACAAAGATGGTGGACGGTGGCTCGAAAGTCCGAGTTAACTTTCAGCAAAAAAAAAAAAAAAAAAAAAAGCTTCTATCTCATATCATTAAAAAAGTTATTTATAATTTAGTAAAGCTTGGTCTCAGCCATCGTATATGACGGTGTCAGCCCCAGAGGGTTAAGGGAAGTGGTTGCGATTGGGGAGCTGACACTGGGAAGTTGGGAAGTAGGTGGGGGGGATGTCAGTCGTGAGAGTTAACAGAGTTGACACAGGCAGCTTGATCACACTTTGATCGAAGAATTGAGTGCTGGGGGTGTTCCACGCAAGGAGGTCAACTTCAAGACAGGTAAAGGCAGTTTGATGGTGCTTTGGCAAGTAGCCAAAGAGATGCAGATATTAGTTAGCCCCCTCCCACTGCCAAATAACAACTCAGAGAGAAAGACAATAATGTTAATTCTGAGAACATATTACAATATTAACATGAATTTATCAGGCTGGATGGTCAGGAATTGCAGGACACAAATGCATGGCTTGTACAAACAGTTCTGGCTTTAAAAAGGCTTTACTGTCGAGGATAGCAGAGGTCGGTACACGAGTAAGCAGTCCAGAAAAAGCAGCAGTACAAAAATCATCAGGCAATCAGACGTGGTCATAGCAACAGGCTGGAGGTCAGGTACACACAATGAGGCAGGATTATGGAACACAGGTACAGAGCTGGAATGAAGGCACAAGGCACAACAAACTGGCAAGGGACAAACACCCAGTGATCTTATATAACCCCAGGTGACAATCAGCAAATCAGAAACAGGTGTGCATGGAAAGCACCAGAACAAGGGCGTGACCAGAGAGAGAGAGAGACACCCATCACGAAGAACCAAGAGACAGACAAGAGAAACACAGACAGACAGACAGACTCAAGCAGAAAAACCCAGCAAGAACCAAAACCAATGAAATACAAAAATAACCAGTGGTGGGCACAGTTCCGCTAACCCGCTAACCGCTAATTATCTAAGCTGATGTTTTCATTATCCAATTAGCTTTTCAGATAACTTTGAAAACCATTAGCAGACCAATTAGCTTCAGATAAATTTAGGTCAGATAATTTTTAGACCACTAACATTTTTGCAGGCATAGCAAATAAAGCTTAACAGTTAAAAACATTTGTGAAGTCTGAAATCAAAGATTTTAGCACGTACCTGTTAAATACATCCTAGCAGACAGATAGCTCTATGGTCTGCAAGCAGAAGAAACCTAATTACAGGAACAAAAGGAAACAAGCAAGAAAAAAGATCATCTCTCTTAACACACTAACGACTGGACAGCATATCATGCAAGTCATCAACAGGCATATAGTTTTAACTTAAAATTGTAATCAAAATAATTGCAGACAAGTTATTAAATTAATGCCATGTCTGTGTTGTGAAGGTGTAGGAACACGGACCCACAACAGGGGGCGCTAAATGAACGGACAATGGATAAGCCAAACAGTAACAATTTAATGTTGTGAAATGCACAACGGAATACAGACAAACACAGTTTTGATACCACAATGTTGAGTGACGTGTGGGCAGGCTTGAGGATAGGAGACGTCCATCTAGAACCAAGCCGGATCCCACACAGCCCTCACCGCCAACGGATCTGAAGAACACCGGAGCCGCCAAGTCCTGGAGCCCCAGGTGGCCACCGTCTTCAGCTGTCAGACCGGGTACTGCTGGCAGAGAACAGAAACAGTTTTGATGAGTGTGAGTTCGCACATTCAGTAATTCCACCGTCTGTGTTCTTTTGGGAGGGAGCACCTCCACCTCCAATCACACACTCGTGCAGCTCCTGTCTAACCACTTATCTGGTTGGTGTGTGAAGCGAAGGCGTCGCTGATCACACCAAACGTCAACTCCCCAGATAAGGCAACACCACAGGAAAACGGCTGCAAAAAGAGTTCAGACTATTTGTCAGAGTTGAATACAGCTGAGAAGTTACCTCCAAGGTAGCTGATTTCTCGGCGGGGAGGTGGAGTTGCAGTTCGGCCTTTATGGTGGTGATGGTATGATGTGAATGAGTGACAGCTGGTGTTGATGACAGGTGACAGCTGTCACTCCCGGTTGCTATGACGCCCTCTCGTGCTTGAAGCCCGCACTTCAAGCAGGGCGCCATCTGGTGGTGGTGGGCCAGCAGTACCTCCTCTTCAGCGGCCCACACAACAGTCTGGGTTTTATAAAGTGAAAATATCAGCTATATGTTTTAGTTTTAAAGTAATGTACTAATTTTGAAGGTTTTAGTGTTTGGACCACACATGCTGCAGTGCATTATGGGTAATGTTTCACGACAGGACATGCATGGAGACACTCTGATGAGGCTGCATTTTAACTGCTGCACACGGACAGTAGCATTAAACTCTTTGTATATTGTGCCTAAAACTCTTGTGAATATATTCTCTGGGTTTATAGAAGTTGTTATTGTGTTTGTTTTATGCCAGAAGCTCAGGTTTTGTGAGCTGCGATCGCTTTCTGTTCATGTCATTCTGGGGTAAAGTGAAGTGTGCTCTTTAACGTCCTGCTTATTGTCCTTTACAGCATTGTTTGTCCTCTTTGTTCCAGAGTAATATATATAAGATGTCTGAAATTCGGTTTGTGTTTACGTATATACAACGAGGAAAATAAGTATTTGAACACCCTGTGATTTTGCAAGTTCTCCCACTTAGAAGTCACGGAGGGGTCTGAAATTTTTATCTTAGG
Organism: Thalassophryne amazonica; assembly: GCF_902500255.1. Lineage (NCBI taxonomy): Eukaryota > Metazoa > Chordata > Actinopteri > Batrachoidiformes > Batrachoididae > Thalassophryne > Thalassophryne amazonica. The sequence goes on along the minus strand of NC_047103.1, from coordinate 77,846,523 downwards.
TCCATGTTCACTGTGAGAGACATAATCTAAAAAACAAAATCTGGAAATCACAATGTATGAATTTATTTGTATGTTACTGCTGCAAATAAGTATTTGACCCCCCACCAACCAGCAAGAATTCTGGCTCCCACAGACCTGTTAATTTTTTTTTTTAAGAAGCCCTCCTATTCTGCACGCTTTACCTGTATTAATTGCCTTTGTCTGAACTTGTTACCTGTATAAAAGACACCTGTGCACACACTCAATCAATCACACTCCAACTTGTCCACCATAGCCAAGACCAAAGAGCAGTGTAAGGACACCAGGAACAAAACTGTAGACCTGCACAAGGCTGGGATGGACTACAGGACAACAGGCAAGCAGCTTGGTAGAAGACAACAACTGTTATGATTATTTTTTAGAAAGTGGAAGAAACACAACATGACTGTCAATCTCCCTCAGTCTGGGATTCCATGCAAGAGCTCACTTTGTGGTGTAAGGATGATTCTGAGAAAGCTCAGAACTATACAGGAGGACCTGGTCAATGACCTGAAGAGAGCTGGGACCACAGTCACAAAGATTACATTAGTAACACATGATGCTGTCATGGTTTAAAATCCTGCAGGGCAGCAAGGTCCTGCTGCTCAAGCCAGCACATGTCCAGGCCTGTTTGAAGTTCACCAGTGACCATCTGGATGATCCAGAGGAGGCATGGGAGAAGGTCATGTGGTCAGATGAGACCAGAATAGAGCTTTTTGGAATCAACTCCACTTACCATGTTTAGAGGATGAGAACAACACCAAGAAAACCATCCCAACCGTGAAGCATAGGGGTGGAAACATCATACTCTGGGGGTGCAATTCTGCAAAGGGGACAGAACGACTGCACTGTATTGAAGGGATAATGGATGGGGTCCTGTATTGCGAGATTTTGGCAAACAACCTCCTTCCCTCAGTAAGAGCATTGAAGATGGGTCATGGCTGGGTCTTCCAGCATGACAATGACCTCAAACACACAGCCAGGGCAACTAAGGAGAGGCTCCGTAAGAAGCATTTCAAGGTCCTGGAGTGGCCTGGCCAGTCTCCAGACCTGAACTCAATAGAAAATCTTTGGAGGCAGCTGAAACTCCAAACGTGAAAGATCTAGAGAAGATCTGTATGGAGGAGTGGACCAAAATCCCTGCTGCAGTGTGTGCAAACCTGGTGAAAAACTACAGGAAATGTTTGACCTCTGTAATTGCAAACAAAGGCTACTGTACCAAATATTAACATTGATTTTCACAGGTGTTCAAATACTTATTTGCAGCAGTAACATACAAATAAATTATAAAAAAAAAATCATACATTGTGTTGTTCAGAAGAACAACGTAAAAAGTTGATTGGAGATGGGAAAACTTATACACAGGTGCAAAAAATTATAGGCTGTTCATCTACAATGATCTCCAAAGCTTTGAAATGGACAAAAAAAAAAAAAAAAAAAAAAACAGACGCGTGGAACAAAAACAGAAAACAACCATCAAAATGGATAGAAGAATAACCAGAATGGCAAAGGCTCACCCATTGATCAGTTCCAGGATGATCAAAGACAGTCTGGAGTTACCTGTAAGTGCTGTGACAGTTAGAAGACGCCTGTGTGAAGCTAATTTATTTGCAAGAATCCACCGCAAAGTCCCTCTGTTAAATAAAAGACATGCAGAAGAGGTTACAATTTGCAGAAGAACACATCAACTGGTCTAAAGAGAAATGGAGGAATATTTTGTGGACTGATGAGAGTAAAATTGTTCTTTTTGGTCCAAGGGCTGCAGACAGTTTGTGAGATGACCCCCAAACTCTGAATTCAAGCCACAGTTCACAGTGAAGACAGTGAAGCATGGTGGTGCAAGCATCATGATATGGGCATGTTTCTCCTACTATGGTGTTGGGCCTATATATCGCATACCAGGTATCATGGATCAGTTTGGATATGTCAGAATACTTGAAGAGGTCATGTTGCCTTATGCTGAAGAGGACATGCCCTTGATATGGGTGTTTCAACAAGACAATGACCCTAAGCACACAAGTAAACATGCAAAATCTTGATACCACACCAACAAAATTAATGCCTCACAGATGTGAAGAAATCATGAAAAACTGTGGTTATACAACTAAATACTAGTTTAGTGATTCACAGGATTGCTAAAAAAAAGCAGTTTGAACATAATAGGTTTGAGTTTGTAACGTCAACAGCAGATGCTACTATTATTGTGAACACCCCCTTTTCTACTTTTTTTTACTAATGGCCCAATTTCATAGTCTTAAGAGTGTGCATATCATGAATGCTTAGTCTTGTTGGATTTGTGAGAATCTACTGAATCTACTGGTACCTTGTTTCCCATGTAACAATAAGAAATACACTCAAAACCTGGATCAATCTTTTTAGTCACATAGCACTACTATTATTCTGAATACTACTGTATATATACGAGGTCTATTAGATAATAAACTATATGGATTTGAATGACTTGCGATTACACCAATCATGCTTGAACCCTCGTGCGCATTCGTGAGTTTTTTCACGCGTCGGTGACGTCATTTCCCTGTGGGCACGCCTTGAGTGAGATGTGGTCCCGCCCTCTCGGCTGAATTCCTTTGTTTCACACGCTGCTCGAGACGGCGCGCGTTGCTTTATCAACATTTTTTCTGGACCTGTGAGGAATATCCGAGTGGACACTATTCGAGAAATTAAGCTGGTTTTCGGTGAAAAGTTTAACGGCTGATGAGAGATTAGGGGGTGTTTCTGTCGGTGTAAGGACTTCCCACAGAGCAGGACGTCGTGCAGCGCTTCCAGGCGCCATCGTCGGCCTGTTTCGACCTGAAAACATCCTAATTTAAGGCTTAATTCACCCAGGACGTCGTGAGAGAACAGAGAAGATTCAGAAGAGGCCGGCATGAGGACTTTATGTGGACATTCCACTGTTTAAGGACATTTTTTAATGAAAGACGTGCGCGCAAATTCGCCGAGTCGTTTCCGTGACGACTCGGCGAATCTGTGTGCGCCGCGACAGGAAAAACACCTCCATGTTGAAAACCATTTGTAAAATTCAGGCGGCTTTTGATGGCTTTCAACAAGTGAGTAACTGAGAAATTGTTTAACAGCTTGGGCATGTTCCAACTTGCCCGTTAAGGTTTCCAATGGAGGTGTTTTTCCTGTTGCGACCTCCCGCGGTCGGGTCCGGCCCGACATGCGACTCTGCCCGCACGTTCTTTCATTACAATATGTCCGTTAACAATGGAATGTCCAAATAAACTCTTCATGCCGACTTCTTCTGAAAGTTCTCTGTTCTCTGACGACTTCCTGGGTCAACAGAGCCTGAAATGTGTAAGTTTTCAACTTGAAACGGTGAGACGCTGCCGCCTCGAAGCGCAGATCGCCATCGGGCGCCGTGGGCCGTCCTTACAGCGACACTACCAGAACAAAATCTCTCATCAGCCGTTAAAATTTTTACCGAAAACCAGCTGAGTTTATCGAATGGTGTCCACTGAGTTGTGCCTTACAGTTTTGAAAAAATTTTGATCAAACAAAGCAGCAGTCTCTGAGCCATTCCTAAGCAATGAAAAAATCGACGAGAGGGTGGGCCACTCCTCACTCAAAGACTGCCCACAGACGAATGACGTAACCGACAGGCGTGAAAAAAACTCTTGCATGCCCACGAGGGTTCAAGCATGTCTGATGTAATCACACGTGATTCAAATCCATATGGTTTTTGAAAAAAATAATACGGTCGGATACTTTTCTAATAGACCTCATATATATATATATATATATATATATATATATATATATATATATATATATATATATATATATATATATATATATATATATATATACACAAGTATATAAAACCCAAATTCCAATGAAGCTGGGACATTGTGTAAAATGTAAATAAAAACAGAATACAATAATTTGCAAATCCTCTTCAACCTATATTCAATTGAATACACTACAAAGACAAGATATTTAATGTTCAAACTGATAGACTTTGTTGTTTTTATGCAAATATTTGCTCATTTTGAAATGGATGCCTGCAACACATTTCAAAAAAGTTGGGAGGGGGCAACAAAAGACTGGGAAAGTTGATGAATGCTCAAAGAACACCTAATTGGAAACAGGTGGTTGTCATAATTGGGTATAAAAGGAGCATCTCCAAAAAATTCAGCCATTCACAAGCAAAGACGGGGACAAGGCTCACCACTTTGTGAACAACAGCATGAAAAAATAGTCTAACAGTTTAAGAACAATGTTTCTTAACATTTAATTGCAAGGAATTTAGGGATTCCATCATGTACAGTCCATAATATAATCAGAAGATTCAGAGAATCCGGAGAACTTTCTATATGTAAGCGGCAAGGCCGAAAACCAACATTGAATACCTGTGACCTTCGATCCCTCAGGCGGCACTGCATTAAAACCAACATCATTGTGCAAGTTAAAACTCCACCATGCAAAGTGAAAGCCATACATCAACAACATCCAGAAATGCCACCACCTTCTCTGGGCCTGAGCTCATTTGAAATGGACAGATGCAAAGTGGAAAAGTGTGCTGTGGACTGATGAGTCAACGTTTCAAATTGTTTTTTGGAAATCAGGGATGTTGTGTCCTCTGGACAAAAGAGGAAAAAGACCATCCAAATTGTTACCAGCGCAAAGTTCAAAAGATGGGCAACTTACACATCTGTGATGGCACCATCAATGCTGAAAGGTACATCCAGGTTTTGGAGCAACACATGCTGCCATCCAAGCAACGTCTTTTTTAGGGATGTCCCTGCTTGAGCTACAAGTACCTCAGGCTGTGATTGGATGGCAAACTGGACTGGACAACCCACGCCAACCACCTGTACAGGAAGGGACAGAGCAGGCTACACTTCCTGAGGAGGCTGCGGTCGTTCAACATCTGTAGGTAACTCCTGCGGATGTTCTACTAGTCCATGGTAGCCAGCGTCCTGTTTTACGCTGTGGTATGCTGAGGAGAGGGGGGAGCACATCCTAAAAGGACTCGTTGAATGGTATGTTCCAGCTTTCACCTCATGAAATATTCCATTCCGTTCCATTGAAAGAATGTAAAAATATTTATTTGTTTTATGGGGAGGTGATGGTCTAGTGGTTAAAGCATTGGGCTTGAGACCAGAAGATCTTTGGTTCAAATCCCAGCTTGACTGGAAAATCATTAAGGACCTTTCGGCAAGGACCTTAATCCCCTAGTTGCTCCCGGTGTGTAGTGAGTGCCTTATATGGCAGCATCCTCACATCGCGGTGAATGTGAAGCATTGATGTGTAAAGCGCTTTGAGTGTCTGATGCAGATGGAAAAGCGCTATATAAATGCAGTCTATTTACCATTCTATAGAATGGCTAAAATAGATCCTTGTCATTTGATTTATATTAATTTATAAACAACAGAAAAGGGACATACATTTTGGTGCATCACTGCACTGACTTTGTGTACTTCCAGAAAAAAAAGAAAAAGAGTTTGTGTACAATTCTCTCTCCAGCGAAAAGTCACATCTGACATCAACAATCCAACACAAACTTTAAATACGAGTCCAAAAATAATTCTGACAATGTCGTCCGCGATGCCGTGCACCAACTTCATGTACTCCCCCCAAAAAAGACTGTGTACTTCCTCAGTGCAGCTAAAAAAAAATCACTTTTGAAATTAGTCCAGCTTTTCATTCTAACTTCCTACTAACAGCTCTGCCTCCAGACGGCTTACAATGCAGTGGATTTGTTTTGTGTGCGTGCGTGTTATGTGCGCACGTGCGCTGTCTGTGCGCATGTGCATTGTGTATGTGCGCGTGTTGTGTGTGCACGTGTGTGTGTGTGCACATGCGTGTCTGTGTGCAGAGTGCATTGGTACCAAATGTATGGAACCAAATTTACACACTAATGGAACCAAACTGCACTCTAAATGGTAAATAAATGGACTCTAAATGCAATGCAACACAAATGGGACGAATAATCCATGTCATGTGACATACAAGGCACCATGACAAGGATCCACTCAGCCATATATATATATATATATATAAATACATACGAGGTCTGTTAGAAAACTATCCGACCTTTTAATTTTTTGCAAAACCTATATGGATTTGAATCATGTGCGCTTGCATCAGCCAAGCTTCAACCTTCATGCGCATGCGTGAGTTTTTTCACGCCTGTCGGTTGCGTCATTCGCCTGTGAGCACGCTTTGAGTGAGCAGTGGTCCAGCCCCCTCGTCGGATTTTTATTGTGAGGAAAATGTCTGAACGATTTGGAGCTTTGCTGCATCAAATTTTTCCAGAAACTGTGAGAGACAGCCAGGTGGAAACCATTCGGAAGATTCAGATGGCTTTCAGGGATGATTCTATGGGGATCACACAGATTAAGGAGTGTTACAACTGGTTTAAAGACAGCGCACAATGGCGGAGGGCGTGCCGCGCTCCGAGCGGCGATCGACAGGCTGAAACGACCAGATCATTTCCAAACAGAACGCTGTGTTGATCCGGGACGTCGTCTGACTACTACAGAAATGGCAGAAGAGGTGGACATAGCACTTTTTCGGTACATTCCTGTTATGTGTCGGACGCGGTCGGAGCACCGACCCAGCATTTGACAGGACCCAGCATAAAATAAGCAGAGCACGGTTCAAAAGGTAACAGAATTTAATAAACATAATAGTGAGTGGAGTGATAAACAACCCAAAAAGTCCGCGGTCTGGTGAGGTGGAAACACGGCGCGCTCTCAGCAGCGCAAACGGTCCGGAGCCACAGCAGTTCGGACCCAGGGACCCCGCCGACACCCCCCAGGCAGCCGCGACAAACCGAGTCTGTGAAGGAAGAAATCATGAGGTGAGTCCAACACTCTCCACACAGAGACACAGCTCAAAGGTGCACACAATCAGCAACACTTCCTGGCTTTAATATAACTCAGCTTCTCACCCTGCAGGCACAGAACAACTCGTCCACAAATTGTGGACGAGCTGGATATGCCACAACATGTCCTGTGAGGCTTCATCACTGCGTTGCTTTTTGTCCCGCACCATTAGCGGCTCCGTCCCAACGCACGAATTCCTCCGCACGTCTTTTCATGACAAAAACTCCCGTAACAGTGGAATGTGCCAAAAAAGTGGTATGTCCACCTCTTTTGCCATTTCTGTAGTAGTCAGACGACGTCCCGGATCAACACAGCGTTCAGTTTGGAAATGATTGGTTGTTTCAGCCTGTGAATTGCCCCTCGGAGTGCCGGACGGCGCCATTGTGCGCCGTCTTTAAACCGGTTGTAACACTCCTTAATCTGTGTGATCCCCATAGAATCGTCCCTGAAAGTCGTCTGAATCTTCCGAATCGTTTCCACCTGGCTGTCTCTCACAGTTTCTGGAAAAATTTGATGCAGCAAAGCTCCAAATCGTTCAGACATTTTCCTCACAATAAAAATCCGACGAGGGGCCTGGACCACTGCTCACTCAATGCGTGCTCACAGGCGAATGATGCATCCGACAGGCGTGAAAAAACTCATGCATGCGCACGAAGGTTCAAGCTTGGCTGATGCAAGCGCACATGATTCAAATGCATATAGTTTTTGAAAAAAATAAAAAGGTCTGTTACTTTTTTGACAGACCTTGTATTCCAACATACAGGGTTTCTGACTGGGAAGAATCAAAGTTGGGACATGATTTTACCTTATTCACTAATAGATTTCCCCCAATATCCTAAAACGGCTCAAAGCATCAACCTATGAACCCTCTATATCTTTGTGTGATTTTATTCTTTTAACAATTTACACTGATTAATGTGTTGATTCATGCATCTGAGAAGGTACTGCAGCTCAAGCAGCACTCAAGGTCAAATTGACTCTGTGTCACCTCTTTAACGTGGCATGAAACCAGTAATACATTCTGTTTAATGGAGTGACACAAGGCATTGCTTTGCGTTGGGTCAGAAGGGTTTGATCGTAACCACTGAGCCAGAAAGTTGGTGCTGAATGCCAGAAGGCTCACCAGGAACCCTCCTCTATTTCAACACGTGGCCTGACAACAAGCATTTTATTGATGGGTGCCTAATAAGGCTTGGCATGGAGTGACCCCAGTACATGCCTGCTGACAGCCTCCAGTACCACCTCCCCTCCTGACCTCCGCCTTCATCACCCATCATGTGGTCCTCTTCATCAAGGAGCCTTATAAGTTCCTCAGCTTTGTAACTACTTTCAATGCCAGACTCTTATTGTGGAAGGCCTCTGCTCATGTCAGATGGGCTTAATGAGTATGTGATCAAGTACAGGGGATGGCAACGGGATGCCTGGAATGGAACTGGACTTTCACAAACAGGAGCAGTGTGTGTCCATGCGGGGGAGGCTGTGTGCTGAGGTTTTTTATATTTTATTTCTCAAAAATGGTTTCTGCTAAAAAAAAAAAACTATATTTACTGTCTTTGCTTTTGGTTCAATACTACACTCAACACAAAATTAGCCAACTTGTTCCGTTTAATATAATTTACAAGCAATTGTCAAATTGTACTGTGTCAGCATTCTTGTGTGTTGCTGCAAAAAGTATTCGAGAACAAAATAAGTTAATGGAAGTTAATGTACAGGTTTATGCTAATGCTAAAATGCAAAAGCGAAAAATGTTTTGCACCTGGAGTTGATGTTAGAGTGAAAACAGACCATGCTCTATTATTCCCTTTAACATCTAAACTTTATTGTCACACATCTGTCTTGTCTACTGCACTTCCTGCGTTATTTTGGAATCCCTTGTCTGTCTCTCGAGCATTATAATGGCTTTCTTGCTGTGTCTCCTGAGGTGTGTCTCATCAGTGTAATTCTGTCTCTGTCTATTTAATCTCCCTCTCCTCTTGTGCTCCTCACTAAATTGTCTTGTGTATTATGCTGAGCTTTCCCGTGTTCTTTGTGTTGCTCCCTGGTTACTGAACCTTGCATTGCCTCCTGTTTGCCGTGTGTCACACTGAGTACATTACCCACTGTACTGGTGCAGTTGTAATTAAAGAACAGTATTTTCACATCCCTGTGTTCTTCCATGCGAAGAGGCCCTTGGTTGTGCTTAAAATGTTACATTTACACAATATTTTCTATTTCACTTTGTTGATATTCTTGTAAGAAATGAGTTAAGCCCCCATCGCACATAGCAAGAATGTTCAGGAACCACCCTGACACAGCACATATTTCCAGTGGTGGGCACAGTTCCGATAATCTGATAAGTAATTATCGAAGATAATGTTTTCATTATCGGATTATCTTTTTAGATAACTTTAAAAACCATTATCGGACCAATTATCTTCCGATTAACTTTTGTCCGATAACTTTTAGACCGATAAACAAAGCTTAACAGCAACAAGCATTTCTAAAATTTAAAATCAGTTCAGCATCTACCTGTTAAAAGTTTTGTAACAGATGTACAATTATACCCTCTGCAAACAGAAAAGAGCTGCTTGTATGAAAAGTGGGTCTAGCCTCTGCAGACAAAGGAGAAGTGGTCAAAAAAAAAATCCTTTAACACCATACCAATATGCTGGCAATATCACCTAAGTCATCCAGAGGCATACATTTTTAGCTTATGGTTCAAATTTTACCAAACTAATTTTGGACAAGTTATTTAAAATTACTGTCATGTCTGAAGTTTTATAAAGTGAAAATGTCAGATATATGTTATAGTTTTAAAGTAATGTGCTAATTTTTAAGGTTTTGTGAGCACATGCTGAGTCCAGCAGTGCATTATGGGTAGGATGATGTAATCTCACGTTCACAACAGGACAAATGCATTTCAGACACTCTGTTCAGGCTCCACGGACAACAGCATTAAACTCTAGTGCCTAAAACTTTCTTGAATATATTCTCTGGGTTTATAGACGTTGTTAACTGTATTTGCGTTTGTTAAATTCCACGCATTTTAAATGTAGCAGACAGGGATTATCTGGAATTTTGTTTTCAAGGCCTCTACTGCCATCTACTGGCCAGTAGTGTTCATGGCAGTATTCGCTCTAAGTACTAAGCGTCTGGGAACCAGTAGATGGCAGTGTTGTATTTGTTTTGACCACGATTATATATGATGATTGTCAAATCAACTTTTTGGCTTTGCAAATGTATTTTTTTTTTTTTTTTTTACAAATGAAGTTTAAAAACAAAACAACAGCAAAAAAAAAAAATAATAATAATAATAATAACATTACAAGACAGCTCTGCAGTGTTTGCACAGGCACAGTGCGAGCAGTTGGATGCTTGTAGCTTTTCAGCAGGAGGATAACCTCACGACGGCCAACCAGAATAACAGGTTTGATTTTCATTCGACCATACGATCGCAATCAGGAGTCATGCAATCACACCTCCACTCGTCCTCCACTTCCCAGCGCTACTGACCTCACATGCGTGTGTGCATAGAGTAGCTGTTGGAATGATGACATGATTGCTGTGTATGTGTGTGTTCGTAATGGCTGAATGAGGACCTATGCATGCACGTGTGTGGCTGGGGGTGCAAGTCCATTGCCAGCTACTGGATACTGCTGGCAGTGGGCCATGCTCTCCCATGCATCAGATGCAGCCTTTCCAGGGAACTTTCTTTTTTTGTGTTTTGGCTCACTTCAGCAGCACAACGCAACTGTGTTCACCACGATGGTTGGAATATCACATGGGATTTATTTTTTCGTGGTTGATTACAGCACACAGCAGCCAGGTGAGAGGATTTTAACCACAGGCTGCACTCTTGGGTCCACATCCCATCGGCTCCCTGTCCTGCAAAACACTCCTGGGCTGTTGTTGGAGGTGAGATTCATGTTTATTAATGCTGTCACGGCCTCGCACAACAGTTCCACGTCATATCTCCTACAGAGTTAGAAGGTGATAATAATATGTGTATTACAGCGATGAGATCCGTTCAGCTCCAAGCCTGACGCGTGTAATGAGTGCACACTTTTCGGATGTGGCCCAGTTGTCATTTTGACGCCACTCGGCCTCATTATGTCACCAAATTGCAACATATGACATGCAAATGAAAACCAGCAATATACAGTAGAGGCACGTTTACAAAATCTGCGTGTTAGTATACTGTAATGGCTGGTGATACAGGTTGCATTTGTGAGTGCCCAGCAAGGGATGGGGGATACTCTATCCTTGGTTCCTGTGCTGCAGGTTCAGCCTTGACATTGCGGGACATTTCCTGTTGCCCCAGTGGGCAATTTCAGATTATGCATTGAGATGGCGCTGTCTGTTGTTGGAACTGGTGGTCTGTGTTCTTTATCTTGCACTCGCGGGTATGATCTGTTCCTCCATGCTAAGTGGTTGGGCTTTGTCCTGCCTCCTTGTGGTGCGGGTTGCTGACCCTCAGGCCAGCTGTCTTCTAGCTGTGTATGCCCTCTCACAGGATGGGTGGATTGCTGTGGCTGTGGCACCTTCCATGGCTGTAGGTTTTCCCTGCTGTCCTGGCCTGCAGTTCAAGAACAGTGTGGCTTTTATGCAGCTCTTCACATTCATTCACTTTGGCCCAATCTCAATTCTCTTTTGTACCCCTTCCCCTTGGCCCTGCCCCTACCCTTACGCCTACCCCTTTAAAACAAGGGGTAAGGCAAGTCTCATGAGTTTTCAAGAATCACGACACACAGACGTGGGCCTCTCCTCTCTTCCTCTAGACTCTGGGACCTTGATTTCCAAAGGAAACGCAAAGTTTACTGTCATCAGAGAACATAATGTTGGACCACTCAGCAGCAGTCCAGTCCTTTTTTGTCTTTAGCCCAGGCAAGATACTTCTGATGCTGTCTCTTGTTCAAGAGTGGCTTGACACAAGGAAGGCGACAGCTGAAAATGTCTTGCATACATCTGTGCATGGTGGTTCTTGAAGCACTGACTCCAGCTGCAGTTCACTCTTTGTGAATCTCCACCACATTTTTGAATGGGTTTTGTTTTCACAATATTCTGATTTTCTGAGATACTGAATTTGGGGTTTTCATTAGTTGTCAATTATAATCTTCAAAATTAAAAGATATAAACACTTGAAATACGTGGTGTGTCCATAAAGTAACGGTCCTTTTTATTTTTTAAAAAAACTATATGGATTTCTTTCATATGTTTTTACATCAGACATGCTTGAACCCTCGTGCGCATGCGTGAGTTTTTCCACGCCTGTCGGTGACGTCATTCGTCTGTGAGCACGCCTTGTGGAAGGAGTGGTCCCGCCCCCTCATCGGATTTTCATTGTCTGGAAATGGCGGAATGAAAAGGACTTTTTTTCCATTAGAATTTTTTCAGAAGCTGTTAGAGACTGGCACCTGGAAACCATTCGAAAAAGTTATCTGGCTTTTGGTGAAAATTTTACGGGCTTCACAGAGAATAAGGACTTTAACTACAGCTTTAAGGACCCCTTTAAGGACAGTCGGTGCGCCGCGCTTTGAGCTGCGACGTCGCGGTACAAACCACTGGATCATTTCTAAGCTGATGGCTCTGTGGATACGAGACTGTCGTGTGCTCTTTCTCTGGTTATCACAAGAGCTGGACATCAGCCATTTTCCGGCAGATTTCACTTTTAACAAGAGATTTTGTCATGGAAAGCCGCGCGGACGCTTCGCGTGTCACGACCGATTCGCTGATGAAGCGAGACAAAGGAACACCTCTGTTTTGGAGTGTTAGAGGACAAGTTTGGACATGTCCAGCTCTCCACAAGTTCTCTTATACTCACTCGACTGGTAAGCACTGAAAGCCGAGATAGGCATCTCCCAGCTTCTTATCACTTCTTAGCATTTTACCTATTCTACCTCTTTTTCATTATTCTCTGAGGTGGAGTTAACTTCAGTTTTAAGCAATATTCTTTATCTGGTGCCACCTGGTGTTCCCTTTCATTATCCTCATTTTCATGTAGTGTCTGAATGTTTGCTTCCCTCTGGTGTTTGTTCTGGTCCCTACACATCTTTAGTGTTGATTCATTACACCTGCTGGATTCTGCACCTGCCTCCTGATTACTCTGGATATTTCAGTCACTGGTTGTCTGTCTTCAAGTTGCGGGTCCATTGCGCATGGCTTCTTGCCTCCTGTGGTTACGTCTGGTTGTGAGTATTGAGTTGAGTTGAGTTGATTTTGCGCTCTGGGGTTGAACACATTTCCTAAGAAGCAAGTTCTTATCTCAGTTTACCCCTGGTTTTGGTTTTGAACTTTCTGGTTTTAGAAGAAAATACTTTTTTTCTGTTAACTTCTTTGGGCTGGAACTCTTCTAAGAAGAAAAGACATTGCTTAGTTGTTTCCAGTTTTTGTGTTTCTCAGTGGGATGTAAAGTGTTTCCTCAGTTTATACTCACCCTAGTGAAGAAAAGATTTTTCAGCTGTATTCACTTTTTATGAAGAGAAGATTCCTCAGTTTATTTTCACCTTGATGAAGAGAAGGTCCCTCAGCTGAACTCACTTTTATGGAGAGAAAATTCCTCAGTGCACTCACCTCATGAAGAGGAGATTCTTAAGTGGAACTCACCTTTGAAAAAGCAAAGCTCCTTTCAGTTCATTCCTGCCACTCAGTTAACTTTGGTGTTATTTACTCATCCTTGTGTTTTTGCTGACCTGCTTTTTGGGGTTCTCTCATCCATGACCACTGGCAACCGTAACAGTATTTACTAGTACTTATTTTTCCGAGTGTTTGACAGTTTCATCACTCTGAGCAAATATCCAAACAAACTACAACTAACTTTAGGAATAGAAGTGCAGATTAATTGTAAAGTGATAAATCTATTCATTTTAATGCAGTCATGTAAAATATGAGAAGAGTTTGGGGTAAAGTGTGTCGTTTCCTCTCTGTACAGAGCACTGAAAAGGGTGGTGTCCATGACGCTCGTGCATATTTAATTTTAATTTAACCTTTATTTAACCAGGTTAGTCCCATTGAGATATCTTTTGCAAGCAGACCAGAGCAAATGAAGGAAACCCACGCAAACACGAGGAGAACATTGAAACTCCACGCAGAAAGGCCACAGGTGGGAATTGATCCCATGACCTTCTTGCCGTGAGGCAAGTGTGCGAACAACTAATTCACCATGCTGCCCATCCACAGGGTCGTAGAAAGTCCATATGAAAATCACATATTCCCGACCCTTTCCAGTGCAAGAAATACAGCTGCATTATCAGGCAGCCTATAAAAACTCAGGACACATCTGGATCTGAAATCCAACAGACTCAATTAAAAAAGCTGGGGGAAAAGTGTCATCTCCACTCTGTACAGAGCACACTGGATGCATCAAGAAACGTGCTCGACGATTGTGCACGCTGAAATCGTGAAGCTCCTGAAAACAAGATATTCCGAACTTTTTCAAATGTAAATATATGGCAGCCTGTAAAAGCAGCATCGTGGTGGAGTTTCTGCTACACGTCCAAATAGCCGGGTTAAAAAGAACATAGTGGAGAGCTTAATTTGTGCGTTCTTTGGGCAGTTATAATTAAAACATCCTGCTGCAGTACAGAGAGCAGACTCTGGATTCCAAAGCCAACTCTCAATATATTTAGAAAGTTGAGAGCGAAGTGTCTGTCTCCTCTCTGTACGCAGCACTGAAGCAGGTGGCACGTGATGCTTGTGCACATCCGTGAGATGGCAGAAAGTCATGAAACTCCTGCAAATAACATATTCCCAACTTTTTCCAACCATCTGCTCGCAGGTCCACTGATATGAATGCTGAGTCATCACTTTAAAATGGTCAGTAGTTTCATAATCTGATGTAATGTTTGTAATCTTTAATATACATCCTCAACACTATTTGCAAGATTTTAGCCTTTGGCCAATGCTCAGAAATCACTGTGAAACTCTGTTTATGAACTTAGATTTTTCTTATTGTCATCTTTTCATAACAGGCAACTCAAGCCATGAGACTAATACATATTATTGTATGGCTACGACGCTATGCGCACTCTGATTGACTGATTTCCAGTCTGTTATTTTCCCTTACTGGACCATTACCATGACAATCAGTCTGGATTGCGTAGAAAAACCAAGTCAGACATGAACATACAGCATCAGAAAAAACACACAGATTAAAAGTTTACCAGCTAACAACTGGACCATGTGTTAGCAAGTTCTTCATGGAGGTGAAGTGAACAGGTCTGACTACGAGCCCAAAACAGTCAGTAGCTTTCATATTTGGGCGATATTGTAAGTTTGTGTGCGTTTATATTTATATATAATAAACAAATTATTAACCTTGCTTACTCGGTCTGTACGGGGATATCAGACCTCTGTGTTTTTTGCATGGACCGTGCTAATTCTCAGTCCATACTGTCAACACATCGGCTTCATATTTTTCCTGTACAGACCGAGCAAGCAAGGTTAATAATCCTTTAGTGTTTGGCAGTACTTCGGCTTTTTGAGGCTGAATACCTCCTCTGCACTCTGACAAGTGAAGTCTTGAATGAGTTTGCAGCTTTGCTAATGGAAGACAAACAAAACATTTTAATCTTGATAGCATCTGTTCAGTACGAGTCAGTCAGAAACCAAAGAGCGCTTGTCACGAGGGAGCGAACAAACATGAGGCGAGGCAGACTGTGGCATGTTTCAGTCAAGTGCTAATGAATGTAAACGTGGCTGTGATAAAGACAACACAGCATGAAGAAACCTGCAGAGAGGGTAATTTCATCTATTTTTCAAACGCCTCTTGTCTGACACAGTGGTCTTATCATCCACATCAGTGGAGAAGCCACACTATAAAAACATGCAGATGAGCTGTGACAAGAAGGACGCAATAGATGGAAGGGCAGGGTGTGGAAACAAAGGACAAGGAAGGAAATACACCAAATGCTATTCTGGATTGTCTGAGTAAGTGAAGCCTGAAACATACACCTGAACTCAAACTGTGGGATATATATCAGTAGTCCAACTCGTAGCCCACAAATCCACGTCTGTGGATATGGCACTTAATCTATATTGTCCCAGTTCACAGAGCTGTAACTGGGTATCAGCCTTGAATGCAGAAGTAGCCTGTAATCGACTGGAATCCCATCCAGGGGGAAGCACACATTCAGATCCCCTTGTTGTTACATTATCTAGGGAACTGCACTGGCCTGCTGAGCCTTTGGACTTGGTTCTGTTTTAGTGAAGCACTGATTGAGTTTCATCTTTTTTATTTATTTATTTTTTTTTTTTTCAATCCTGGCACTCCACTGAGTGTGTTTTGAGAGGTTGTCTGCCTCAGTTTTTGCCATCCAGGACCCAGAACAATCCTGCATCCCGCGAACGCAGAGCCTGGGCCTGTATGTAGGGCCTAAGTAGATCAGCCAAGTAGGGCGGCGCCAGTCTGTGAACAATTTTATAGGCCAGTAGCAGGACCTTAAAATCTGATCTCACTGAGACAGGGAGCCTGTGAAGAGATGCCTAAATGAAAGTAATGTGGTCAAACCTTCTGCTTTGTGTCAAGAGTCTGGCAGTAGTGTTTTGAACCAATTGAGACCCCTGATCCTGGACTGCGGCAACCCAGAAAATAAAACATTGCAATAATCCAATCTAGAGGAAACAAATGCATGTATTAGGGTCTCAGGATCAGCCATAGACAGGATAGGATGAATCTTTGCTATATTTCATAGATGGAAGAAAGCAGTCGCCGTGATGTCTTTAATGTGGAGGTCAAAGGACAACGTAGGATCAAAAATTAATGCAAGGTTCCTCAATTTGTCCATATGATGTATAATACATGAACCTAAACCGGTGCAGATGTCTCGCTGGACCAAGAGCCATCATTTTAGTCTTATCAGAGTTCAAAGCAGGGAATTACTAGACATCCAGCTTCTCATTGATGTAAGGCAGTCCTCTAGGGATTTTAGATGAATGAGATTACTAGCAGTTATCGGCATGTACAATTGAGTGTCATCAATGAAAGGCAATCCCAAAATGCGGCAGAATATGCCCGAGGGGTGCAAGATAAAGGAAGAAAAGCAGGGGGCCTAGGACGGGTCCCTGTGGAAACCCGAATTTCATGTCACTAAGGCTAGAGGTAGTATTATTGTACAAGACACACTGAGAACGATTACATGCAAGGGCACTTCCAGTAATCTCAAAATAATTCTCCAGCCTATCAAGTAAAATATGATGATCCACGGTATCAAACGCAGCACTAAGATCTAACAACACCAAAACCATAGTGGTGTCTGAGTCCCTTGCTCGCAGAAGGTCAGTGACTACTTTAGTGAGTGCTGTCTCTGTGGAGTGATATTTCCTAAAAGGAGACTGCAATGGCTCAAAAAGATCATTCTCAGTAAGATGTTCCATGAGTTGCCGTGATACCACTTTTTCCAAAATTTTAGAGCAAAATGACAGATTTGATATGGGCCTACAAGTTTTCAATACGTCAGGATCAAGATTAGATTTCTTGAGCAATGGTTTAATCACTACAGATTTGAAACATGTAAGAACAGATCCAGAGGTTAGTGAGAGATTAACAATTTTCAGCACAGTCAACCCAAGAATCGGCCATATTTCCTTCAACAGTTTTGTTGGCATAAGATCAAATAAGCAAACAAATGTGCTTTTTGTAGATGTCACGAGTTTCGTCAGTGTGCCTAGTGAGATACTACCAAACACCACAATGGTAGCACCCACCTCCATAGCAGGGTGCAATGGCTGGACCAAGATATGCTGAGATATGCTTGACCTAATGTCTTCTATTTTCTTCTTGAAATAATCCAAGAAGTCCTGTGTTGAAAAAGGAGAGCAACTAATAGGTGGCTGTCCATGAATGAGAAATGTTGTGTCAAACAAAAACCTTGAATTATGCTTGTTTTTAATAATCAAATCAGAATAATAAGCCTGCTTTGTAGTCAATGGTGCATGCTTATAATGTAAAATAGTATCACGCCACGTGTAGAGGCTTGAAATAGTTAAGCATATGTTAATTTGTCTGAATAAAACAGACACCCCTACAATTTTCATTTTACTTGTTAAGAGTTTATTTTTGGATAATAAGTAATAACTCAATTGGTTCAATTGTAATCTCTTGTGAGTTAAGTGTAATCCCTACACTGTCCAGTAGATGGCGCGAGCGCGCACTGATAGAGAATAGCTGAGACACCACAGAGGAAGAACAATCACGGTGAAGTAAATGCAGCTAAACAAATGTTTTTTCTCTATTCTCATTTATCACAGGTTGGTAAACACTAATTCACAGAGTGAATGTATATTTTCTGAGACTTTAGGTGCTGAGGATAACACTGTCTAGTGTGAGTCCAAGAGAAACGTAGTTTGTGCAAGTTTTTTTCGGGTTCTATTGCAAACGTGTTTGAAGCTAACCTGCTAAGCTAATGGTAGTGTAAGGGAAATGCAAGGTGGACAGAAATGTATCCAAACCAATTTTGGTACAAGGGACCACTTGAGTACAATATTTTATTACATGCATGAAACGTTTTTCATGCAACATGCAAATTACTGGACCTCATTCACATTTGTGAATATTAAGGGTTTCTTACCAAGTTCCAGGAGTGCAGTTGTAAACCTGTATTAGATACATGACACTAGAGTTAGTTCATAACTATGATGATTATTCACATGATTGACTTTCGTAAAAACAGTGCTCCTAGTCAAGAGGCAACAGTTTTAAAAGGTCAGACAGTGGAGTGTGTCAGCATATATAAATATCTTGGAACTGTCATTGATGATAAACTGAACTTTGAGGCAAACTGTGACGCTGTGTACAAAAAGGGACGCCAGCGCCTCTATTGTCTGAGAAAACTGTCCACTTTTAACTGACAGAACCGTGCTGACCTTGTTTTATCGTGCTTTTATAGAATCAGTTTTATCCTTCTGTCTTGTTTCATGGTTTGGAAGTGTGTCCCTCAAAAATAAAAATTGTTTAAACCAAATTGTGAAATGGTCAAGCAAGCTGATTGGAGAGTCTCAGCTTCAGCCAGAATCCCTGTATATCAAACAGGTACAGAGGATAGCTGGTTCCATTTTGAGAGATGACTCCCACCCTCTTTATAGTGAGTTTCAGCTGCTCCCCTCAGGTCGGAGGTTCAGGGTACCAGCTTGTAAAACTAAACGCTACAAAAACAGTTTTGTACCAGCAGCCATCAGTGCTGTAAACAAGTAACAGAAACTTAATATAACTTTTGTATTTATTTTTTGTATAGTCTTTTTTACCTTGTTTTTATGAACAGCACATTTTTATTTATTTAGTTTTATCCTTTTGGTTCAGTATGATACGTTTTTAGACTTTTTATCTACTGATGTTGTAATTCATCTTGCTTTTATTCTACTTTGGGGCCGTCCTTGTGGTTCTTTTAGCTTTTTAGCACTGTTGTTGCTTTGTCTTGTTCTGTGTTTACCAAACGAGATGACTCACTCACTGTAAACTAATTTTACCCAAGGGTATAATAATAAATTGAATCTGAATCTGAATGCTAAAATAATTTAAGTTAAAAACATTAGCATTAAATAGAGATAAGTAGTGTGATTCATTTGACTGGAGGTAATAATTAAAAAGGTTAAAAAGCAGAAATAGGTTTAATACTTTTTTTTATGTGATTTAAAACCAATGTACATATTTCATTGTATTTTTGAAGAATTGTAAAATTTGTAAAAATCAGATAGTGAATTGTGACTAGCTTACTAAGCTATGGCCACGTGGACGTTCGTGACTTGTTAAGGCCATTTTGTTCTTATTTGGATTATTGTTGTTGACTGTAAAAAACAGAGGAAGAACAATCCTCACGGTGAAGTAAATGCAGCTAAACGAATGTTCTTTCTCTATTCTCATTTATCACAGTTAACATAGGCAAGCTGGTTACTTCACGCACATACACATGCCCTCTGAACCCCAGAGGAGCAACACACGCAAAGTGGAACACCTCTAATTTGGAACTACGCCATTTCCGTTCCAACCCTCTTGCCTTCTGCTTAATGTCATGCAAGTAACTGCTGAACCAAGGCAACTGTGCCTTGGGAAGGCATGGTCTTAATAGAGGAGGCGTAATGTTATCAAATGTGGTTTTGGTCATTTTTATGACCCTGACAGTACTTAGCATCGTGGGCATAGCGGAGAATCAGATGCTCAAATTAATTATACTTATGACCCGCATCAGTTAATAAGGTAAACCTGGATTTATAAAGATATGATTAGATGAGATTTATTGTCATTGTCATTACATGAGTGCAACAATGAAATTCTGTTTACAGTCCAACTATCTTAAACAAGGTAGACCAGTTAATCCACAATTATTACTTGTTTGCCGTAATAATGGCACACATCAGAATTAAAGACAACACATATACATTTGACAGTTTATTTATGTGCATTAAACTTAAAGCAGTCCCTCATCCGAATTGAGGCAAAATGGGTGAAGGCTGCAGCATGAGGGGCCTGCGCCGCCCAGCTTGGGGAGTTGAAGTTTGCAGCAGTTAAAAAAAAAAAAATGCACTGCCTCCAGGGTGGCAGGGAGGAAGCCAGGGTGAGGGGAGTGGAGAGATACGGGGGGGGGGGGGGGGTAATAGGGATGGAGGGAGGGAGACATACATCCTGTGCAGATGAGTTACTTTTCTGTGTGTGTGTGTGTGTGTGTGTGTGTGTGTGTGTGTGTGTGTGTGTGTGTGTGTGTGTGTGTGTGTGTGTGTGTGTGTGTGTAAAGTCTGATGTTGCTAGGCAACAGCAGGCTGGATGGGGGGTAGATGGATGAGAAGGGGGAGCCGAATTCCTTCTCCAAGGCCATAGATCCTTCTGGGGGAAGAGCAGGGTATTTGGCCTTGAGGAGTCGATAAGGCTGCCATGTTGATGTTAGGCAGAGAGATACAGACTTCCATTTACCGCACCTCTGACCATCTAGAGTCCAAATTTATGAAGAATATTCTCCAGTCCTCAGCAGCACATTCCTTTGCAATGCAGTAATTTGCTCCGAGATGGTATCCATTTTGCGTTTGAGTTCACGCAGTCTGAGATTACACAGTATTGCCCAGCTCATTAATCATGACGGATAGATGAGAGGACGAGATTCTGGAAGCAGCCATCTTGCTAATATTTCTGTGGGTCAGGGCAGCGCACAAACCAATCAGCACCAAACCTCCCACCATAAAAACAAATAGAAATAAATCCTTCCACAGAGAGTGGAGCCAAGCACATCACACTCCATTCTCTCAGGCGTCAAGAGCATAGCCCACTGGGTCGGTTCCATCAGGGCATGCAGGGTCCCCCAGCCCTTATTTCCTTGTTGAAAAAAATGGTGTCAATAGCGTTGAGAGAGCTGATCAATTCCATGGTTAATCCAAATTAATTTGAAGAATTCACAGTCTGGTGAAGCTGGGACTTTGAAGGTTGGAGCAGAGATAGAGAAAAGAAAGAAGGAGAGAACATGCAGATGAGCAAAGAGCATTAATGTCCAAAAGAGTCTGGCGGTTATACACAAGTAGAGCAGAGACATCCCGGCACGGCACACAATGCAGAAAAATAACTGCACACAACAAAAATTCCAGCAAGCGAGAGAAAGAAGGCTGACGGTAAGCCACCACAAGAGCCATCTTCAGTTCATCTGCCCTGTATATGTATGTGGTTAACTTGTGAGATTGATTCAACTTGGCAGTAACATTTTTCTTGTAACTAAACTTTCAAAATCAAGAGATGATAGAAAATAGCTTAAGAAGTCATAGGGTCGGTGGACAAACATGTTTGGTGATGCTGATATTTGTAAGCGTGCAGGAGAACACAGTTAAGTGCAATTGTTTCCAGTGCAGAAACTTCCTGGTTCAACCCCATCCTGCCCATTCTCCATGTAATATGGAGTCCCCTCAGGAAGGGCATCTGGTGTAAAACTTGTGCCAAATCAACATGCACATCTACCCTGGATCTGCTGTGGCAACACTGGCTGAAAAACAAGGGAGCAGCTGAAGAGACTTATGCTACGTTTACACATAGGCAAGACGTGTTATGAATATGATATTTGCATCATGCTTGGCACATTCCTGACATTCTTAACACATCTGAATAGGTTTCTTAATAGTGCGTGTTGGTTCGTGATTTTTGTGGAGCATGTTTTTGGCTGTCAAAAAAATCTTCCATAAATGTCACGCATCACCCTCATGTCGTGGAGGTCACAACTGAGCACGTTGATCCATCTTGATTAGTGGTGATTCTTAACAGCGCGTGACAGCGTTCTTCTCTGGTGTGCGCACAATTAAACCCTGCTGCACCGCATTCAGTTTCATTGCTGCAGTATGCTGAAAAAGGACAGTGACACCAAGTCGGCTAAAAGTCTCGTTCCAGTGCTCAATAGCACGCTCCTGCAGTTGTTCCACCTGCTGCATGTGCCTGATGTTTGGGAAAATGAGCGAGAAGAGAGCCACGTGGAGCCACACATCTTGCTCTTTCCGTCTCCTCCTCCTCTCTGAACCACTCCATGGCACAGAGCCCAACTAAGCATGCAGTCACAAAGTTCTTCTGCTGTGGATTTTCAGGAGCAAACTGGAGCGATCTGAATTGTTTAGCAGCTTGGATGAATGTGTGGGTGTGTGTGGAGACAATTTGCCTCATTCGCAATGTGACAGAACTTAATGACGTGCTGTTACGTGCGCTAGCGCGCAACAACGAGGAACATTATTCTTGACCGTGCGCAATGGTTCCTGATAATTCTCCAGCAACACATGCCATTAATCGTAACAGGTTGCAGTAGTTCCTGAGGACACCTGATGCCTCTGCCCCAAATCATCACATTTGTGATCAGCGGCCAAGAATGTATACTTCGTGACTTGCCGTCGTTATGTGTAAACACAGCTTTACTTTAATCAAGGTTCAAGTCTTCAGGGTCCCAGGTCTTCTTGTCTTACTGTATGGTTGTGAGACTTGAATGAGAAACAGTGACCTCAGGCAACAATTAGATGGCTTTGATGTTAGGTCTCTTTGTATAGAATCATTGAATCCTGCTGAGATGTCTTTGTATTAAATGAATGGTAGATGAGGTGTAATTCTTACATTGTTCATGAATGTCACACAATGGCTATACGGCAAGCTTTCCTGAGCTTGAGAACAACATTCAGCAATGATGAATTTGTTAACTGGAAAAGCCCAAGGTGACACCCACATCACGTAGCTGTGACAGATAGAAGCCTACTTTTACTTTCTTTCCTCCAAGTAGACAATATGTTCAGCTTTGTTTGGTTTTCAGCAGAATATCTGAAAAAGATTTGAATAGCTTCAAAGAAATTTAGTGGAGAGATTGGTACAAGGGGGAAGAAAGACTTGATGACACTTTGATTTCAGGATTCATATTAGTTTTTAATGAATATTTATAGAATTATTTTCATGGGTTTCCATTTTATTTGAATTTGAAAACATGGGCAAATTCCAATGAAAATTGATGTAAAGGTAAGCCTTGGAAAAAAGAGTTGAATTATTTTCAATCAAGAAGCAGATGCAGAATCATATAGTGTAATTGGTATATTTTTGAATATGTCCTGCTGATTGTTATTCATATCTCCATAAGACAAGAATAAATTTCAATAAAATTTGGTGGTGAGATAGTCCTTGGGTCAAAGAAAAATTCATTTAATTTTGAATCAGAAGTGGATCCAGTTTAATTTTCAGTTCATATTTTTTATAATGTTTTCAACTGATTTCCACGTTTTTATTTTAACAAAACATTCGCAATTCAACACAGTTATGAACAAATAACTGGAGGATTTTTATACTTTGGCAGAGGTATTCAGGCCTTCTGAGTGCCTTGTAGTTTTGTTGTGTTTTTTTTTTTTTTGTGCTTCCCCACTCTTTGTTGCCAGTATTAGCTCCTCTATTTGTTGTATTAATTTCCTGGATACACCTTGGTGACGAACAAGTACACTGATGAAGGATATTTCCATAAAGTGTGTGACATCAGCCTAAGCAAACAGCTACACACAGAATCTGTGCCCATTGACCTGTGACCACTGCTGACCCTCATTAGTCAAGCCAAGACACGGAATCTGTGTGTGAGGCGGTCGGTTAACCTCGGGCCATGTCAGCTTCATCCATCTCTGATAGCAGTGAGGTACCAGCTAATATCAACTCACACAAGCCTTTCTGACAAAACAATATTTTAAAATAAGGCACAACATATCACTGTTTGACTTTTAAAATCCCTTTTCTGCAGATGCAAGCAATCACCACACTGCAAAGACTGGTGTTGTGGGGCGAGATCCAGTCATCCATCAATCAATAATCTTAACACACTTATTCAAGGTAAGGATCAGGAGGGTGGAACCTATCTTAACTGTCATTGCTGAGATACATGTAGGACAGGCCATCAGTCCATCATAGGACTGGCACATATAGACAGAGAAAAACATTCATACTTCCACTCACACAATGGTTTATTTAAAGTCATCAATAGATGCATGTAGTTTTTTTTTTGTTTTTTTTTTTGCACATGTGCAATAAGCACATGGACTGCCTTGGTGGGCAAAGCATTAAGGTGTCCGTTACACATTGCAGCAGCAGTTGTGTGTCTGTTGTGCAGCTTAAAATGTGACCTCGCTGCAGAGGGGACGTGAAAACACCTTTCTCTGTAACCGCTTCAGCAGCCCTTGTGTGGTTTTGTTGTCTACCTTGGAACTGGTGCACTACAGATGATGTGACATTTCTACACAGATCTGCCACTTTTTTGACATATATGTCAAAAACTGCTCACTTTTTTTTTGCGCAGTTTGCCATTATATTTCCTTATTGTTCGTGTGCACTGAGAGAGAGAGATAGACAGAGAGAGTGCGGACAAAACAAGCTAAATATTAAATGGTTGACTATTCACACTCTTCATTTTTTATTTATTTTATAAATATAGCACCAAATCACAACAACGCTGCCTCAAGGTGCATCACACAACTAAGGTGTACAATGCAACTTACTTAATTTCAACATTTGTAAATCACTAAATGCTGCATATTGCAAAAGCCTGTTTGGATCATAAAGGGCAATTAAACAGTCTGTCTTTTTATATAAGTCAATCACTTTGTAGTAGACAGACTCAATCAAACAACTTGAATGACAGCTCTGGTGGGGATGGTCAGGCAGCATGACCAATCCGATTTCAGGGGTGGCCATACCCCTGGGTTTGTAAGGTCCTGGCAGCAGCTCTGGAGTTCTTCAGTGACATGTGGCATTCAATGCGATTTCAGGACCACAGAATGGACGCCATCCCTGTGTAACGGGGGTTTAAAGTGAGCAGTCAGATATGTTTGTTCAGCATAGACGAAACCGACATGACTGAATGTATAGATAACCCAGACTGTCAGGCCTGGCACAAACCAAGCAGGACACAAATGCAAAACTCTCACAAACAGACTGGTGTAAGAAAAAGGTTTAATTACAACCTGGGATTCGGTACACAGGAGGTCCAGCAGCGAGGCAAAGGTACAGTCAGGCTTGAGGCTGAGGCTTGGTCTAGAAAACAGGCAAAGGTCAAATACATGGCGTGGTGGCAATCAAAGGCAGAGACAAAATCGTGGTCATGGACAAAGCAAGGTCAAATACCAGCAGGCTGAATTCAGGGCAAAACAAGGCAAGGTCGTGAGTGCTGGAAAGTGAAATTATTCAACAATCGAGCAAGGGACTGTGAGGGCTTAAATAACTGGTGATGTAATAAGTGGAACAAGACACAGGTGTCAGTGAAGGTTCTGGAAGGGGGCGTGGCCAGGGAAGACAAGGGTAAGTGCAAGAGAGTGAAGGCAGGAAAACACAGTGGAGTGATGAAAGTAACAAAGACACGTGAGCAAGTGCAAGAGCGGGAGTGAGTGGAAAATACAAAGCAGACAGAAACAAAGTGTGAGACAAAAACACAATGGCTGGTGCCGTGATATGGAGTGGGAACATATTTGGGCGGGCGTGAAGGAAACATAGAACAATGAACAGAGCTAAAACAGAATCATATATAAACCAGACCTGACAAAACTAAGAAGATGGCAGTAAACAAAGAAATCAATTATCTTAAAAATATAACCGGAGTGAGATGGATCAAAATATAAAAGTGAAGGCAATAAACAATGGTGAGATGACAGCATAAACTAAGACTAAATAATGAACAGAATGACAACAGCCAGTGACTATAAGGAATAAATAAAAGGACTTAACAAATAAATGGAACATAATCAGAGATAAATAATGACCAATACCTGTGACAAAAGCAAAATACCAAAAATGTGATAAACCGAACTGTAGACCAAAGCATAAATGAACAGAAACAAACTAGGACTGAAGTGACTAAGTGAACATGAATGACAAATACCAGGATAACAGAAACAAAACTAATGATAACATAAACCTGACGAGACATGGATAAACACACCGAAGGCAGAGAATACAGACGAGGACACAAGGCGAACTAATAACAGATGGCCCTAAAGGGCCAGATCCTGACACAGACATGACAATTGAAACAGTAATGCAATATGTACTGGAGAACAAAGATAAAACCTTTGAAAGATTACTGGTTCATGCTTACAAGGCCATGAAAGCATATAAGTTCTTCTGTGAAGCCCACTTGCAGGAGATCCCATTTGTTGTGCCATCGAGGCACAACAAATGGGATGTTTAGAGCATTGCTATCAATGTGTCAGTGAAAGAACACAGACATACAGTATGTATATTTACTTGTACATTTATATTGTAGTGTGTCGAGCATCAGCCCTCTGATGCCTTTCATTTCTGTCTCAACAGAAAACTGCATTTCAGCAGAAGATGCCCTGTACAGCTGATGACCAATATACATTTGCTGGGGGAAAAAAAAAAATCTTTTGTTGAGTGTGACGGGGTGCTCGTAGCACCACGTCCCTCTCTGCCTTGCGTGCCCCTCCTTCTCTCTCCCTCTGTGTCCATGGACCACGTGTGTCTCTGGTAGCTTCCTGACCTTATTTCGGAGGGACATCGTGCCAACGGAGGTGGTGGACTTCAGCAGACAGGAGGATGTTTTATGTGTGCATGGGGATAGACATTCCTATCCAACAGCAGATCTGACAGTGGTGGTGGATGAACAGCCCTATTTACTGAATGTGGGTGTAGTCGATAAGCTACCTGTTGGTGCCATTCTGGGGTGGGACTTACCAGTGCTGCTGGATGTTCTGCTGGACAAAAGAGACAGTGACAATGGAGGAGCCTATCAGGTCCTGTGATCACTTGGGCCAGGGCTGGAGGGATGTTCATGCCAGAGACGGTCCGAGAAACATGTAGATCCCTTTTCTATGCTGGACAGTAGTCTATTTGAGGGAGGTGTCAAGGGGCCATGGAAGTCCTGCCACCAGCAACACTTTGAGAAGGGGCTGAAATCCAGGGAGCCAGACTGCAAGAAAGGGCTTACAAAGGACATGTGGGAGGTGCCGGGAGACATTGGGGCCTTGCAAAAGGGGGATGGGTCTCTCCTGCCTATGTTTACAAGGTGGTTGGGGGTCGGAACTCTGTACAAGGGGACAAAGAGCCACTGCATAAAGGACATCCTTGTCCTTTATGCAGTGGCTGATGGTGTCAAGCGCCTTGTGGTTCCTGTGTTCCGTTGACAGATGATTCTGCACTTGGCACACACCTTGCTGTGGGCTGGTCATCTGGGTCGCAACAAAACCTTTCTGCACATAGCCTCCCGATTCTATTGGCCCTCCATGTACTCTGATGTGCAAATTTACTGTAAGACTTGTCCTGTCTGCCAGAAAACTTCCCATGTATGCCAATCCGATCGAGTCTACCTCCAACCGATGCCGGTGATTTCCACACCATTTCGGTGTATAGCTATGGACATTGTCGGCCTGTTAGTGAAGAACAATTGGGGCCACCAGTACATCTTGGTGGTCTCAGACTATGCCATATGGTTCTCTGAGGCTTTTCCATTGCACACAGTCACTGCCCCCGCTGTGCTGCGTTGTCTTGTGCAGTTGTTTTCCAGGTCAGTATTCCAGAGGAGATTGTGACAGACCAGTTGACCAACTTCACTTCACAGCTTCTGCAGATGTTCCATTGCCAGTTGGGGATCTCGCCGATCAGGACCACCCCATACCACACACAGACAGACGGTTTGGTCAAGTGGTTCAACCAAACCCTTAAGAAGATGCTTCAGAAGTTCATGGCGGGCACTGGGTGGGATTGGGATGGATGGTTACCCTTCCTGCTGTCTGCCTACCATGAAGTCTCTCAGGCATCCACAGGTTTCTCCCCATTCGAGCTGTTATATGGTTGGGATGTCCAAGGGCTGCTAGACCTGCTGCTGAAGAGTTTGGAGGCTCCTTCATCCATGGCCAGTGAACAAAGTGTGGTCCAGTATGTGCTCGAGATGCAGGAGAGGTTGCCCCAGTACCGGGAGGAAGTAGAGATCAACCTACGTGTGGCCCAGCAGTCCCGGAATGTGTGGTATGACCGCCAGGCCCGACACAGAGAGCTCAAGCCCGGCCAGAAGGTTCTGCTCCTGCTGCCATCCTCCACCAGGAAATTACTTGCCAATTGGCAGGGCCTTTACACTGTGCTCCATAAGATGGGCCCTGTGACTTATGAAATCCACCATCCTGAAAAGAGAAAGACAAAGCAGATGTACCATGTCAACCTGTGGAAGGAGGCTCCTGTCTTGGTTCCGGTGACATCCCTTCTGGTGACGGAGGTGGACAGTGATGAGGAGGGGTCATCATCCGTGGCCAGTTCCGTCCAGCCTGTCAAGCCTGCATTCTACCACCTCTCCACTAGTCAGGCCAGTCAACTCGACGAGGTGCTCCAGGAGGTGCCGAAGCTGTTCACGGCCAGCCCGGGGAAGATCGACCTGGTCAACCATGCCATCCACCTGAAGGAGAGGGGCCCAATCTAGCAGTGGTCCTACCCGGTGCCACAACATCTGGTGGGGAACCTCCTGGAGGAAGTGGAGGAGATGCAGCGCCTGTGGGTGATCGAACCATCATGGTCCGAGTGGTGCAGTCCAATGGTCATCGTGGTGAAGAAGCATGGCTCACTTTACATCTGCGTTGACTTTCAGAAGCTCAACGCTGTGTCAGAGTTTGACGCTTATCTAATGCCTTGTATCGACGACCTGCTGGAGAAGATTGGACAGGCCCGGTTCATCACAACTTTGGACCTGTGCAAGGGCTACTGGCAGGTGCCATTGGAAGTGTCCTGTCACCCTTACACTGCTTTTCAGACACCTGCGGGCCTCTTCCAGTTCACTGTGATCCCCTTTGGGCTCCATGGTGACCCTGCCACCTTCCAGAGACTAATGGACCATGTCTTGCATGGGTGTGAAGACTGCTGTGCTCCATACTTGGATGATGTCATCTTCAATGCTACCTGGGTGGAGCACTTGCAGCACCTGGAACGGGTCCTGAGCCAGATCCAGGGGCGGGCCTGACGCTGAATCCTGCGAAGTGTCAGTGGGTCAAGGAGGAAGCGAAATACATCGGCTATGGATGGGGAATGGTGAGGTCCGACCACAGCTGGACAAAGTGGATGCATTCTATAGCTGCCCGCAGCCCCGAATGAAGAAGGAGGTTCATCCCGCAGTTTGCTTCCATCGCCGCTCCCCTGACCGCCCTCACTGTGAAGGATCAGAGGAATCCTGTCGTCTGGAGTGAGGACTGTGAGACTGCTTTCCAGACCCTGAAGACTCATCTGTGTACGAGGTCTGTCCAGCTGTCATGTCCAGCTGGAACAGTTGACCACTGTGTACTCGCAGCTCAGCTGGAAAAGACATATCATGCCATGAACAATTCAATTTATTTATTTAAATTTATTATATAGTGCCAAATCACAACAAAGTTGCCTCAATGTGCTTCACACAAGTAACGTCTAACCTTTTCAACTCCAAGAGCAACACTCCACGCAATGCACATATGTGGATGGGCTCTTATGACATGCTGATAATTATGTACAAGATCACATGGGGACCGGCCAGCCATGACTGAGTGCACACAGCACAGTGTGAACTTTGTTATGAGCCGACCGGCCAGCCTAATGTCACTTCCACCACATAAATTGTAGTCAGAAAGACAGACAGAGTGGAAAATAAATAAAAACATAAGGGAAAGGCATGAAGTCATTCATGTGTGAGCGCTTTGCTCATTGTGCTGTGGACACGGGGGTGTTTCAGCTGATCGCTGGCCAGCGACTCACTGTCACCTGGAACTGACAGTGCACATGATGTATTACATTAAAACACAGAGATCAGGCAGATGCAGGACACATAAATAAATATACCAATAACTACATACACATTTTCATGACAAATACATAAATAAACAAAGGAACAGAGAGTGAGACTTTTTTCTGAGTTGGACCGCAGAAGTGGGCATGTCAGCTGCGAGCAGCAGCTGTTGAGACCTGTGTCCTCACAAGTCACAGCTGAAGAACACATATTGTGCCACGAAGGATATCACCTGACAACACTCCAACATAAGGCTCATACGTCGGCTTGCTGTCCTCATGTGGAAATACATAAAAACACATATCGCCTTCACAACGCAGGCAGCGGTGCACATCATCAGGCAGGCTGCCCCATGTGAGAAGATCCATCTGATCATGTGAACACTCAGCTGCCAATCCAACTGGTACGTCCACCACGTGAGTTATGGTCCACATGACGCGGTGTATTCTGGCATGCCGCTCGCCGGAGACCTGGACATGCGGCGCCGGCTGATGTGTACATGATATGAGCACACAGCTTCATTCATGTCAGTACATTAACTTGTTTACATCCATGAATGTGGGTCATGTACAGAGGATCAAGAGAATGATACTTGTATTGTCTGCCCCTTATAAAAGGAATTAAATATTGCAAACTGCAGTGTTTTCTGTTTTTTGGGGTTTTTTGTTTGTTTTTTTTACAGTGACAACAGATTCATGACCAATAACATGACTGTGTTACATTTATACAGTACATTCATTGTTCGTATAATGTTCTGAATCTGTGCTCTGACATTATTTTGTGCTTCCATAATTTCATTGATTTATGTACAAATGTCCAACATAATTGCTCCGCAGCTGTGGGAGCACGATGTGGTGTCACACGTTCCACGTGCTCACACTGTGTCCATGCAGGCGCACACGAGTGTGCATGATACCACTGCTGCCGGATCATTCACGCCTGTCCGACCGTGTGTCCCTCCCGACAGCAGGTGGAATTTTTTGCTGTTTGCCAAATCATTTATTTTTTGCTGTTATTCGGCCGGTTCCTGCTTCTTTCGCCCAACTGCGTGTTATGTGTGAAGGGGCCATAAGACACTTTTGACAATGTCTGGTTCACAAGTGGCTTGGCACTTAGAATGCAACTCTTATAGCCCATTTTATGGACACATATGTGCATGGTGGCTCTTGATGCACTGACTCCAGCTTCAGTCCACTCCTTTTTAAGCTTGCACATCTTTTCCTATCATACTTATCCTTTCCACTCAACTTTCCATGAATATGCTTTGAAACAGTACTCTGCATACAGTCAGCCCTTTTTTTTTTTACCCTGCTTGTGGATGGTATCAGTGATCAGTGAGTGTCCTCTGCACTACTGCGTTATTCAAATCTGAAATGAAATATTCAAATATTTTGAGATACACAGTTTCTATGTTTTGGAGGTGTATGCCGTAATGATCAAAATTAACATAAACTAATGATGGAAACATTTTAGTTTGGATGTCAAAAGTCTAGAATAGATAGTATTTTCAGTTTATGAAATATCTTAAAGAATATTGAACTCTTTCGCAATATTTTGAATCTTTTAGATGCACGTGTGTGTGTGTGTGTGTATATATATATATATATATATATATATATATATATATATATATATATATATATATATACATATATACAAACACACACATAGATGGCAGAGAGAAATCAGTTTTTTTTTTTTGTTTTTTTTTTTTAGAAATTGTAAATTTGCACATATCAGCCAAACAACATCAATTTGAATGTCATGGTATTAAGTGTTGAGCGGATAATGACAAATAAGTGAACCAAATACATTTACCCTATTCATTTAAGGTCAAGTTATGTTTTTGTTTCTTTTGCTTTTTCCTTTCTTTTTTCCACCTCAGATGTGTCAACAGAGTCACTCAACGTAGGCCTGCCATGTACTCTCTGAGGGATATCATTTCTCATAGCCTCTTGGAAAACACAATATACAAACTTGAACACACAAGACCACCAGGGAGAGGGAAGGAGGGTGAGAGAGAGAGATCTATTGACAAAGTGCTCCATTCATGAAAAAACAAATCATGTAAAATAAACATCAACCACAGTCTGCAGTCACACAGATGAGTGTACTATTGAATAGGTGGTTTTGTCTTTTTACTTCACTTTTATTTTCTGCCTCCTCCTTACATATGACCCCAAATCAGATTTCATGGAAAACACAAAAGAAAAGCAAACAAACATAGTAAATGAAAGAATTACTGTGTTTTTACACAGTAATTCATTCATTTACTTCGACTTCTGTTTCATTGCAGCATGAACCCAAGATATTTCATGATTTGAGATTTCCTATTCATTTCACTTGTTTATGTACATTCATTCCTGCACTTAAAGCCTGTAACTCATTCCAAAAAAACATTAGGATGCTGTCATGTTATCATTTTGTAATGTTGCAGTTCTTTCTCACAACATTTAAAAGACATTTTGTCATTAAGTACTGTATTTTCCGGTGTATAAGTTTACTAGTTTGGGAAGCCCTGCAACTTATACTCCGGTGGAACTTACAGTAGTGTTCAGAATAATAGTAGTGCTATGTGACTAAAAAGATTAATCCAGGTTTTGAGTATATTTCTTATTGTTACATGGGAAACAAGGTACCAGTAGATTCAGTAGATTCTCACAAATCCAACAAGACCAAGCATTCATGATATGCACACTCTTAAGGCTATGAAATTGGGCTATTAGTAAAAAAAAAAGTAGGAAAAGGGGGTGTTCCAATATAGTAGTGTGGCATTCAGTCAGTGAGTTCATCAATTTTGTGGAACAAACAGGTGTGAATCAGGTGTCCCCTATTTAAGGATGAAGCCAGCACCTGTTGAACATGCTTTTCTCTTTGAAAGCCTGAGGAAAATGGGACATTCAAGACATTGTGCAGAAGAAAAGCGTAGTTTGATTAAAAAGTTGATTGGAGAGGGGAAAACTTATACGCAGGTGCAAAACATTATAGGCTGTTCATCTACAATGATCTCCAATGCTTTAAAATGGACAAAAAAAAAAAAAAAAAAAAAAAAAAAAAAAAACAGACGCGTGGAAGAAAATGGAAAACAACCATCCAAATGGATAGAAGAATAACCAGAATGGAAAAAGCTCACCCATTGATCAGCTCCAGGATGATCAAAGACAGTCTGGAGTTACCTGTAAGTGCTGTGACAGTTAGAAGATGCCTGTGTGAAGCTAATTTATTGGCAAGAATCCACCGCAAAGTCCCTCTGTTAAATAAAAGACGTGCAGAAGAGGTTACAATTTGCCAAAGAATACATCAACTGGCCTAAAGAGAAATGGAGGAAGATTTTGTGGACTGATGAGAGTAAACTTGTTCTTTTTGGGTCCAAGGGCTGCAGACAGTTTGTGAGACAACCCCCAAACTCTGAATTCAAGACACAGTTCACAGTGAAGACAGTGAAGCATGGTGGTGCAAGCATCATGATATGGGCATGTTTCTCCTACTATGGTGTTGGGCCTATATATCGCATACCAGGTATCATGGATCAGTTTGGATATGTCAAAATACTTGAAGAGGTCATGTTGCCTTATGCTGAAGAGGACATGCATTTGAAATGGGTGTTTCAACAAGACAATGACCCCAAGCACACTAGTAAATGAGCAAAATGTTGTGTGGGCTGCCAGAAGAGGAGGTACTGCTGGCCCACCACCAGTGGGCGCCCTGCCTGAAGTGCGGGCTTCAGGCACGAGAGGGCGCTGCTGCCACGGACACAGCCGGGGGTGACAGCTGTCACTCATTATCTCTTGACAGCTGTCACCCATCTACTCTACATCATCTCACTCCATAAAGACCAGACGTCATCTCCACCTCATTGCCGAGATATCGTACTTCGTTGGAGGTAATAGACTCAGCCGTTTGTGTTTTGCAATATATCTGTATATTGTGAGTGTTTGCAGGAGTACCGGTTCCTCTTTCTGTGGAAGCTGAGTGAGTGCAGGACGGCACTCTTTTCCCCTGAGGAATCACTGCGGTACTCTACAGAATATTGAGTGAGAGGTGGAGGTGGCATTCCCACCGTTGTTGTTACGGGGTGTACACACACCCACACTTGACTGTCTTTGTTCTTCGCCAGCAGTACCAGATCCGACAGTCGGGGACGGTGATCACCTGGGAATTCGGGACTTGCCGGTTCCAGTATTCACCAGGTTCGGTGGCGACGGAAATCGTGTGGTTCCGGCTCTTCTCAGGACAGACGTCTTCTATCCTCGAGCCTGCCCACACGTCACCTTTGTGGATTGACAGTAATCATATTCTGAGATTGTCTGTATGTTCGTTGTGCACCTTCACAACATTAAATTGTTATTTTTTGGCTCATCTATTGACCGTTCATTTGCGCCCCCTGTTGTGGGTCCATCTCACTACACTTTCACAACACAAAATCTTGGTTCCAAACCAACAAAATTAATGCCTCGCAGATGTGAAGAAATCATGAAAAACTGTGGTTACACAACTAAATACTCATTTAGTGATTCACAGGATTGCTAATAAAGCAGTTTGAACATAATAGTTTTGAGTTTGTAGCATCATCAGCAGATGCTACTATTATTGTGAACACCCCCTTTTCTACTTTTTTTTTTTTTACTAATAGCCCAATTTCATAGCCTTAAGAGTGTGCATATCATGAATGCTTGGTCTTGTTGGATTTGTGAGAATCTACTGGTACCTTGTTTCCCATGTAACAATAAGAAATATACTCAAACCCTGGATTAATCTTTTTAGTCACATAGCACTACTATTATTCCCTGTGCCTTTTGGTGGTCCGCCTTGCCCCTGGCGCAGGTGGTGCAGGCCTGGATGTATGCCCGGACGTCAGCCTCCAGGGACACCCACCAGAAGCGCTGCCGGTCCACTGCCACGGTCCTACGCACCCCTGAGTGGCAGGAGAGCTTGGACCCGTGACAGAAGTCCAGGACGGCAGCCCTGGCCTCTGGTGGGACGTACAGTCTGTTCTTTGGCCCTGTTCTGGGGTCTGGGCTCCGTGCCAGGGCCTCCCGGATGGTCTTCTCCACGTCCCAGGTAAGGGTGGCCACGATAGTGGACTCCGGTACAATGGGTTCCGGTGGATCCGACAGCTCGGTTTTGACTTCATTCTCATGCACCCGGGACAAGGCATCCAACCTCTGGTTCTTGGTCCCGGGGCGGTAGGTAATCCGGAAGTCAAAACGGCCGAAGAACAGTGACCAGCGGGCTTGCCTGGGGTTCAGCCGCCTGGCGGTCCTGATATACTCCAGGTTCCGGTGGTCAGTAAAAACCGTGAATGGCACTGACGCTCCCTCCAACAGATGTCTCCACTCCTCAAGAGCCTCTTTCACTGCTAGGAGTTCTTGATTGCCCACGTCATAGTTCCGTTCTGCTGGGGTCAACCTGTGGGAAAAATAGGCACACGGGTGAAGAACCTTATCGTTCTCTCCGCTCTGGGATAGCACGGCTCCTATCCCTAAGTCAGAGGCGTCCACTTCAACCACAAACTGGCGACTGGGATCGGGCAGCACCAGAACTGGTGCAGACGAGAAGCGCTGTTTCAACTCCCTGAACGCGGCATCGCACCGATCCGACCAGGTGAAGGGAACCTTTGGTGAGGTCAGGGCTGTCAGGGGGCTAACTACCTGACTATAGCCCTTAATGAACCTCCTGTAAAAATTTGCGAAGCCGAGGAACTGTTGCAGCTTCCTACGGCTCGTAGGTTGGGGCCAGTCTCTCACCGCCGCGACCTTGGCCGGATCCGGGGCGACGGAGTTGGAGGAGATGATAAACCCCAGGAAGGACAAAGAAGTGCGGTGAAACTCGCACTTCTCGCCCTTCACAAACAGTCGGTTCTCTAACAACCGCTGCAGGACCTGACGTACATGCTGGACATGGGTCTCAGGATCCGGAGAAAAGATGAGAATATCGTCCAGATATACGAAGACGAACCGGTGCAGGAAGTCCCGCAAGACGTCGTTAACCAAGGCTTGGAACGTCGCAGGGGCGTTGGTGAGGCCGAACGGCATGACCAGGTACTCAAAGTGACCTAACGGGGTGTTAAATGCCGTCTTCCATTCGTCTCCCTTCCGGATCCGAACCAGGTGATACGCATTCCTAAGATCCAGCTTAGTAAAGATTTTGGCTCCATGCAGGGGGGTGAACACGGAATCTAACAACGGCAACGGGTATCGGTTGTGAACCGTGATCTCATTCAGCCCCCTGTAATCAATGCATGGACGGAGTCCGCCATCTTTCTTGCCCACAAAAAAGAAACCTGCACCCATCGGGGAGGTGGAGTTCCGGATCAGCCCGGTAGCTAAAGAGTCCCGGATGTAGGTCTCCATTGATTCGCGCTCAGGTCGTGAGAGGTTGTACAGCCTGCTGGACAGTAACTCAACGCCTGGAACCAAATCAATGGCACAATCGTACGGACGGTGCGGGGGAAGGGTGAGTGCCAGATCCTTGCTGAAGACGTCAGCAAGATCGTGGTACTCAACCGGCACCGCCGTCAGATTGGGAGGGACTTTGACCTCCTCCTTAGCATGTAAACCGGGAGAAACCGAGGATCCTAAACACACCCGATGGCAGGTTTCGCTCCACTGAACCACTACCCCAGATGGCCAATCAATCCGGGGATTGTGTTTAATCATCCACGGGAAACCCAAAATCACACGGGAGGTAGAAGGAGTCACAAAAAACTCAATCTCCTCCCGATGATTTCCAGACACCACCAGAGTTACAGGTCGTGTCTTGTGCGTGATTAAAGGGAGAAGGGTGCCATCTAGTGCCCGCACCTGCAATGGCGAAGGAAGTGCCACCAGAGGGAGCCCTACCTCCCTTGCCCATCTGCTGTCTAGCAGATTCCCTTCTGACCCCGTGTCCACCAGTGCTGGGGCTTGAACGGTTAAATCCCCACTCAGGATTGTAACTGGGAGTCGTGTGGCAATATGTGTGTGTCCCACGTGAATGTTATGACCCCCCCTTAACCCAGTCTCTAAGGGTGGGTGTTGTCGTTGTGGCCGTTTGGGGAAGTTTTTCTGTATGTGCTCTTTTGAGCTGCAGATAAAACACTCCCCGCGGACCAGCCTCCTCATTCTGTCATCTGTTCTCATTTTGGCCCTGTGCGTTTCCCTAGCAATGTCAGCAGGGGGAGCTGTTGCCCCACGGAGCGCTGCGGCTGTGGAGCGTGGGGAGGGTGGAACCTTTTCGAACCCGGAAGGGAGAGGGACGGCGCGTACCCGGCCACGTCCTTCGTCTCGCTCCTGACGGCGTTCCTCCAACCGGTTGTCTAACCGTATAACGAGGTCGATAAGCCCATCTAATTCCCGCGGTTCGTCCTTAGCCACCAGGTGCTCCTTCAGGACCGACGACAGTCCGTTTACGAAGGCGGCACGGAGCGCAGCGTCATTCCAGCTGGACCTCGCAGCTGCAATGCGGAAGTCGACTGCATAAGCGGCTGCGCTCCGGCGTCCCTGTCTCATTGACAGCAGCACAGTTGAAGCGGTCTCTCCCCTGTTAGGGTGATCAAACACGGTTTTGAACTCCCTCACAAACCCAGTGTACGTATGAAGGAGCCGTGAATTTTGCTCCCAAAGCGCCGTAGCCCAAGCGCGTGCTCCTCCTCGAAGCAGATTAATCACATAAGCTACTTTACTAGCATCAGACGCATACATGACGGGACGTTGTGCAAAGACGAGCGAACACTGCATAAGAAAGTCCGCGCACGTCTCCACACAACCTCCGTATGGCTCTGGGGGGCTTATGTATGCTTCAGGGGATGGTGGGAGGGGTCGTTGAACGACCAGTGGAACTTTTATATCCTGCACAGCGTCGGCAGGAGGAGGAGCTGCAGCAGCGCCCTGAGTGCTCGCTGCCACCTGTGCGGAGAGAGCCTCCACCCTGCGGTTCAGGAGGATGTTTGCTCGTCATCTGATCCAACCGAACAGTAAAGGCGGTGAGGATGTGCTGCAACTCACCAATCACGCCGCCTGCAGACGCCTGTGCACTCTGCTCTCCCATTGGCCGTTCAACTGCTGGGGTGACGCCCCTCGGAGTCATGACGCTGCCGAGATATCCTGTTTGTGAAAGTGTAGTGACACGACCCACAACAGGGGGTGCAAATGAACAGACAATAGGAGAAGTTAAACAAACAGTCAGGTGTGGGTGTGTGTGCACCCCGTAACAAGGATGGTGGTTATTCCACCTCCACCTCTAATCACACGCTCGTGCAGCTCCTGTTTAACCACTTATCTGGTTGGGGTGTGAGGCGAAGCCGTCGCTAATCACACCAAACGCCAATCCAGCAGATAAGGAAACACCACAGGAAAATGGCTGCAAAAAGAGCTCAGATTATTTGTCAGTGTTAATACAGCAGAGAATATTG
This sequence comes from Thalassophryne amazonica, assembly GCF_902500255.1. NCBI lineage: Eukaryota > Metazoa > Chordata > Actinopteri > Batrachoidiformes > Batrachoididae > Thalassophryne > Thalassophryne amazonica. The sequence goes on along the minus strand of NC_047103.1, from coordinate 77,808,073 downwards.
CCTCCTTGGAAGAACAATATCTCGGCGACGTGGTGGAGGTGTTGTCCTGCTTTTATGCGGGGTGAGGCGCAGATGATTGGTGACAGCTGTCATAGCCGATGAGTGACAGCTGTCAACCCGGCCGCTCTTGGAAGGTGGCAGCGCCCTCCTGTGCCTGAAGCCCGCACTTCAGACAGGGCGCCCTCTGGTGGTGGGCCAGCAGTACCTCCTCTTCTGGCAGCCCACACAACAATACAGTTACTTTATACAGTTACTTCATTAGAAGCTGCAGACAAGTTGTCTGCAGCTACTAAATGTAAATGTAACTATTAATCTAACTTGGTTATTTTTTAAGACTGAGTACTAAGAAAACAAACTATTAGTTACTTGACTGATTAGTTAATTTGCTGATTACTCAATCTTAAGAGTAACCAAATTAGATTACTAGTTACCTTATTAGTTACATTACTTATTATTTACAAGTTGTCGGCAGCTTCTAATAAAGTCATCGCATGAAGCTTGTAATGAAGTAACTGTATAAAGTAACTAATACAATAACTATTCAAAGTAACTGTGGTAACACTGCTCATAACAGAAAAAGGTGTGACTTATACTCCGGTGCAACTTATACTCTGGAAAATATGGTATACTAAGTGTTATTTTCAGGTTAAGGTGTTATTTTGTCCCATTCTTACTGCAAACAGGTCGTAGGACATGCAACAGTATGGGGTTGTCCTTGTTGCATTTTTTTGTTTCAAAATTCTCCACACATCCTCTATTGAGTACAGATCAGGACTGCTGGCAGGCCAGTCTCGTATCCGTAACTACTACTTCTACAGCCATGCCTTTTTGTTGGCCTTGTCACACCTTGACAATTCCCCTACATATGCCAACCATATTAAAAATGCTGCCATACGCGGGCATAGGTCAAATAAATTAATGGCAGCTGTCACACCTTGATGACTTAACCAGTGTATCTTGACAGTGCTGTTTCCATCGAGTGGCTCAGGTTGGTGCTGTGTGGTATTACATGTGTCAGAACAGTTAAGTCTGGCTTGGCTTGCATTTCCATCTCAAGGCAGAACCCTTTTGTTTGGCAGGTGGAACACTTAAATATTGACAAGCATGTCATTGAGCATGAGCACGGTGTCGTGCGGCATTTCTGTTCCGGCATCTATTTTAGCCATTATATAAAACAAATAATGATTTTTTTTTTTTCATTCACCTCGTTGAATGGTATGTTCCAACTTTCACTGAATTAAATATTTGTTCCAATGAAAGAATGGAAAAACATTCATTATTTGTATAATATTTACTCCATGTGTGATGGTTTTAATATTTGAAACAGTCTGTTCGCATGAGGACTGCAGCTTTCAGCCAATCAATGGACGTATGTCAACTTATATGAGTAAATTACAAGAAATGTGTGTCAACAATCACATAATTGCCTACAACTTATGCGGGACGAATGAGTCATACGCTGGCATGGTTTGAAAATTTTAAGCATGTCCACAATTTCTTGAGGTGTTAGGTGCATTACAATGTATATTAGCGTGCTTCGATATGTTTCAACAGGGTCTTAACTTACACAAAACGTACCCGTAAAATATTAGATATACACCAGCATTTTTTAATATGGTCGGCATACACTGGCTAAATCGTCAAGGTGGGACAGGGCCTTAATGAGTGCAGAATGTGGTTTTTGTTGAGAAATGCATGGATGACCTTGGTGCATTCAGAATCCTTGATTTAGATTGATATTATGTATGCAAAACCTTTCTTGGATACAACTTTTGAGATAATTATTATAATTGTCTGGTGACATCACCTGTTTAAAATAAGACTTTCATTTAATTTTTTAACCTCATTACTAGCCATAGATGGCCCCTGTCCCAATGTTATTTGGAATGCGTTGAAGGCCTTCAATTCAGGAATAATAGATGCACTGTAGAAATTCCAATAGCTGAAAGAAGGAGCAAGAATTTCCCATTTTGACAGTCCATCAGCAAGTCACTTTATTTCTTCCTTTGCAGAAAATTTGCAGACCCTTTTATAACGCTCGCCCCGCCCATTAACCTCACAAGAATCCTGACAGGGAAAGCACCACAGGGGACCAAGACGGCTTGTCACAATTATTTCAGGAATACACATTATCAATTACTGACGCAGGGGCCAAAACAGGGAACAACAATATCCAAGACAGTTTGTTATATGCATAGCAGGAATGCACATTGCTCACACAGGGGCCGAGACAGGAAACATCAAAATACACACCACGGCGTATTGAATCCCGTACTGAATCACTACTGGATGTAAATTGTTCCATATTTTCATAAATGTCCCTTGCACACTCATCAAAATTAAATAATGAACAAAGTAAAGCATAGGCAATATTAAGGGCTTCCGTGTGACACCTTTCTGGTCCTGTCACGGGTTGCCTAAGCATGTCTACACCTAAACCTCCACCACATCCAAGGAAGCAAAAACATTTGCAAATGTACAGACGTGAGGGGAAAGAATCAAACCCCTGGACTGACAGTGTTAGTGGCATTGGGTACAAGGCAAACTGTAGGCAAACAAGTATTAACATTTTTTATTTCCTCTTAAGAAATGTACCCCTTTAAAGATTAAAGTTATTGGTCTGTTTTCCTTAATATTTCTGTTTATTATTGCACACTTCAGTGGCTGCACAGTTTATCATTAACAATTTTGTGCTAAGGACTTAAAGCTTTATGTATGACTGAAATGTTTTTTAAATTAAATATACCACTCCTTGGGTAGTGGTAGTGGCCCTGAGGAGTCGTGGTGGGTGTCCTTTATTTTCATTTCTGAAAGGTGGCAACCCTAGTTACCACATACCAACAGGAAACACACTCAGTATGGTGAATTATGTCCATTACGTGTTGAATGTCCACAGTATATTAACAAATGCAATGACACTGACCACACAAAACATCAAATACCTTGGGTTTGCACTTTTTGCAATGAAATAGAAGTCAAACTGTAAGAATCAGTGTTTTGTTTGTTTTTTCATTTTCTGTACTGTCAATGTTTACTGATATGGGGATTATTTAAAAACAGTATCATATTAACTATTTAGGAATTGCAGACATTTGTACACACAGTCTCTCTATTTTTAGACCCTATAAATTAAGTAAGGCAACACAATGGCTTATTTGTTAGCACTGTTGCCTTACAGTGAGTAGGTCCCAGGTTTGCTTCTAACCTGTTACATTCTGTGTGGAGTTTGTAAGTTCTCCCTGTGTTTGTGTGGGTTCCAGTCAAGATGCTTTGCCTCACTTCCAAAGACCATGCAGATTAGGTGAATTGGAAACTTTAAATTGACCGTAGGTGTGTCAATGTGTTTGTCTGTTTATATGTGGCCCTGCCATCCTGTCCAGGGTGGACCCCTCCCCGCCCCATGACTGCTGGGAGAGGCTCCAGCCCCCCTGCGAGCCTTGATTGGTGTAAGTGTAATGGAGGCCAGCATGCTGTGCAGTGCAGATGTTTGTAAACCTCACTCTCCAAGGCCAAAAGACACTCTAGTGACAGACACTAGAGCCTGCAGGTTTCAGCCTCACATTTAGAATGACGTCTTCCCACCCTGAGTGGGAGCACCCAGAATGGGACACAGTGAAGTATGTCACATACCAGCCCAGTCTCATGTTTTTTTGGGGGTTTTTTTTTTGTGCTCCCGTGACTAAATGAGTCAAATTTTCATGACTTTTTTTTTTTTTAAACTCACTATCACTAACCCTACTCCTACCCACAACCCTAACCGTAACCATAACCTAATCCCACCCGACCCCTCCGCTTCACTTTTAATTTCGTGCAGCCATCGCGGAATGAATTAGAATGAATTTGTGCTGCCGTGACAAAAATGAGGTGCTTTTCGTCACAATATCACGAACCAATAGATGTATATTTCGTGCTGCTGAATCACAACTTGCCGTGAGACTGGGTTGCACATACAGTGGCTTGCAAAAGTATTCAGCCCCTTGGTATTTCATGAATTTTAATTTGTTTATGGCATTTCAAATACAAAAAGTAAATCAGGCTTCTCAGTATAAAATTTCTAAAATTATCTTCCTTTAACCCAAACTCAAAGCAAAGCTCTACAATTTGATATACATTAATTAAAAATATAAAAGCCAAGATGATGGGTTGTATAAGTAATCAGCCCCTTTGGTGTAATACCTGTAAATAATCAGTTTAACCCTCTGGGGCCGACGCCGTCGTATACAACGGCTAAGACCAAGCTTTACTAAATTATAAATAACTTTTGAATGATATGACATAGAAACTTACTTTTTTTGCTGAAAAGTTAAATCTGCGGACTTTCAAGCCAGCCGTGGACCATCTTTTTAACTCTTCATAGAACCTGTGTGATGACGTGCGCAATGTGAGTGTCTAATCGGAATTGGTTCACCGTCACATTAGTTTCCAAAATTCAATCGTAGGGCAGATTTACCTCACGTGAAAAGCTAAAGATCGTTTTCAGAAGTGATATGTTACTAGTTGGCCCGTTTGAATAGCCCCCTGGGTGCTCCAATGAGTATATATACTACAACCCCTGGCAAAAATTATGGAATCACCGGCCTCGGAGGATGTTCATTCAGTTGTTTAATTTTGTAGAAAAAAAGCAGATCACAGACATGACACAAAACTAAAGTAATTTCAAATGGCAACTTTCTGGCTTTAAGAAACACTATAAGAAATCAAGAAAAAAACTTGTGGCAGTCAGTAACGGTTACTTTTTTAGACCAAGCAGAGGGAAAAAAATATGGAATCACCCAATTCTGAGGAAAAAATTATGGAATCACCCTGTAAATTTTCATCCCCAAAACTAACACCTGCCTCAAATCAGATCTGCTCGTTAGTCTGCATCTTAAAAGGAGTGATCACACCTTGGAGAGCTGTTGCACCAAGTGGACTGACATGAATCATGGCTCCAACACGAGAGATGTCAATTGAAACAAAGGAGAGGATTATCAAACTCTTAAAAGAGGGTAAATCATCACGCAATGTTGCAAAAGATGTTGGTTGTTCAGTCAGCTGTGTCTAAACTCTGGACCAAATACAAACAACATGGGAAGGTTGTTAAAGGCAAACATACTGGTAGACCAAGGAAGACATCAAAGAGTCAAGACAGAAAACTTAAAGCAATATGTCTCAAAAATCGAAAATGCACAACAAAACAAATGAGGAACGAATGGGAGGAAACTGGAGTCAACGTCTGTGACCGAACTGTAAGAAGCTGCCTAAAGGAAATGGGATTTACATACAGAAAAGCTAAACGAAAGCCATCATTAACATCTAAACAGAAAAAAACAAGGTTACAATGGGCTAAGGAAAAGCAATTGTGGACTGTGGATGACTGGATGAAAGTCATATTCAGTGATGAATCTCGAATCTGCATTGGGCAAGGTGATGATGCTGGAACTTTTGTTTGGTGCCGTTCCAATGAGATTTATAAAGATGACTGCCTGAAGAGAACATGTAAATTTCCACAGTCATTGATGATATGGGGCTGCATGTCAGGTAAAGGCACTGGGGAGATGGCTGTCATTACATCATCAATAAATGCACAAGTTTACGTTGGTATTTTGGACACTTTTCTTATCCCATCAATTGAAAGGATGTTTGGGGATGATGAAATCATTTTTCAAGATGATAATGCATCTTGCCATAGAGCAAAAACTGTGAAAACATTCCTTGCAAAAAGACACATAGGGTCAATGTCATGGCCTGCAAATAGTCCGGATCTTAATCCAATTGAAAATCTTTGGTGGAAGTTGAAGAAAATGGTCCATGACAAGGCTCCAACCTGCAAAGCTGATCTGGCAACAGCAATCAGAGAAAGTTGGAGCCAGATTGATGAAGAGTACTGTTTGTCACTCATTAAGTCCATGCCTCAGAGACTGCAAGCTGTTATAAAAGCCAGAGGTGGTGCAACAAAACACCAGTGATGTGTTGGAGCGTTCTTTTGTTTTTCATGATTCCATAATTTTTTCCTCAGAATTGAGTGATTCCATATTTTTTTTCTCTCTGCTTGGTCTAAAAAAGTAACCGTTACTGACTGCCACAATTTTTTTTCCTGATTTCTTATAGTGTTTCTTAAAGCCAGAAAGTTGCCATTTGAAATGACTTTAGTTTTGTGTCATGTCTATGATCTGCTTTTTTTCTACAAAATTAAACAACTGAATGAACATCCTCTGAGGCCGGTGATTCCATAATTTTTGCCAGGGGTTGTATAAGTACATGCTCACTGTGCCCTGCGCTATTACGCACAGCGATCAGTGAAAGAAGGAGCACACAGAGAGCCTCTGATGACAATCTCACATGCTCAAACAAAGAGCGTGTAACTATCAGGATTGCTCCACTAGTTTGAATGTGAATGTTACTGGATAACTCTGTTGCTTTCTCTGCATAAAGCACTGTTTACCATATCAATGGGCAACAAAACTCATAGACCATTTTGTATATATTGTTCAAAATGTGCATTTGTGTTTATTGTTTGAACCTTTTTGTTGTACAGTCTTTCACACAAGACCTCAAATTACCTTTATAAAGTGTCAAAACAGTTGTTTATTATAGTTTGCTGTGTGTTTTGAATACAGCAGGGGTGGTGGCCAAGTGGTTAATGCACTTGGTTTCAGTGCAGAAGGTTCTGGGTTCAAATCCCACCCCTGCCACATTTCTCCATGTAATGTGGAGTTGCATCAGGAAAGGCATCCAGTGTAAAACCTGTGCCAATTCAACATGCAGATCCACCTTGGATTTGCTGTGGTGACCCTGAGTGCAAACAAGGGAGCAGCCGAAGGGACTTACACTATGTGTTTTGAATAAATGTGTGTGGAAAATTATTTTTCGCTTTATTTTTTCCTTGCCTATTTTTGATTGTAAATCTTTATTACACCTATAAAACACAACAAAAACATATATATGTTATGTGTCGGACGCAGGATGGAGAACCGACCAGCGTTTGAAGGACCCAGTATGAAATAAGCAGAGCACGGTACAAAGGATAACAAAATTTAATAAACATAACAGTGACGTGCTAAAGTATAACAAATGAGTGCGCGGACTGGCGAGGTGGGTATACGGTGCACTCCCAGCTGCACAAACGGTCCAGAGCCAGAAACAGTTCGGACCCAAGGACCCCGCCGACACCCCCCAGGTGGCCGCGACAAACCGAGTCTGTGAAAGAAGAAACCATCATGTGAGTCCACACTCCACACACAGAGAGACCACTCAAAGGTGTACATAAACAGCAAACACTTCCTGGCTTAATTACTAATCAGCTTCCCACCCTGCAGGCATGGAACACCCAGTTCACATACTCAAACTGCAGTGGAAGCTGATTAAACGACTAACATAACAGCTCAATATAATAAGGTGTGAGGGACACCACATTTACTGACTGTACTAATGTTAGTCAAAAAACCTAACGTACCTCAGGAAGTGTGCTGACGAGCATGAGACCTCACCCCCTCCTCTTTCACAGACCATGGCATCAAATCTGGACGTTCTCTGCATCCATAATGATGAGATGGCTCTCAAGACGACGATCTCACCCGTCTGGTCACAAGGTCGAGTCTCTGGCAAATACACACTGTGTATTCCAGACTTAAATGCCACCATGCTCCATCCGTGTAGATGCACCACAGCTGTGAGTCCTGACGAGCTGCACATGATCAAGCCTCAGGTGATCAGGGTGAGGTCCTGATAACTCAGCCACACAGCCACTCAGTCCTAAACGCGTGCCACCTGGAAGGAAAAACAAAAGACAGAAAACAGAAGACAAACAAAAGCCAGCCAGGCATGCCAGGCACCCCAGCCACAACAGCACCCCACCCTCACGGGAAACCTCCCGGCGACCACACAAACCTGGCCCAGGAGAAACACCCCCCTCCAGGGACCATGGCTGGAAACCGTATCTGCATTCATCTTCCAACAGAATCTTCATCCAACAGAACGGTTGACGTCTTCTCCTCTGACTGCATCTTTGCCTTTCTTTCTGTCTGTCAATTAGCACAGGTGTGGCCAGGAGTTCTTGAACCTGTGCGGTCAGCCTTTGTCCAACTATGTTTACAGTCTGATTAGTCATAAAACAAAAAAGGCAACACAAACAACCAAACCACCCCCCCCCCTCCCCAGAGGACCGTTCCATCAAACCCCGGGAAGGGGAGAAAAGAAAAACAACCCAAACTTAAGCTTGCAAATAAAAACGCTAACACCCCCCTCCCCCGACGACATGTAGGGACCAACACCCCCCAGAGGACATCCCGCCAGCTCCAGGAGTAATAACCACAGCCGAGGTCCCTCTGGGATCCAAAGTCATCCACGGGGACTCCCAGCGCCTCCCAGAGGACCGTTCCATCAACCCCAGGAGACGCCCCCCCTCATGACCAACGGACCCAGCCCCGGCCGTCTATGGCTAGATGGACCCACAGCCCTTTCCCCCCCAGAGGACACCACAGTCACACCCTGAGGGCGGAAACTGGGGGGAAAAACAAAAGGAGGAAAAAAAAAAACAAACAAACAACAAAACAACCCCAACCCCCACCCCCTCGGCGCAGTGGAAACTGGAGCACATCCAGCATCACCAACCATGACTATACCCCAGAAGTCAACCGGGAGGAGTGGAACAGCGGTTATGGCAGACAGCACAAAACGGCGCCACCCCTCTGACTTCCAAACCAGCCACCAGCTGCGGGTATATTCCACTGCCCCAAACCTCAGCCACGCCGATGGCAGACGGCTCAAAGGCGCACTGAAGCCGGAGGTGGAACAGGGAATCAACAAAAAAAAAAAAAACACACCAAACCCCCCCCTTCCCTCCCAGGTGCAGAGGTTACCTGGGAAACGCCCAGCATAACCAAACTGCACCACTCCAGCAACGCCGACAACCTACGGCTCACACGGCTGGAGCCAGAGGAGAAGAGAGGGCATAACAAAAACAAAAAAAAAAGAAAAAACAACCCAGTTACCCCCCCATCACCCCCCAGAGGACCGTCCCATCAAACCCTGGGAGGTGAAACCAAAAGAAATAAAAAAAAACAACTAACAGACTAACATAAAGTGACTTGGGTCCTTTTTTATGCTCCAGACAGACTGCAGGGTCACGACCCCAGACACTAATAGTATAAAAAAATCCCACACAAAAACCAACTCAAAAAACACCCACAAAAAATGAACCAACACAAAACTAATAAGTGATTTATACCGTCAAGCTCAAACAAATGGAACACACCTGTTCCACCTTAAGAGCTATGACGGTAATGTGACTCAGTTACCAACAGAGGGAGCCAGAGTGCTGAAAATGAAAAACCCCCTTTGGTAACAGAGAAACCAACACATGCTGCTTTTCTGTGCGCAGCTGTGTGTAACACACAACCAAAAATGTGCTTCAACTAAATTACGCCGGAGCTGACACAACAGACGCAGTAGTTATCTTCACCCGGGGAAACAGGGCTACAACTATAACACAGGAAGCTCAGTGACCCGTGCCACAGAGCTCCGCCGTGCGCGTTCACCCATTACAGACACACTCTTGCAGCTCCCGTTTAAACCTCTTATCCGGTCGAAGTGTGACGCGAAGCCGTCGCCAGTCAGACTCCACCACGACCCTCAGATAAGGCACAACACAGGAACACGGCTGCAAGAGAGCTCAAATCAGTATTCGATAATGGGTTCTCAAACACGCACTATCCGGGCGGAGAGCACCGCAACTGATCCGGATAACTTCTGAACGTCAGCTGCCGTCTTCCCGGCGCGTTACCGTCTCTGCTACGGCTGGGTCCGTGATGTTTGGCCAGAGACTACTGTTATGTGTCGGGCGCAGGACGGAGAACCAACCAGCGTTTGAAGGACCCAGTATGAAATAAGCAGAGCACGGTACAAAGGATAACAAAATTTAATAAACATAACAGTGACGTGCTAAAGTATAACAAATGAGTGCACGGACTGGCGAGGTGGGTATACGGTGCGCTCCCAGCTGCACAAACGGTCCAGAGCCAGAAACAGTTCGGACCCAAGGACGCCGCTGACACCCCCCAGGTGGCCGCGACAAACCGAGTCTGTGAAAGAAGAAACCATCATGTGAGTCCACACTCCACACACAGAGAGACCACTCAAAGGTGTACATAAACAGCAAACACTTCCTGGCTTAATTACTAATCAGCTTCCCACCCTGCAGGCATGGAACACCCAGTTCACATACTCAAACTGCAGTGGAAGCTGATTAAACGACTAACATAACAGCTCAATATAATAAGGTGTGAGGGACACCACATTTACTGACTGTACTAATGTTAGTCACAAAACCTAACGTACCTCAGGAAGTGTGCTGACGAGCGTGAGACCTCACCCCCTCCTCTTTCACAGACCATGGCATCAATCTGGACGTTCTCTGCATCCATAATGATGAGATGGCTCTCAAGACGACGATCTCACCCGTCTGGTCACAAGGTCGAGTCTCTGGCAAATACACACTGTGTATTCCAGACTTAAATGCCACCATGCTCCAATCCGTGTAGATGCACCACAGCTGTGAGTCCTGACGAGCTGCACATGATCAGCCTCAGGTGATCAGGGTGAGGTCCTGATAACTCAGCCACACAGCCACTCAGTCCTAAACGCGTGCCACCTGGAAGGAAAAACAAAGACAGAAAACAGAAGACAAACAAAAGCCAGCCAGGCACGCCAGGCACCCCAGCCACAACAGCACCCCACCCTCACGGGAAACCTCCCGGCGACCACACAAACCTGGCCCAGGAGAAACACCCCCCTCCAGGGACCATGGCTGGAAACCGTATCTGCATTCATCTTCCAACAGAATCTTCATCCAACAGAACGGTTGACGTCTTCTCCTGTGACTGCATCTTTGCCTTTGTTTCTGTCTGTCAATTAGCACAGGTGTGGCCAGGAGTTCTTGAACCTGTGCGGTCAGCCTTTGTCCAACCATGTTTACAGTCTGATTAGTCATAAAACAAAAAAGGCAACACAAACAACCAAACCACCCCCCCCCCCCCTCCCCAGAGGACCGTTCCATCAAACCCCAGGAAGGGGAGAAAAGAAAAACAACCCAAACTTAAGCTTGCAAATAAAAACGCTAACACCCCCCTCCCCCGACGACATGTAGGGACCAACACCCCCCAGAGGACATCCCGCCAGCTCCAGGAGTAATAACCACAGCCGAGGTCCCTCTGGGATCCAAAGTCATCCGCGGGGACTCCCAGCGCCTCCCAGAGGACCGTTCCATCAACCCCAGGAGACGCCCCCCTCATGACCAACGGACCCAGCCCCGGCCGTCTATGGCTAGATGGACCCACAGCCCTTTCCCCCCCAGAGGACACCACAGTCACACCCTGAGGGCGGAAACTGGGGGGAAAAAACAAAAGGAGGAAAAAAAAACAAACAAACAAACAAAACAACCCCAACCCCACCCCCTCGGCGCAGTGGAAACTGGAAGCACATCCAGCATCACCAACCATGACTATACCCCAGAAGTCAACCGGGAGGAGTGGAACAGCGGTTATGGCAGACGGCACAAAACGGCGCCACCCCTCCGACTTCCAAACCAGCCACCAGCTGCGGGTATATTCCACTGCCCCAAACCTCAGCCACGCCGATGGCAGATGGCTCAAAGGCGCACTGAAGCCGGAGGTGGAACAGGGAATCAACAAAAAAAAAAAAAACACACCAAACCCCCCCCTCCCCTCCCAGGTGCAGAGGTTACCTGGGAAATGCCCAGCATAACCAAACTGCACCACTCCAGCAACGCCGACAACCTACGGCTCACACGGCTGGAGCCAGAGGAGAAGAGAGGGCATAACAAAAACAAAAAAAAAGAAAAAACAACCCAGTTACCCCCCCATCACCCCCCAGAGGACCGTCCCATCAAACCCTGGGAGGTGAAACCAAAAGAAATAAAAAAAAACGACTAACAGACTAACATAAAGTGACTTGGGTCCTTTTTTATGCTCCAGACAGACTGCAGGGTCACGACCCCAGACACTAATAGTGTAAAAAATCCCACACAAAAACCAACTCAAAAAACACCCACAAAAAATGAACCAACACAAAACTAATAAGTGATTTATACCGTCAAGCTCAAACAAATGGAACACACCTGTTCCACCTTAAGAGCTATGACGGTAATGTGACTCAGTTACCAACAGAGGGAGCCAGAGTGCTGAAAATGAAAAACCCCCTTTGGTAACAGAGAAACCAACACATGCTGCTTTTCTGTGCGCAGCTGTGTGTAACACACAACCAAAAATGTGCTTCAACTAAATTACGCCGGAGCTGACACAACAGACGCAGTAGTTATCTTCACCCGGGGAAACAGGGCTACAACTGTAACACAGGAAGCTCAGTGACCCGTGCCACAGAGCTCCGCCGTGCGCGTTCACCCATTACAGACACACTCTTGCAGCTCCCGTTTAAACCTCTTATCCGGTCGAAGTGTGACGCGAAGCCGTCGCCAGTCAGACTCCACCACGACCCTCGGATAAGGCACAACACAGGAACACGGCTGCAAGAGAGCTCAAATCAGTATTCGATAATGGGTTCTCAAACATGCACTATCCGGGCGGAGAGCACCCGCAACTGATCCGGATAACTTCTGAACGTCAGCTGCCGCCTTCCCGGCGCGTTACCGTCTCTGCTACGGCTGGGTCCGTGATGTTTGGCCAGAGACTACTGTTATGTGTCGGGCGCAGGATGGAGAACCAACCAGCGTTTGAAGGACCCAGTATGAAATAAGCAGAGCACGGTACAAAGGATAACAAAATTTAATAAACATAACAGTGACGTGCTAAAGTATAACAAATGAGTGCACGGACTGGCGAGGTGGGTATACGGTGCGCTCCCAGCTGCACAAACGGTCCAGAGCCAGAAACAGTTCGGACCCAAGGACGCCGCTGACACCCCCCAGGTGGCCGCGACAAACCGAGTCTGTGAAAGAAGAAAACCATCATGTGAGTCCACACTCCACACACAGAGAGACCACTCAAAGATGTACATAAACAGGAAACACTTCCTGGCTTAATTACTAATCAGCTTCCCACCCTGCAGGCATGGAACACCCAGTTCACATACTCAAACTGCAGTGGAAGCTGATTAAATGACTAACATAACAGCTCAATATAATAAGGTGTGAGGGACACCACATGTACTGACTGTACTAATGTTAGTCACAAAACCTAACGTACCTCAGGAAGTGTGCTGACGAGCGTGAGACCTCATCCCCTCCTCTTTCACAGACCATGGCATCAAACCTGGACGTTCTCTGCATCCATAATGATGAGATGGCTCTCAAGACGACAATCTCACCCGTCTGGTCACAAGGTCGAGTCTCTGGCAAATACACACTGTGTATTCCAGACTTAAATGCCACCATGCTCCAATCCGTGTAGATGCACCACAGCTGTGAGTCCTGACGAGCTGCACATGATCAGCCTCAGGTGATCAGGGGTGAGGTCCTGATAACTCAGCCACACAGCCACTCAGTCCTAAACGCGTGCCACCTGGAAGGAAAAACAAAAGACAGAAAACAGAAGACAAACAAAAGCCAGCCAGGCACGCCAGGCACCCCAGCCACAACAATATATTCTGAAAGCACAGGTTGTCCTGGAAAAAAGGAGACATAATACTTGATTGTGGGATGCAGGGAGAGCTGTTAACAGCAAAAATTAAACATTTATGCCAGGCGAGTTAACTGTCCAAAAAATGCCTTTGGACCCCAGAGAGTTAATTGCCAGTTTTTTTCAGACAAGTCAGGGGATGGATACATGAACATTTCCAAGTCACTGAATATATCTTGAACTTTGTATTTCTTCATAGCTGATGTAAATAAACAGTATGGCACTCTATGGTAAATCTGCGTGGAGTCGACGGTTCTCAGAAACTGAGTGACTGTGAAAGAAGGAGAAGAGTTCTCCCAACTGAAGACCAATGAAACAAATTAAAAACATCTGGTCCAATTATCTGATACAGACATCCTCACAAATTAATAAGAGCAATCAGATAAATAAACGCCAAAGCCGACAAAGACAAAAGAAAAGAGAACAGACAAAGACACTAATGCAAAGCACATATTGATAAAATAAAATAAGCAATACAAGATAACCAAAATACTGGCAAAAATACAAACCAGACAATCAGTACATCATAAAACTACTTGGTGGTATATAAAAATAAATAAATAAATAAAACGTTTACAAAAACGGTTTCAGATCAAAATCCTCATTTAAGCCCTTAGGGGAAAGTGTACTAAGAGTATAAATCCAAAGGCTTCTCTTTTCAGAAGCAAATTATTAACATCTCCACCACGATTATTAAGTTGTACAACCCCTGGCAATAAGTATGGAATCACCGGCCTCGGAGGATGTTCATTCAGTTGTTTAATTTTGTAGAAAAAAAGCAGATCACAGACATGACACAAAACTAAAGTCATTTCAAATGGCAACTTTCTGGCTTTAAGAAACACTATAAGAAATCAGGAAAAATAATTGTGGCAGTCAGTAACGGTTACTTTTTTAGACCAAGCAGAGGGAAAAAAATATAGACTCTCAATTCTGAGGAATAAATTATGGAATCACCCTGTAAATTTTCATCCCCAGAACTAAAACCTGCATCATATCAGATCTGCTCGTTAGTCTGCATCTAAAAAGGAGTGATCACACCTTGGAGAGATGTTGCACCAAGTGGACTGACACGAGAGATGTCAATTGAAAGAAAGAATTATCAAACTCTTAAAAGAGGGTAAATCATCACACAATGTTGCAAAAGATGTTGGTTGTTCACAGTCAGCTGTGTCTAAACTCTGGACCAAATACAAACAACATGGTCAGGTTGTTAAAGGCAAACATACTGGTAGACCAAGGAAGACATCAAAGCATCAAGACAGAAAACTTAAAGCAATATCTCTCAAAAATCGAAAATGCACAACAAAACAAATGAGGAACGAATGGGAAGAACTGGAGTCAACGTCTGTGACCGAACTGTAAGAAACCGCCTAAAGGAAATGGGATTTACATACAGAAAAGCTAAACAAAAGCCATCATTAACACCTAAACAGAAAAAAAACAAGGTTACAATGGGCTAACGAAAATCGTGGACTGTGGATGACTGGATGAAAGTCATATTCAGTGATGAATCTCGAATCTGCATTGGGCAAGGTGATGATGCTGGAACTTTTGTTTGGTGCCGTTCCAATGAGATTTATAAAGATGACTGCCTGAAGAGAACATGTAAATTTCCACAGTCATTGATGATATGAGGCTGCATGTCAGGTAAAGGCACTGGGGAGATGGCTGTCATTACATCATCAATAAATGCACAAGTTTACGTTGATATTTTGGACACTTTTCTTATCCCATCAATTGAAAGGATGTTTGGGGATGATGAAATCATTTTTCAAGATGATAATGTATCTTGCCATAGAGCAAAAACTGTGAAAACATTCCTTGCAAAAAGACACATAGGGTCAATGTCATGGCCTGCAAATAGTCCGGATCTTAATCCAATTGAAAATCTTTGGTGGAAGTTGAAGAAAATGTCCATGACAAGGCTCCAACCTGCAAAGCTGATCTGGCAACAGCAATCAGAGAAAGTTGGAGCCAGATTGATGAAGAGTACTGTGCGTCACTCATTAAGTCCATGCCTCAGAGACTGCAAGCTGTTACAAAAGCCAGAGGTGGTGCAACAAAATACCTGTGAGGTGTTGGAGCGTTCTTTTGTTTTTCATGATCCCATAATGATCCCATAATGATAATGATCCCAAGGAGCGCCTTGGGGCAACTGTTTGTTGTGATTTGGCGCTATACAAGAAAAAAGTTGATTGATTGATTGATTGATAATTTGTTCCTCAGAATTGAGTGATTCCATATTTTTTCCCCTCTGCTTGGTCTAAAAAAGTAACCGTTACTGACTGCCACAATTTTTTTTCCTGATTTCTTATAGTGTTTCTTAAAGCCAGAAAGTTGCCATTTTAAATGACTTTAGTTTTGTGTCATGTCTGTGATCTGCTTTTTTTTTCTACAAAATTAAACAACTGAATGAACATCCTCCGAGACTGGTGATTCCATAATTTTTGCCAGGGGTTGTACATGCTCTATACCCAAGTATCTGAGTGAACTCACATTATGATTTTTTCACAGAAAAAATTTCTTGATCAGAGGACAACAGACACTGCAGCAACATTTGAGCTGACAGAGGAGGATTACTCCCGCATCATTTTAAAAGATTCACTTTTTGACAGCAGCATGAGTGGGACTTCGGAGGTCTCTCTTCCCGACCTTCAGTGTTCTTTGGAGCGCCTTCAAAGTAAGGAGACGCGCCTCTATTTGCATGCAGTTATGTTGAGTGACTATATGAGAGTAAAAAGGATTCCACGAGGCCTACAAATTAATAAGGGGCTGATTATAGGCAAAGATAATGACTCTTTTTGTGATCGTTGGAGTGAAGTTTTGAACAAGTGTTCCTTTGATCTGATGGCTCTGACAATTCAGGAGGTGACGAATAACCTTGTCAGAGTCCGTAATGACATTAAACATAAAATCAATAGAGAATGTGCTGACTCTTCCCAGGCTCAGCGACTCCTTCTAGAGTGTGAACATCTGAAGCACGACCTACTTGAGGAAATTACGATGTTTCAAAAGAAGAAATTTGAGAGGGACGCTGCGGACTACGCCAGTGGGAAAATCTACCCGTGGAGAAATCCTCGTCGAAGGAGCAGACGCAGACCTGTGGTAGCACGCAGCGACCAGGGAGGTCGTGCCGTAATACAAAATAACTTTTCTGATGATTCAACAACTGATTTTGACTCTACATCCAGCACCTCTTCTCAGAACATCAGTAATTTTTTTAGACGATCGACCAGAGGACCGTTCCATCAAACCCCGGGAAGGGGAGAAAAGAAAAACAACCCAAACTTAAGCTTGCAAATAAAAACGCTAACACCCCCCTCCCCCGACGACATGTAGGGACCAACACCCCCCAGAGGACATCCCGCCAGCTCCAGGAGTAATAACCACAGCCGAGGTCCCTCTGGGATCCAAAGTCATCCACGGGGACTCCCAGCGCCTCCCAGAGGACCGTTCCATCAACCCCAGGAGACGCCCCCCCTCATGACCAACGGACCCAGCCCCGGCCGTCTATGGCTAGATGGACCCACAGCCCTTTCCCCCCCAGAGGACACCACAGTCACACCCTGAGGGCGGAAACTGGGGGGAAAAACAAAAGGAGGAAAAAAAAAACAAACAAACAAACAAAACAACCCCAACCCCACCCCCTCGGCGCAGTGGAAACTGGAAGCACATCCAGCATCACCAACCATGACTATACCCCAGAAGTCAACCGGGAGGAGTGGAACAGCGGTTATGGCAGACGGCACAAAACGGCGCCACCCCTCTGACTTCCAAACCAGCCACCAGCTGCGGGTATATTCCACTGCCCCAAACCTCAGCCACGCCGATGGCAGACGGCTCAAAGGCGCACTGAAGCCGGAGGTGGAACAGGGAATCAACAAAAAAAAAAAAAACACACCAAACCCCCCCCTCCCCTCCCAGGTGCAGAGGTTACCTGGGAAATGCCCAGCATAACCAAACTGCACCACTCCAGCAACGCCGACAACCTACGGCTCACACGGCTGGAGCCAGAGGAGAAGAGAGGGCATAACAAAAACAAAAAAAAAAAGAAAAAACAACCCAGTTACCCCCCCATCACCCCCCAGAGGACCGTCCCATCAAACCCTGGGAGGTGAAACCAAAAGAAATAAAAAAAAACAACTAACAGACTAACATAAAGTGACTTGGGTCCTTTTTTATGCTCCAGACAGACTGCAGGGTCACGACCCCAGACACTAATAGTATAAAAAAATCCCACACAAAAACCAACTCAAAAAACACCCACAAAAAATGAACCAACACAAAACTAATAAGTGATTTATACCGTCAAGCTCAAACAAATGGAACACACCTGTTCCACCTTAAGAGCTATGACGGTAATGTGACTCAGTTACCAACAGAGGGAGCAGAGTGCTGAAAATGAAAAACCCCCTTTGGTAACAGAGAAACCAACACATGCTGCTTTTCTGTGCGCAGCTGTGTGTAACACACAACCAAAAATGTGCTTCAACTAAATTACGCCGGAGCTGACACAACAGACGCAGTAGTTATCTTCACCCGGGGAAACAGGGCTACAACTATAACACAGGAAGCTCAGTGACCCGTGCCACAGAGCTCCGCCGTGCGCGTTCACCCATTACAGACACACTCTTGCAGCTCCCGTTTAAACCTCTTATCCGGTCGAAGTGTGACGCGAAGCCGTCGCCAGTCAGACTCCACCACGACCCTCAGATAAGGCACAACACAGGAACACGGCTGCAAGAGAGCTCAAATCAGTATTCGATAATGGGTTCTCAAACACGCACTATCCGGGCGGAGAGCACCCGCAACTGATCCGGATAACTTCTGAACGTCAGCTGCCGTCTTCCCGGCGCGTTACCGTCTCTGCTACGGCTGGGTCCGTGATGTTTGGCCAGAGACTACTGTTATGTGTCGGGCGCAGGACGGAGAACCAACCAGCGTTTGAAGGACCCAGTATGAAATAAGCAGAGCACGGTACAAAGGATAACAAAATTTAATAAACATAACAGTGACGTGCTAAAGTATAACAAATGAGTGCACGGACTGGCGAGGTGGGTATACGGTGCGCTCCCAGCTGCACAAACGGTCCAGAGCCAGAAACAGTTCGGACCCAAGGACGCCGCTGACACCCCCCAGGTGGCCGCGACAAACCGAGTCTGTGAAAGAAGAAACCATCATGTGAGTCCACACTCCACACACAGAGAGACCACTCAAAGGTGTACATAAACAGCAAACACTTCCTGGCTTAATTACTAATCAGCTTCCCACCCTGCAGGCATGGAACACCCAGTTCACATACTCAAACTGCAGTGGAAGCTGATTAAACGACTAACATAACAGCTCAATATAATAAGGTGTGAGGGACACCACATTTACTGACTGTACTAATGTTAGTCACAAAACCTAACGTACCTCAGGAAGTGTGCTGACGAGCGTGAGACCTCACCCCCTCCTCTTTCACAGACCATGGCATCAAATCTGGACGTTCTCTGCATCCATAATGATGAGATGGCTCTCAAGACGACGATCTCACCCGTCTGGTCACAAGGTCGAGTCTCTGGCAAATACACACTGTGTATTCCAGACTTAAATGCCACCATGCTCCAATCCGTGTAGATGCACCACAGCTGTGAGTCCTGACGAGCTGCACATGATCAGCCTCAGGTGATCAGGGTGAGGTCCTGATAACTCAGCCACACAGCCACTCAGTCCTAAACGCGTGCCACCTGGAAGGAAAAACAAAAGACAGAAAACAGAAGACAAACAAAAGCCAGCCAGGCACGCCAGGCACCCCAGCCACAACAGCACCCCACCCTCACGGGAAACCTCCCGGCGACCACACAAACCTGGCCCAGGAGAAACACCCCCCTCCAGGGACCATGGCTGGAAACCGTATCTGCATTCATCTTCCAACAGAATCTTCATCCAACAGAACGGTTGACGTCTTCTCCTGTGACTGCATCTTTGCCTTTGTTTCTGTCTGTCAATTAGCACAGGTTTGGCCAGGAGTTCTTGAACCTGTGCGGTCAGCCTTTGTCCAACCATGTTTACAGTCTGATTAGTCATAAAACAAAAAAGGCAACACAAACAACCAAACCACCCCCCCCCCCCTCCCCAGAGGACCGTTCCATCAAACCCCAGGAAGGGGAGAAAAGAAAAACAACCCAAACTTAAGCTTGCAAATAAAAACGCTAACACCCCCCTCCCCCGACGACATGTAGGGACCAACACCCCCCAGAGGACATCCCGCCAGCTCCAGGAGTAATAACCACAGCCGAGGTCCCTCTGGGATCCAAAGTCATCCGCGGGGACTCCCAGCGCCTCCCAGAGGACCGTTCCATCAACCCCAGGAGACGCCCCCCTCATGACCAACGGACCCAGCCCCGGCCGTCTATGGCTAGATGGACCCACAGCCCTTTCCCCCCCAGAGGACACCACAGTCACACCCTGAGGGCGGAAACTGGGGGGAAAAACAAAAGGAGGAAAAAAAAACAAACAAACAAACAAAACAACCCCAACCCCACCCCCTCGGCGCAGTGGAAACTGGAAGCACATCCAGCATCACCAACCATGACTATACCCCAGAAGTCAACCGGGAGGAGTGGAACAGCGGTTATGGCAGACGGCACAAAACGGCGCCACCCCTCCGACTTCCAAACCAGCCACCAGCTGCGGGTATATTCCACTGCCCCAAACCTCAGCCACGCCGATGGCAGACGGCTCAAAGGCGCACTGAAGCCGGAGGTGGAACAGGGAATCAACAAAAAAAAAAAAAAACACACCAAACCCCCCCCTCCCCTCCCAGGTGCAGAGGTTACCTGGGAAATGCCCAGCATAACCAAACTGCACCACTCCAGCAACGCCGACAACCTACGGCTCACACGGCTGGAGCCAGAGGAGAAGAGAGGGCATAACAAAAACAAAAAAAAGAAAAAACAACCCAGTTACCCCCCCATCACCCCCCAGAGGACCGTCCCATCAAACCCTGGGAGGTGAAACCAAAAGAAATAAAAAAAAACGACTAACAGACTAACATAAAGTGACTTGGGTCCTTTTTTATGCTCCAGACAGACTGCAGGGTCACGACCCCAGACACTAATAGTGTAAAAAATCCCACACAAAAACCAGCTCAAAAAACACCACAAAAAATGAACCAACACAAAACTAATAAGTGATTTATACCGTCAAGCTCAAACAAATGGAACACACCTGTTCCACCTTAAGAGCTATGACGGTAATGTGACTCAGTTACCAACAGAGGGAGCCAGAGTGCTGAAAATGAAAAACCCCCTTTGGTAACAGAGAAACCAACACATGCTGCTTTTCTGTGCGCAGCTGTGTGTAACACACAACCAAAAATGTGCTTCAACTAAATTACGCCGGAGCTGACACAACAGACGCAGTAGTTATCTTCACCCGGGGAAACAGGGCTACAACTGTAACACAGGAAGCTCAGTGACCCGTGCCACAGAGCTCCGCCGTGCGCGTTCACCCATTACAGACACACTCTTGCAGCTCCCGTTTAAACCTCTTATCCGGTCGAAGTGTGACGCGAAGCCGTCGCCAGTCAGACTCCACCACGACCCTCGGATAAGGCACAACACAGGAACACGGCTGCAAGAGAGCTCAAATCAGTATTCGATAATGGGTTCTCAAACATGCACTATCCGGGCGGAGAGCACCCACAACTGATCCGGATAACTTCTGAACGTCAGCTGCCGCCTTCCCGGCGCGTTACCGTCTCTGCTACGGCTGGGTCCGTGATGTTTGGCCAGAGACTACTGTTATGTGTCGGGCGCAGGATGGAGAACCAACCAGCGTTTGAAGGACCCAGTATGAAATAAGCAGAGCACGGTACAAAGGATAACAAAATTTAATAAACATAACAGTGACGTGCTAAAGTATAACAAATGAGTGCACGGACTGGCGAGGTGGGTATACGGTGCGCTCCCAGCTGCACAAACGGTCCAGAGCCAGAAACAGTTCGGACCCAAGGACGCCGCTGACACCCCCCAGGTGGCCGCGACAAACCGAGTCTGTGAAAGAAGAAACCATCATGTGAGTCCACACTCCACACACAGAGAGACCACTCAAAGATGTACATAAACAGGAAACACTTCCTGGCTTAATTACTAATCAGCTTCCCACCCTGCAGGCATGGAACACCCAGTTCACATACTCAAACTGCAGTGGAAGCTGATTAAATGACTAACATAACAGCTCAATATAATAAGGTGTGAGGGACACCACATGTACTGACTGTACTAATGTTAGTCACAAAACCTAACGTACCTCAGGAAGTGTGCTGACGAGCGTGAGACCTCATCCCCTCCTCTTTCACAGACCATGGCATCAAACCTGGACGTTCTCTGCATCCATAATGATGAGATGGCTCTCAAGACGACAATCTCACCCGTCTGGTCACAAGGTCGAGTCTCTGGCAAATACACACTGTGTATTCCAGACTTAAATGCCACCATGCTCCAATCCGTGTAGATGCACCACAGCTGTGAGTCCTGACGAGCTGCACATGATCAGCCTCAGGTGATCAGGGTGAGGTCCTGATAACTCAGCCACACAGCCACTCAGTCCTAAACGCGTGCCACCTGGAAGGAAAAACAAAAGACAGAAAACAGAAGACAAACAAAAGCCAGCCAGGCACGCCAGGCACCCCAGCCACAACAATATATTCTGAAAGCACAGGTTGTCCTGGAAAAAAGGAGACATAATACTTGATTGTGGGATGCAGGGAGAGCTGTTAACAGCAAAAATTAAACATTTATGCCAGGCGAGTTAACTGTCCAAAAAATGCCTTTGGACCCCAGAGAGTTAATTGCCAGTTTTTTTCAGACAAGTCAGGGGATGGATACATGAACATTTCCAAGTCACTGAATATATCTTGAACTTTGTATTTCTTCATAGCTGATGTAAATAAACAGTATGGCACTCTATGGTAAATCTGCGTGGAGTCGACGGTTCTCAGAAACTGAGTGACTGTGAAAGAAGGAGAAGAGTTCTCCCAACTGAAGACCAATGAAACAAATTAAAAACATCTGGTCCAATTATCTGATACAGACATCCTCACAAATTAATAAGAGCAATCAGATAAATAAACGCCAAAGCCGACAAAGACAAAAGAAAAGAGAACAGACAAAGACACTAATGCAAAGCACATATTGATAAAATAAAATAAGCAATACAAGATAACCAAAATACTGGCAAAAATACAAACCAGACAATCAGTACATCATAAAACTACTTGGTGGTATATAAAAATAAATAAATAAATAAAACGTTTACAAAAACGGTTTCAGATCAAAATCCTCATTTAAGCCCTTAGGGGAAAGTGTACTAAGAGTATAAATCCAAAAGGCTTCTCTTTTCAGAAGCAAATTATTAACATCTCCACCACGATTATTAAGTTGTACAACCCCTGGCAATAAGTATGGAATCACCGGCCTCGGAGGATGTTCATTCAGTTGTTTAATTTTGTAGAAAAAAAGCAGATCACAGACATGACACAAAACTAAAGTCATTTCAAATGGCAACTTTCTGGCTTTAAGAAACACTATAAGAAATCAGGAAAAATAATTGTGGCAGTCAGTAACGGTTACTTTTTTAGACCAAGCAGAGGGAAAAAAATATAGACTCTCAATTCTGAGGAATAAATTATGGAATCACCCTGTAAATTTTCATCCCCAGAACTAAAACCTGCATCATATCAGATCTGCTCGTTAGTCTGCATCTAAAAAGGAGTGATCACACCTTGGAGAGATGTTGCACCAAGTGGACTGACACGAGAGATGTCAATTGAAAGAAAGAATTATCAAACTCTTAAAAGAGGGTAAATCATCACACAATGTTGCAAAAGATGTTGGTTGTTCACAGTCAGCTGTGTCTAAACTCTGGACCAAATACAAACAACATGGTCAGGTTGTTAAAGGCAAACATACTGGTAGACCAAGGAAGACATCAAAGCATCAAGACAGAAAACTTAAAGCAATATCTCTCAAAAATCGAAAATGCACAACAAAACAAATGAGGAACGAATGGGAAGAAACTGGAGTCAACGTCTGTGACCGAACTGTAAGAAACCGCCTAAAGGAAATGGGATTTACATACAGAAAAGCTAAACAAAAGCCATCATTAACACCTAAACAGAAAAAAACAAGGTTACAATGGGCTAACGAAAATCGTGGACTGTGGATGACTGGATGAAAGTCATATTCAGTGATGAATCTCGAATCTGCATTGGGCAAGGTGATGATGCTGGAACTTTTGTTTGGTGCCGTTCCAATGAGATTTATAAAGATGACTGCCTGAAGAGAACATGTAAATTTCCACAGTCATTGATGATATGAGGCTGCATGTCAGGTAAAGGCACTGGGGAGATGGCTGTCATTACATCATCAATAAATGCACAAGTTTACGTTGATATTTTGGACACTTTTCTTATCCCATCAATTGAAAGGATGTTTGGGGATGATGAAATCATTTTTCAAGATGATAATGTATCTTGCCATAGAGCAAAAACTGTGAAAACATTCCTTGCAAAAAGACACATAGGGTCAATGTCATGGCCTGCAAATAGTCCGGATCTTAATCCAATTGAAAATCTTTGGTGGAAGTTGAAGAAAATGTCCATGACAAGGCTCCAACCTGCAAAGCTGATCTGGCAACAGCAATCAGAGAAAGTTGGAGCCAGATTGATGAAGAGTACTGTGCGTCACTCATTAAGTCCATGCCTCAGAGACTGCAAGCTGTTACAAAAGCCAGAGGTGGTGCAACAAAATACCTGTGAGGTGTTGGAGCGTTCTTTTGTTTTTCATGATCCCATAATGATCCCATAATGATAATGATCCCAAGGAGCGCCTTGGGGCAACTGTTTGTTGTGATTTGGCGCTATACAAGAAAAAAGTTGATTGATTGATTGATTGATAATTTGTTCCTCAGAATTGAGTGATTCCATATTTTTTCCCCTCTGCTTGGTCTAAAAAAGTAACCGTTACTGACTGCCACAATTTTTTTTCCTGATTTCTTATAGTGTTTCTTAAAGCCAGAAAGTTGCCATTTTAAATGACTTTAGTTTTGTGTCATGTCTGTGATCTGCTTTTTTTTCTACAAAATTAAACAACTGAATGAACATCCTCCGAGACTGGTGATTCCATAATTTTTGCCAGGGGTTGTACATGCTCTATACCCAAGTATCTGAGTGAACTCACATTATGATTTTTTCACAGAAAAAATTTCTTGATCAGAGGACAACAGACACTGCAGCAACATTTGAGCTGACAGAGGAGGATTACTCCCGCATCATTTTAAAAGATTCACTTTTTGACAGCAGCATGAGTGGGACTTCGGAGGTCTCTCTTCCCGACCTTCAGTGTTCTTTGGAGCGCCTTCAAAGTAAGGAGACGCGCCTCTATTTGCATGCAGTTATGTTGAGTGACTATATGAGAGTAAAAAGGATTCCACGAGGCCTACAAATTAATAAGGGGCTGATTATAGGCAAAGATAATGACTCTTTTTGTGATCGTTGGAGTGAAGTTTTGAACAAGTGTTCCTTTGATCTGATGGCTCTGACAATTCAGGAGGTGACGAATAACCTTGTCAGAGTCCGTAATGACATTAAACATAAAATCAATAGAGAATGTGCTGACTCTTCCCAGGCTCAGCGACTCCTTCTAGAGTGTGAACATCTGAAGCACGACCTACTTGAGGAAATTACGATGTTTCAAAAGAAGAAATTTGAGAGGGACGCTGCGGACTACGCCAGTGGGAAAATCTACCCATGGAGAAATCCTCGTCGAAGGAGCAGACGCAGACCTGTGGTAGCACGCAGCGACCAGGGAGGTCGTGCCGTAATACAAAATAACTTTTCTGATGATTCAACAACTGATTTTGACTCTACATCCAGCACCTCTTCTCAGAACATCAGTAATTTTTTTAGACGATCGACCAAGGGGGAGTCGACAATTACGGGAGCGGGTACCATGAAGAAGAAATGCAGGAGATGGAAGAGGACACGCTGAGAGGGAACCTTATCCCACACGTCACAGACAGAAGGACACTGTGAAGCCACAAAGGACAAACCATACAGGACAACTCTCCTGTGTAAGCACACAGCTGGATAATCCACCAGATCAGCCTAGTTCTGATCCTGGACTCCAGCAACAACAGCATCAATGGCCCAAAAGAAACAAACAAAACTATGCCACAGTAAATTGGACCATTGAAGAGAAGAAAAAGATTTTTCACTGCTTCACTTACTCAAGGCATGAAAAGTGGGGCAGAAAGACAAAGGTAGTATTTGAGGAGTGCATAAAAGAAGCGGATCTACCATCAGAAAAGAAAGAAGCCACCACAACTGCAAAACTGCAATCGATCGCATCTCAAATCACAAAATATCTGACAGCAGAGGAAATACAAAAAATAAAGGAAGAAACCCAAAAAAGAAGTGATAAAAGATCATCAGTTGATGGAAAAAGGGAAACAACTTCAGTTTGAAAGGAGTCAGTGGAAGAGGGAGGAAGAGTGGGTACTGCTGTGGGCAATGGAATATGCCAAAATAAAATACACCAACAGCCAGAGAGAGAGATGTGGAGAATGGCAAAGAATATTCCACCACCACTGCCCAAGTAAAAAAGACATCCCAAGAGGGCGACTGACCACCCAAAAAATGCAACTTTATCACACTAAAACGTTTCTCGGATGCTGAAATAAAAGTGATGCAACAGGAGGTTGGGCAAATGATCAGAGACGGCATCTGCCCTCTGACACAACCCATTGCACCACCAAGAAATGATGGTCCTCAAAAAACATACACCCAACAAAAAGCACCAGACCAAGCCAGCCTCTCACACCAAAGAAAAAGTAGGTGTCAAACACAACCCCAACAAAAAAGAAATCAGGCACTGCCCCCCGAAAAAATGAGCCATTCACTGCTCCCCGAAAAAACGAGCCATTCACCAGCTCATCTTCAAAACAATATACAGGTGCACACAGACCCAGAACAACAGGAACTAGAAGAGGAATTGGCAAATAAGATTGAAGAAACCAGAAAAATGGACATGAAAGAGCGTCCAAAGCTGACTAAACTAAAGGAGAATAAAAATTCAAAGCTATCCTGCAAAAAGTTAACATAGGACTGGCTAAATTGGCCCCAAAAGGAACCACATTAACAGAGTTAAACTCCGTAAATTATGGAGCGGCATGGTACATACAAAGTAAATTAGGCCCACAGGATTTGGATAGAAACGGAACCACAATTAAGAAAAAGATTACCATGCCACGATGGAAAAAGAAATTACAACAAAAAATCAGCTGCCTAAGAGCAGAGATCTCCCAAATGGCCACATTTTTGGGAAACCAAAACCACAAAAAGAATCTTCTTAAAAAAGTAAATCACATTAAAAGAAAATACAATGTTGAAGATAAACAGCTGGGTGGGAGGCTGGCTGAACATTAAGCCTTAGTGAAAGCACAGATTAGGAACAAAAACAAGAAAATACAAGCAAAACAGATAAACTATTTGCAGAAAAACCCAGACTAGTATACAGGAAGTTGGCAAACGAAACAATAGAAGTACAACAGCCACCTGAGAGAGAAGAAATTGAAAAATTCTGGAGACCATTCTTTGAAGACCCAAAACAACACCAAGAGGCCGAGTGGATTGGAAAAATAAAACAGAAAAACAAAGACAAACAGCAAATGCCAGCAACTGTAATCACTGAAGAGGAAATCAGAAAGAAAATGAGTGAATACAGTAACTTCAAGGCACCTGGCATCGACAAAATCCAAAATTTTTGGCTGAAAAGACTAACAGCATTGCACCACCATTATACTGTGGC
Source organism: Thalassophryne amazonica (assembly GCF_902500255.1). Taxonomy (NCBI): domain Eukaryota; kingdom Metazoa; phylum Chordata; class Actinopteri; order Batrachoidiformes; family Batrachoididae; genus Thalassophryne; species Thalassophryne amazonica. Next base: position 77,780,586 of record NC_047103.1, on the reverse strand, counting down.
TTTCACAAAAATATTGAATGGAGAAGAGGACACACCAGACTGGCTAGCGACTGGGAACACAAGCCTAATTCCAAAGACCAAGGAAACACAGCTTCCCAACAAGTGCAGACCCATCTGCTGCCTAACAACAATGTACAAATGGCTGACTGGAATCATAACCCGCTCAGCAAAACCCTGAAGGAGCATGACATCGGATATGACTTAAGTAGAGACAGAGGAAAGAAAAACCAAAAACTTGTGAACCATCTGCTGTTCATGGACAATTTGAAAATCTATGCCGACACAAAAGAGGGACTCAGTCAGCTCGTGGAAACTGTCCATAAGTTCTCAAAAGACATTGGTATGGAATTTGGACTGGATAAATGCTCAAAATGCACAATCACAAAAAGTAAAAAGACAAAAACCGAAAACATACAATTGGATGAAGGGATAGCTCCCTTCATCCCTTCATGAAGATCTGGCTGTAGACTCCACATTCAAATACTTTGGAACTGAACAAAATACTACAATTGAGCACAAGAAAATGAGAATGAAAACAACACAAGAATACCTAAAACGCTTAAAAAAGATCTGCAAAACACAGTTGACACCAAAAAAACAAGATCACAGCTAGAAACCAGTTTGCAATACCAGTGGTGACCTATGGGTTTGGCATAGTGGACTGGCCACAGCGTGAGTTTAATAAGTTGGACACAAAAACCAGGAAGATGCTCACCCTCCACAAAGTCACATACAGAAATCAGTGCATGGACAGAATATATCTCCCTCGCAGAGAAGACGGTCTGGGTCTCACTGAAATCAACCAGGCCTACAGAGCATCGATAATAAGTATCGGACAGTACTTAAAGAGCTCTGAAGAAGAAAACATAAAAAAGGTCGCACAACACCACGAGAAGACCTTATCCGAACAGACCTCAATCACTAAACTGGCAAAAACTTTGGCGGAGAACTTCTACAAGAGAGAGAAAACAACAGTCTCATGCCTGCAACAAAACTTGCAAGACAGACCAGAGAATAATACAGCAAAAGAGAAGGAAAACATCGAGTGGAAAGATGGAAACAGCACAAAAGAGCTGGACGATTCCAAGAAGAACTGGAAAAGGAATACATTGACAAAGTTGGATCAATGCAGTGGCTAAAAAGTGGAGAACTTGGTTTTGATGGAGAAAGAATTCTGATTGGAGCACAAGATCAGGGACTTCTAACAAATGGCTTCAAAAAAAAATGGCAGGGATCTCACAAAATGATAAATGCCGATTCTGTCATACAGCTGTTGAGAGTGTAAACCATCTAACTTCAGCATGCCAGATCCTCATGGCAGATGGACATTATATATCCAGACACAACAAGATCTGTCAATATCTCCACTGGAAGGTATGCAAGGAAGTGGAGATGGAAGTCAAAGAACATGTCTGGGAGCACGAGCCAGCACCAGTCTCATCCAACGGAAAAGTAACTGTCTTCTACGACAAAGAGATCGCAGCAGGAAGACACATCGAAGGAGGTGCAATCAAAACTGATATTGTCATCTAGAACAAGCAAGAGAAAACAGCCAAAATCATCGATGTGACAGTCCCCAATGACTGCAGCTTGAATCGAGCTGAAAGGGGAAAGATCTCGAAATACCAAGACCTGAAAAGTGACCTACGAACAACATGGTCATTGAAAGATATCGATGTCATCCCAGTTGTGGTGGGGGCAACAGGTCTGATGAAGAAGAACCTGAAGAAATACCTTGAGGCAATCCCCGGTCACCCAAGTGCACATGAGGTGTAGTTGTCTGCAATTAAGGGAACGATCACCATCTTGAAGAGAGCCCTTGGATACAATGCCAGCTCTGGTTAGGATAACTATAGAGCCTAGGGTGCAACTTTAGACCCCAGGTTTGGGGCCCATTGCATTCTGTTAAAAAGTAAAAGATAAATGAAAAAACAGAAGTACACAACATGGTCAATTTATCAAACAGAACATTATCAGAAACCTGTGTTGTCGCTTTAAGTAGAGGACTATCATTTGTACCTACCACGCACTGTAGGGATTTTGTTATATTTTGTTATAGTTGATTTTCATAAATTTTTTTCGTAATTAATGTCTTGAGTTTTTTTTTTTGGCGCTGCTGATTTATTGACAAATTCTGCTGCCTCCACTATTCAAGACACTAAATACAGAACTGACACACAATTACTGGAGCAATCTGGTGGGCACAATGACCAATCATCTGATGGTACGCAAAAATTGTTTTTTAAAGGCAAGAGTACTTTCATACCTCCACATAAGAGAAATGCATCTATTGATACTTATTGTAGATTGGTGAAGTTTGGTGTTTCCCAACTCATTTCTAAAAAATAATATAAAGTGGTGGATAATCTAACTAAGGCACAAAGGATGGAACTTGAGGCACTCAAAAAAGACAACTCCATACTCATCAAAAATGTTGATGGGGGGGGGGGGGGGGGGGTCAGCGATCGTCATTATGGACCATGATAGGTATGTACAGGAAATATATAGACAGCTTAATAATAATGCTTTTTATAAAAAAAAACGGAGTCGGGTCGCGGGGGCAGCATCTCAAGCAAAGCCGCCCAGACCTCCCGATCCACACACACCTCCCCCAGCTCCTCCAGGGGAACCCCAAGGTGTTCCAAAGCCAGCCGAGAGATGTAGTCCCTCCAGCGTGTCCTGGGTCTTCCCCGGTGCCTCCTCCCAATGGGACATGCCTGGAACACCTCTCCAGCGAGGCGTCCAGGGGGCATCCGGAAAAGATGCCTGAGCCACCTCAACTGACTCCTTTCGACGTGGAGGAGCAGCGGCTCGACTCCGAGCTCCTCCTGAGTGACCGAGCTCCTCACCCTATCTCTAAGGGAGTGCCCAGCCACCCTGCGGAGGAAACTCATCTCGGCCGCTTGTACTCTCGATCTCTTTCTTTCGGTCATGAGCCAAATCTCATGACCATAGATGAGGATCAGAACGTAGATTGATCGGTAAATCGAGAGCTTTGCCCCCCTACTCAGCTCTCTCTTCACCACGACGGTTCGATACAGCGACTGCATCACTGCAGATGCTGCACCGATCCATCCGTCCCTCACTCGTGAACAAGACCCCGAGATACTTAAACTCCTCCACTTGAGGAGGACACTCCACCGACCTGAAGAGGGCAAAGCACCTTTTTCCGGTTGAGAACCATGGCCTCGGATTTGGAGGTGCTGATTTTCATCCCGGACGCTTCACACTCGGTTGCAAACCGCCCCAGTGCACGCTGAAGGTCCTGATTTGATGAAGCCAACAGAACCACATCATCCGCAAACAGCAGAGACGAGATTCTGTGGTTCCCAAACCAACCCCCTCTACACCCTGGCTGCACCTAGAAATTCTGTCCATAAAAATAATGAACAGAACCGGTGACAAAGGGCAGCCCTGGCGGAGGCCAACGTGCACTGGAAACAGGTTTGACTTACTACTGGCAATGTGAAACAAGCTCCTGCTGCAGTCGTACAGGGACCGGATAGCCCTTAGCAAAGGACCCCGGACCCCGTACTCCCGGAGCACCCCCCACAGGGTGCCCCGAGGGACATGGTCGAACGCCTTCTCCAGATCCACAAAACACTTGACTGATTAGGCGAACTCCCATGAACCCTCGAGCACCCGATGGAGTGTGTAGAGCTGGTCCAGTGTGCCGCAACCAGGACGAAAACCAGACTGCTCCTCCTGAATCCGAGGTTCGACCATTGGTCGAATTCTCCTCTCCAGTACTCTGGAATAGACCTTACCGGGGAGGCTAAGGAGTGTGATTCCCCTATAGTTGGAACACACCCTGTGGTCCCCCTTCTTAAACAGAGGGACCACCACCCCTGTCTGCCAATCCAGAGGCACGTGATGCTGCAGAGGCATGTCAGCCAAGACAGTCCCACAACATCCAGAGACTTAAGGTACTCAGGACGGATTTCATCCACCCCAGGAGCCTTGCCACCGATGAGCTTTCTAACCACCTCGGTGACTTCGGCCTGGGTAATGGATGAGTCCGCCTCTGAGTCCCCAGTCTCTGCTTCCTCTTCGGAAGACGTGACGATGGGATTGAGGAGTCTAATCTACAGCTGAATTGAAAGAGAAAATTCAAAACTCTGGACCATCTGTTAGAAACTCACCAGATTAATAAATTTGAACATTCGTTTATGACGGTGAGCTGTCCAGTAACCCCTGTTTTATATATTCTTCCTAAGATTCATAAGCAGTACATAGATATGCCACCTGGACGGCCAATTGTATCGGCTATTGGGTCTTTAACAGAAAAGATTTCGGCATTTGTGGACCATTTTCTTCAGCCTTTAGTTTTTTCTCTTCCATCTTTCATTAAAGATTTGATGGAGTTTTTGAAATTACTACATACTATTACTGTCCCAGATCAGTGTTTTTTGGTGACTATGGATATTGAATCCCTGTATACTAATGTCCCCATTGAGGGAGGGTTACAAGCCCTGAAATGTTTTCTTGATCAGAGGACTGATTGTACACAAAGCACTCGCACCTGTTGACCTCGCAGGTATTGTACTGACTTCTAATTTTTTCATGTTTGAAACTACCTTGGAGTATTACCTGCAAATCTCAGGGATCAGTATGGGATCAAAGATGGCCCCTAGTTTTGCCTCATTGTTCTGTGGCCTTTTTGAACATGATTTTATTTTTTTGGATCAAAATCCTCATTTACATTGTATTTCACATTGGAAAAGGTCTATTGATGATATTTTCTTTGTTTGGCATGGTGCGGAGACATTTCTCTTAGAATTTCATAAGTTCATTAATGATAATTGCAATTTGAAATTCACTATAGCATATGATGCACACAAAATAAACTTTTTAGATATTCTTGTCTATAGACAAGATAACAGACTGAGCTCTACCTTGTACAGGAAGAGCACTGATCGGAATTCTATTTTGCATGGCAAGTCATTTCATCCAGTGTCTCTGAAGAGAAGTGTACCTATTTCACAATTTAATCGTACGAGGGCTGTCCGTAAAGTATAGGTCCTTTTTATTTTTTTCTAAAACTATATGGATTTCATTCATATGTTTTTACGTCAGACATGCTTGAACCCTCGTGCGCATGCGTGAGTTTTTCCACGCCTGTCGGTGACGTCATTCGCCTGTGAGCACTCCTTGTGGGAGGAGTCGTCCAGCCCCTCGTCGGAATTCCTTTGTCTGAGAAGTTGCTGAGAGACTGGTGCTTTGTTTGATCAAAATTTTTTCTAAACCTGTGAGACACATCGAAGTGGACATGGTTCGAAAAATTAAGCTGGTCTTCAGTGAAAATTTTAACAGCTGATGAGAGATTTTGAGGTGATTCTGTCGCTTTAAGGACTTTTCACGGTGCGAGACGTCGCGCAGCGCTCTCAGGCGGCGTCATCAGCCTGTTTCAAGCTTAAAACCTCCACATTTCAGGCTTTATTGATCCAGGACGTCGTGAGAGAACAGAGAAGTTTCAGAAGAAGTCGGTTTCAGCATTTTATCCGGATATTCCACTGTTAAAGGAGATTTTTTTAATGAAAGACGTGCAGGCGGATTGCAGCTTCGGCTTGCAGCTGCCGCGACGCTCCGCCACAGGAAAAACACCTCTGTTGGAAGCCTTGAGGACAAGTTGGAACATCTCCAGCTGATAAACAATTTCTCATATACTCACTCCACTGAAAGCCATCAAAAGCCGCCTGGATTTTACAAATGGTTATCAACACGGAGGTGTTTTTCCTGTGCCGCCGCGCCGCGTCGGCTGCGTCCCGACGCGCGGACCCGTCCGCACGTCTTTCATTAAAAAAAAATCTCCTTTAACAGTGGAATATCCGGATAAAATGCTGAAACCGACTTCTTCTGAAACTTCTCTGTTCTCTCACGACGTCCTGGATCAATAGAGCCTGAAATGTGGAGGTTTTAAGCTTGAAACAGGCTGATGACGCTGCCTGAGAGCGCTGCGCGACGTCTCGCACCGTGAAAAGTCCTTAAAGCGACAGAATCACCTCAAAATCTCTCATCAGCTGTTAAAATTTTCACTGAAAACCAGCTTAATTTTTCGAACCATGTCCACTTCAATGTGTCTCACAGGTTTAGAAAAAATTTTGATCAAACAAAGCGCCAGTCTCTCAGCAACTTCTCAGACAAAGGAATTCCGACGAGGGGCTGGACGACTCCTCCCACAAGGAGTGCTCACAGGCGAATGACGTCACCGACAGGCGTGGAAAAACTCACGCATGCGCACGAGGGTGCAAGCATGTCTGACGTAAAAACATATGAATGAAATCCATATAGTTTTTGAAAAAAATAAAAAGGACCTATACTTTACGGACAGCCCTCGTATATGTCGTATTCGCATTTCAGATTCTGATTATTTAGTACATGTGAATGATCTCGTACACCGGTTCCAACAGAAAGAATATAATCCTTTGTGGATCAGTGAAGCTCGTAATAGATTTGATACCGTTACACAAACTGAATGTTTGCATCATAAAAAAATAAAACTTTGATCAGTGGTTTGAACTGTATTAATACAATAATGGAGGACGGTATGCATTTTCAGAGGCCCGACGTCCATGCCCAGTCGCCCAAAATGATAGCTGTCATTGCGGGTGACGGGATGGACGGAGGGACTCAGAAAATGCATACCGCATGGCAACAGCATGTTATTTGCATTATTATCACTTTTTACTGAGATACACAACACGTAACGCGTACATAAAAAGTTGGCTCACTTAACTTCTGCCTTGTAGTCTGGCGCGTGCGCTGCTGTTCAAATTCAGCAGTGCGTCCTCATCAAGCTGGCTGTTTTAGCTGCTGTTCATTGTCGTAGTATCCATGAGAAAATCATCTGGAATATCTATATTGGGACCAAAACACACTTCTCGCCTTTTCATCTTTTCCTCTGCGGACAGTTTGTTTGTTTTCCCCCTTCTGCGGACAGTTCTTGGGCTGCGCGCGCTATGACATCATTTGTTTACGCACAGCGGGCGGGTATAGCCAGATACCATCAACGTAAATCTATGATACTGGCCCAGCAACACCCCGGTAAAGTGATAATAATACACAATACTCACTGTTGAGTAGGGAATTCGATAAAGTTTTAAAAAAAACATTGGCACATTTTTGAAACTGATTCACATTTGAAGAATTTAACAGGTATGTTGGTATGCTCTAATTTGCTGCCTCTCATGGATTCTTGCTCTTTACCCAAGATATCGGAGGGTAACTATTGATGTGGTCATTGCAGTCAATGTAATTTCACATATCAGACAGAAACTTTTCAACATCCCAGGACAGGGAAGATATTGAAAATCAAGGGAGTCATCACATGTGAGACCTCCATGTTATATGTTGAAATATCCGTGTGGACTAGCCTACATTGGAAAATCCACAAGATCTTTAAAAACAAGAATTTCAGAGCATAGATCCAAAATTCGTAATCATGACAACAAAAGTCCTGTGGCTGTGCATGTTTCTGTGAAAAATCATAATGTGAGTTCACTCAGATACTTGGGTATAGAGCATGTACAACTTAATAATTGTGGTGGAGATGTTAATAATTTGCTTCTGAAAAGAGAAGCCTTTTGGGTTTATACTCTTAGTACACTTTCCCCTAAGGGTTTAAATGAGGATTTCAATCTGAGACTGTTTTTGTAATTTTTATTTTTTTAATCCACCAAGTAGTTTTATGATGTACTGATTGTCTGGTTTGTACTTTTGCCAGTATTTTGGTTATCTTGTATTGCTTTTTATTTTATTTTATCAATATGTGCTTTGCATGTTCTCTTTTCTTTTGTCTTTATCGGCTTTGGCGTTTATTTATCTGATTGCTCTTATTAATTTATGAGGATGTCTGCATCAGATAATTGGACCAGATGTTTTTACTTTGATTGGTCTTCAGCTGGGAGCAATCAACAATTATGTCAATATTTAGACAGGTGTGTAACACTGAACATGCTGTCTGACGAAGGGCGTTTGCCTGAAAGGTTACATTTATTTTTTGTTAAATAATTTTTTTTTTTTTTTTTTCTGGCTGGGAGCGCTGTGGCTGGGCGGATCATTTGGTTTTTCACTGTGATATGCTTTTAGTCCTGCATGCCTCTTCAGGTGCTTTGGATGTGCATGTCTCCATTGCAACATCTGAGATGCAATCCCAGATTTACTGTTTTGGTGAAAGAAAACTCTGTTTTGATGGCTTCCCTCACGAGTTTCTTACCGGCATTGCCAATTAGTTTTTGAGAATTTCGCCAGACAGATTCACAGTCCAATATCATGCACTTTGTTTTTCTTATTGACTGATGTAAACCATCATAGTCAGCCTATACATAGGTACCCCATGAGTGCTGTGGGGAAATGGGACAGAATCTGTACTTTTTCCCATTGGATACTGGCATTCATTCACGTGTTCCGGCTCCAATACTGGTCAATACTTGTATGAACTGGGCATTGGGTAGGGTTGTGGAAACCAACAGCTTTGACACTTTTGTTGGTGATGAACCTTTCAATGAATCTTGACTTTGTGGATGATGCTCTGTCTGCCACCTGTTGGCCATGTGCGGGCTTGTTGCTGGAAAAAAAAAAAATCGCATGAATGATGGAAATTAGGAGCAGGGTCAGTTGATTCCGCATGTGGCTTGATATGAGCTTGTATGTCAGTTTCTTTTATCTCCTAAACCAAGGGGTCTTCAACTCTAGTCCTCAAGGGCCATTTCCTGTAACTTTTAAATATGTCTCTGCTTCAGCATACGTGAGTCAATTAATAAGGTCATGACGAGCACTCTGTAGAACTTGACTGCATATTGAGGAGCTAATTCAGCCGTTTGATTCAGGTGTGTTGGACCAGGGACACATCTAAAGGGTGCAGGATGCCAGCCCTCGAGGACTGGAGTTGAAGACCCCTGTCCTAAACCTAGTTGTTGCGGACACTCACGCCAATGCTGGTTATTTTCAGGAAGATCACCATAAAATGTTGCAATGCTTTGGGTGACTTTCAATTTCTGTGGATTGCAGTTTGCATTGAATCTCCATGATGTGTTCACTGAAACTCATTGCAACGCATTCTATTTTTCACCCTCAGACACTGGGTGTCAATATAATGCAATCCACTGCAAGTCTGGCTAATAAAATATTAATTCAACATCATCCAGAAAACTCCTAAAATTACTACAGCTTAACATAAAAATGGCTAAGAAATTCGGCAAGTATGGCTTATATTACTGCAGTATGTGCAATCACAGTGTACCTGTTATTGTGTCCTGTTGTCTGATTTTTGCTTGTTATTTACCTGGAAAAGAAACAGACGTTCACCAATATTTTGGACATTGCTATGACAGCGAAAATGCTGAATACATTTAGTCTCACTGTATTTTGTATCATCTGTAAGCTGTCACAGGATGGTGAGCTGTTAGGATTCTCAGCCATATCTGTGTCAGCTCAATTTGATCTGTGCGATGACTTCACCTGACGCAAAGTCTGGATTCCAGGTGGTAGAATGGACAAAAGAAACAACTCAGAGTTGTTCAGTGCTGATGGACTTACACGGCATCCCGCTTATTCTGACATTTCAAATCACTCCTGCACAGATGCAGCGTGGAGTCAACGGTATGATCAGAGACAGATTTGGATGCGATTACAAAATAACTGCGAATGAGATCCAGATGAATAAATAAGGCTAATCTTTTCAAAAATAAACATAAAATCTTCTGTTTTCCCATTTTAAGTCACAGCTTGTGACTGTTCAGCATGACCGATTATGATCACAATTGCACAGTTGCACTAAAAGCGCATGTTTGACATTGCAAGACACTAACAAGAAAATAATCATAATAACTGCAAAGTGCTAATATTTGCACACACAGACACACGGAGTCCATGTTTTATTCATGGGACATCTGTCCCACTTGGAATCAGCCTGAAGCTTCAGAAACCCAGCAAAAATTATTCAATTAAACTTTACAAAATTGACAGACAAATGCTGGATGCTTTCACTTGTAATTTTACAGCAGCTCAAACCTTTAACTCTACAACAATGCATCAATAATGGCTCGGTGCTGCATCACCTCAACTGCCAATCAAGTGATGGGCTGGGGCCTGCTTGCTTTCCTGATTTGAAATATTAATACAGGTTAGCCTTGTGAGATGCAAAAATGTAGACTGGGGCACATGCTGGTACCACAAACAAGGCCGCAGTTTGACAAGGCAAACAAGAAACTCCTAAATAAATGATGAGTTTAAAAGTTTGGAGAGGCTCTCTGACATGAAATAACCACTGTACAATGATCCAAACCCTGAACCCTGGATTTCAACATGACCTCATCAGGATCTGTGGAGAAAAAACAAACAAACAAAAAAATCTTACTTTTACAAACAATATGTTTGTGTACCTCAACACTGAGTCTTATCAGCTCCAGGGCTTGCACATTATACTATACACAGACCTTGCACTGTCAGGGCCAGAGTCAGTTATACAGTATAAATGAGCATAAGGTGGGTTGAAATGGGAGGCAAACTGATAACAAGCTAAACCCCTTCAACCTTCCTCGCTGTTGCCTGGAAAAAAGCCAACAGCACCTTTATGCTCATTCCCACAGCATTGTGGCTGCAAAGTGCATCTCCTTGCTCCAGTACAGCCACAAGGGATAGTTATTTTGTAGGACAAACTGTCATATTACATTTCACACTATTGCAAATAAATAAATGTTGTTCTTATAAAAAGTATAACTGCAAACTTTAGTTGCCAGATTCTTTCTTAAAAAATCTGATGTAAAAGTCATGATAGAATTTTAACTTCACCATAAATTTCATTAGATATGGCAGGTTACATTGACATATCCAGTAGTATTATTTTGTGTTGGGTGAATACTTTGAAGTTTCTATAAAGATATTTTCACTGCATTGATTTTTTTTTTTTTTTTTGGCTCAATTAGCTTCACTATATTGATGTATCTATAAAATTAGGATCACCACATTGACATATCTGCAAAACGACCATCATACATTGAATTTTTTTCCTGCAAAATTGCTATCATCACATTGATGTTTGTGCAAAATTACATCATCATATTGATGTTTGTGCCACCATTACCATCATCATATTGATGTTTCTGCGAAATTACCGTCGACACATTAATGTTTGACATTTAATTAACCGTTTGAACTTTGCAATCAGCATGGGTGGCCCACATGGACCCTCAGCGGCCGTGGGCACTGGTTAATGCGCACATGAGGGAGCGTTTATTTCATTTTATGCCAATTACAAACTTCAAATTGACTGTAGTTATGAATATGTTGTTTTGTCTGCCCATGTAATTTGCCCTGGGATTAATAAAGTATTGATTCTTATAATGTGTCCCTGAAATAGACTGGCAGCCTGTCTAGGGTGTACCCTGACCCTCGCCCACTTACTGCTGGGAGAGGCTCCAGCCCCATGACCCTCTACTCACATTGACTGGTATAGAAATTAATGAATGATATATGCAAAAATACCATCACCACACTGATTTCTTTAAATTGCATGATGACATTAATATTGCAATCAAAATAGAATTGCCATATTCATATTTTGCAAAATTACCATAACCACATTTGTTTTTTTGGAAACCTGGAAGGTCATGGAATTGATTCCCACCTGTGGCCTTTCTCTGTGGAGTTTGTGTGTTCTCCCCATGTTTGCGTGGGCTCCCTCCAGGTGCTCCAGCTTCCTCCCACATCCAATGACATGCAGGTTAGGTGAATCTGAAACTTTAAATTGACCGTAGGTGTGCATGCAGGTGTGTATAAGGTGTCTCAAAAAAAATGTACCCAAAAGTACATGAATAACAGGAAGTGGTTTTACTGGGAAATAATGGTGTTTTTCTCATTTCAGGAATGCTAAAGTTTGTTCTGCAAAACATTAAAGTATAGGAAAAATGCCGCAGTTGTCCCTAATTCAGAGAACAAAAATCGTTGAGTTCTGTGCAACGCATCCTAAGGGCTGACTTGCATCTCTTTCCATACAAAATTCAGTCTCAGACCAAACTAACTCCCCAGCAAATGGCAAGGAGACTTGAATTTGGTAGGTGGTTTTCTGAAAAACTGGAGACTGATGATTTGTTTCTTAGGAAATTTCAGACGAGGAGGTTACATTGATCATGTGGTATAAAAGATAAAGGGTTAAAACATCAAAAAGGAAAGACTGAACTAAAAACTGTGCATTGGGGAGAAAATTGCATGCTTTGGCCACATGGTAGCGCAGAAAATATCTGATAATATTGATTGGTTTTTCTGTGCTGTCAAAATACTTTTGGGTCCTTTTTTTTTTAGACACCCTATATGTTTTTGTTTGTCTGTATGTGGCCGTGCAAGAGACTGGTCCCATGACCCAATGTGGTCACGGGCAAAGTGATTGATGTGTTTAATCTCAACACTGAGATTTCTACTGATGTCACATCAGATACTTTACTTTTCTTCTAAATTAAATATTAACTTACCCTGATCTTGACTTTTCCTGAAAATATCTATCACCGCATTACTATATGTTGCTACTGTATGTATAGTTGCAAATTGCTTTATTGTGACACTTCACTTTCACACTGATCAGGTGCTTAATTGCACATGCACTGTTGTGGTTAGAGGTCCGGACGGGACCAGACTGTTACAGGTGATGGACTCGAACGCTAAGGAGCAAGAACCAGAACAGATTGTGAACGAAAAAGAGCGTTATTTACAATAATAAATAACTGAGGTGCTGAGCTGGAGGAAGCCTGCTTAGCCGAGACCGGGCCCACATATAGTGGTGGAAGTTTGGGAGCTGCAGTACACACAGGGACAAACTTGGATGTCTGAGAACAAGCTGGAGTCCTGGAGTATATGGAGCTGGAACCGGGCTGCAGCAAGCCGAGGGTGAGGAATTAGGAGGGCGAAGGAGAACAGAGGTGAGTGATTACATTTGTAACACTGCAAGCCCTCAACACAACAGTTCAAGGTAGGCTTAAGGCAGGAACATTACAATTCATGAATTGTCGTCAGAGGTCAGCTGCTGCATGTCTTGTGACACAGTTCCAATTAAGCTGGACTTGTCTTTAGAAATGATTTGGAAAGTCCTTAGTGGTTCTGCATCAGAGTTCATACAGTTTTTGAATACAGTTCTTGGTCGTGCACAGTCACAAACAGGAGCAGCATGAGAAAGGGATCTCACAGACATGCAGGAACTTAGCTGAACGTGGCAGAGCTATGCGGTCTGAGGCTGAGAGCAGATGAATTCCAAAGTGACGTCATGCAGAAGGTGGCGTGGGAGCCAGGAGCATGCAGCATGGAAGCCGCGTAGGAAAGTGTCAGGAAACACCAAAAGATCGAGCTCTAATACAGGAATTAGAAGTGGCCAGGTTACCTTGAGATGAGCTGCAGGAAGCTCAGATGTCAGCGAGCATGGAAGCGTCAGCGTAGCCAGGGTCATGGATGTCTCATGGAAGGCTCACAGAGTATCATGGAAAGTCACGGAGAGTCACAGAAGACTCTCACGGGTCAGGGTCACCAAAGACTCTGGCAAAGACTGACCTCAGAGCCGGAGTTTAAGTAGCCGGCTCCTGATCAGGAGCTCATGAGCATCAGGTGCTAGGAGAAGATGAGCTGCAGGTGTTCCTCGGCTCTGCAACACACCACCTGGAGGCAAAACAGACAAACTACACACAAGAGGTTAAAAAGAGCAAGGACAAAGGCAGGCCATGACATGCACATCATGCAGTCACTAATTATGGCACTTTAATGGTGGTGATAAAGGAAGTGCTGTCCTTCAGCCTGAGACAAATTATGTATCTGCTCTGAGAACTGAATCTAAAACACTTGACTCAGGAAAGTGCTTCTTGAATGTTGAGGCCAGAAATTTCCTGCACATGGAGCAACAACATTTAAGTTTTTGCTCATCATCGTCAATCAAGGAATGTTTGTGTCAAGTTATTTTTCACATAACTTTTTAAATTAACATTTCAATATAGTAATAAAAAAAAGCATAAGAGGCCCTAATGCATACCCTGTGCACTCTACATGCCACAATATAAATGTCCAAGATCTCTTTTACAAGGGAGACCTGGACAATTATAAAGTGTCCAATTCACCTAACCTGCATGTCTTTGGATGGAAACCAGAGCACCCGGAGGGAACACACACAAACATGGGGAAAACATGCAAACTCCACACAGAAAGGCTACAGGTGGGAATCCCATGTCCTTCTTGCTGTGAGGCAACAATGCTAACCACTAATCCACTGTGCTGGCATGATTGCTTGTTGTCCTTTGCAGGTCCAGGGTACCATGTGTGCATCAAGATTATGATTGCAGATTTTGTCATTTTTATTTTATGTTTTTTAATTAAGTGTGTGCAACCCCCCAAAACAAACAAACAAATAAATTAACAACTTAATATTGAGACATTTTTGTCTATTATATGTAAAATGACATCTGTATTTAACTTGTACAAATGGTATGACGATCAGTGGAGGGTGTATGCAGTTGCAAATGTCTCACTACACCTCAACAAAGTGGCTGCTATAATATAGATAGCTAATCAACCAATCATGTAGCAGAAACTCGTTGCCTTTAGGCATTTAGACTTGGTTCTGAAATTCGAGGCAAGAATCAGAATGATGAAGAAAGAAGATGTAAGGGTGTCAGCTTGGGGTGCTATATCAAATGGACTAAAATATATGATGCAAATCCCTTTGGAGTGTGTCTGAGCACATACTGTATTGCTGTCTAGAGGGTGCATATTCTGGGCTGAGCTGAGTACAAAAGGGCTACGTCAATGGTCGACACTATGCATGTGTGTGGTGTGGACATTCTGTAAACAGAATTTCAATCAGTCACTTGTCATCAAAAGAGGGCTGCACAAGAAGCACAGTGCTGGTGTTTTGAATGGATGTAATTAAAGACATGCAGAGGTTTTGTAGTGTGGAAACATATACAGGCAGAGAGGGCATGCACAGAGACATAATGTTCGAAGCTGCTATGACAGCTGGATAGCTACAGATAGAATATCCTTTTCAACATCTGTTACAACATATATCTGCTGTGTGAAGAGTGTCCACTGACAACCATGTATGTATGAGGCATGTACATCCTTCAGCTCAAAGTGCCCCAGTGACAACTGTGGCATAGCTCACTGTCCAATTGTCACATAATTCAAAGAAAAAAAAAAAATGATTCTGAGGTACCAAGAAGAGTTTGCCTTCCTGGAGGTACGTAGTGATGTGCTGGAGACTCCAACTTGTGACTTACTTGAACTGTAAACTGTGGATGGATGATTATATTGTGGGGTTGATGGTCAAGTGACTAAAGTAGTGAGCTTGTGAGACCAGAGGGTCCTTGGCTCAAGTTGGAAAATCACTAAGGGCCCTTGGGTAAGGTCCTTTAACCCCAACATTGGCATATGCATAAATGTGAGGTAACACTGTAAACTGCTTTGCAGATGAAAGTGCTCTTTACATTTAAAAAATCTAAACAACATCCAAAGTACCTCCACACCAACACCAGTTCATTATTTACTGTGGATATCATGATCGCAGAGCACTGTTTGAGATGACACAGATCTCAGTCTAATTAGAACATAAGATTTTAAATCTTGCAGAAGAAAATCCTTTTTGTGTTTTAAATAATAAAAGGTCAAAAGGAACTACAGCTTTAAAGCAGTTCTGACAACAAAAGGGAGTCTAAGAAGACTCTGATGAAGTGGCCAGTGAGTGTATAGTTTACTTTTTAACAATGTGTTGCTAAGTTGTGAAAAAAAAAGGATTTTCTCGTTGTAAAGGATTAAGTCATTAGGCCTGGCTGTAAACTAAACTTCCCCTAAGCCATGGCACTGGGCTCTTTGTTGACTGTTTTGTCATTAAATTGCCTTTACCCTGCATATCCTTTCTACCTAAAAGCAGAGAATATCAAGAGGGGGAAAAATCAATTACACCTTGCACTTTTGGGTGCATGTCATCGGCTTTACAGCATTGGAACCTAATTAAATTAAGCTCAGAGGGAAAGAGACTGCAGCACAGCAGGGTCACTAGGTGCATGTCTGATGATTAGCGCATCGATTTATTAAAATAGGCCAGCCAACCAAGCCAAGACCCTTTTTCCGCTGGGGTCTTGTTTACTTCAGACTGAGACAGTTAGAACTGTTTGTCTTCACACTGTGTGGCGGAGTTAATGAGACGTCAATGAGTAGAACTGGATCTAATGGCCACTGTTTTATCCACAGTGGTGTGCATTACTGAACAGCCAACAAGCTTGTTTCATTGTGTCCTTTAAAAATGCCAAGAAAAGGAAAAGTGCCACATTTTATATTGTATATGTTAGGCCTCACACAACCCACCGCATTTGTGTTGGACACGCACGTGTCGCAGGGAGCAGTCGGTCGCAGCTGTGCCGCAGGAATCCGGGGCACCGTCAGCCGTAATCCTGTATGCACTGTGTCTACATTTTTTGCATGGCTTGATTCATGAAAACCATTCAATATTAACAAGAATAAAAGGGTGATTCTTTAACTACGGGCACTATTGGCCTTGTAAATGTAATTTCCACCACACCATTGCCTTACAATATAAAGCGCCTTGGGGCAACTGTTTGTTGTGATTTGGCGCTATATACATGTGCTCTGATGTCACTGTTTATCTCCATAGAAACTACCCAAACAATCTTTCATACAAACTGTTTAAAGGGACATTACAGTTTTGTGGTGGAAATTACGGCAATAGTGTGGGACAACTACATTTTGTTTAAAAAAAATCACAACAGTTGTATGACATTGAATACCCCAATTATGTTTTGATTATTTTACTGATATTTTATTCAGAGATATTTTAAAACATTAGAAAAAACGTTTCTTTACCATTCATTTGTATCATTGAAGATCAAAAGTCTGGGTGTGGGACAAGCACAAAACGGCAATATTTGCATATAATGACGCTGAAAAAAGGTGAAAAAGTCATCATAGACTACTAGAACAAATTTCTTAACACATTTTCATTGTAAAGATAACTATAAAAGTGTGAAATTTCCCCTTTTTTCTGTTTTTCATACAATATGATCAAAGGATAATAAGTGCCCGTAGTCTAAGAATCACCCAAAAATAGGTTGTGTGGACATGATGCATCATTTTGATAAGAGTCTGAGGGTGCGCTGCTGTCCAAGGTGCGGAAATGAAAACACCCACTGTGGGTCAGTACTGCATTAGATCAGCGCTTCGGCACCCATTACCACGTAGGTCATGTCTGATCACATCTCCTCTCTTTAATAATAATAATATTAATAATAAAAAGCATCAGATTATTTGGTGATGGAGGAGGTGTCTGATGTGCACTATGTGGTAAGGTTCATGTTTCTTCAAATACTCAAGGAAAGAACACAAATAAGTTGGATTAAAAACACAATGGCAAACTAGAACTCTTCCAAGGATTTTATGCTCATGCACCATTACGGAAAATATTTCATTGTGGGTAATGACAAATTATCAAATGTTGGAAGATTGTTCACTGACCACTGTGCATGGCTATGCGGGTAAGATGTTGTTTCACCCTCTGAGCTGGATTATACATGCAAATTATTAAAGGAATATGCATCGAAACCCTTCACCTACAGACCTTTTTAGTGAAAGTTTCAAACTGTTCAGTCTGCCTTTAACTCCAACTTTGCTGTTGTGTGCTTTGTCATGGACTGTAATGCACTTCGGTAAGTGATGTTTTCTTTTCTGATGACATTGAAGTGTATAGTGTTTGTAATATGTTTTTGTGCCAAGGTGCTGAGTTTTATGCAGGTGTCATACACAGTATGCATTTTTGTTCCAAACCATGTTTAAAGCTGGACCCCTGTGAAAACTGGATGGAAAATACATGCATAGTTCATCATCAAGCAGCAACAGGTCTGAAATTATACTCATATTGAAATTAACACCTATTTAACTAATCAGCTTTATCAAAAGTGATAAGGAAAGAGGAAATAATTCCAGAAGAGGATGACAGAATTTTTGGGAATGCAACCAGCAGACTGCAGGATGCACAAACAATGAGCTGTTTAACCTGCAGTGACGATCACATTATGTTGAGATACGCTGAGGTTGTATTTCAATTTGCAACATAAATCCATGATGGAATCTATGATGTCACCCTGCACAGTGTCTCTTTTGTTCATGAAGATCTGTACTGTCTTCATTTTTTTTTTCTTTTCTGAGACTGAGTGCAGTGTTTAATCTTTGAATGTGAAACTTTCTCATCAAAATAATATACTTGATTAAGTGATTATTTCCATGTCATTTACTTTCTTTTAAAATTCATCACCTTTGTTAATTATTAAAAGTATTAGCTGAAGGGCTGGAAACCATCAACTGTATCTGGCAACTCTTGAGTATCATGCTTGAGCACTGCTGCAGAGCATAGAGATGTTTGTGGGAAATATTTTTAAAAATGAAGACGCATGTCACTTTTAATAACACCACTGTAAAGGTGATTTGCCACTTCATTATTTTGTTTTGTTCAATAAGCCATAATTTTATATAAATTACAGTGCTTCAAAGAAATTCCAGTGGAGTTTGGAAGCAAAAGAAGTGTCATGTGTGCCGTGGGGGGCACTTGAAAATATTTTTATCTCCAAAACAGAAAAAGTTTGGAAACCACTAGATCATCAATCATTATTGCATCACAAAAAGATAGTATGATCGTGCCAATCCTATATATAAAATGCACCTGTTAGGATGATACCTATTTCTGTTATTGTCCTCTGCTATACTTCCCCTCCCCCTGGCATGTTTGTCTTTTGAGTCTTAGGCTGAGTGTGGCTGACCTTCTTGGGACTCACACCTGCAATCAAGCTTCTACTCCACTGCAGTTTAAAAAGACTGTCTCATTCATCCACTCCTCACTAGTTTGTTGAGTAGCCTCCTGTGCTGGCCATGCTCAGCCTCGCCATCTCGCTAAGCTCGAGCCTTCAGACCCGCCGTCTCTCTGCTTTCAGTTATTTCACCTAGTCAGTGTGTGGTTGTCTGCATTTTTGCTCCAATTATACATCTGTCTAACATCTTAATTTTGTACATCTATCAGTCTGTGTGTGTGTATGCATGTATGGGTAAAGAGGTGGAGCATGGGTGAGACCATATATAACATGAGTGGCACAAAGGAAGCCTGAACATCTTAAAAATTACCAACAAGCCCAGCTAAGAGGCTAGCCACAATTTAGGTGTTTATTCTGATGCAAGAAAACTGATGCAAGAAAAAGACAACAAAATTAGATTTTTGGAAAAAAAGAGTGGACAAGTTGGAGCAGTACTCTAGAATGGATGATGTGATTGTAACAGGATTGAACACTAGACATCAATCATACAACCCCTGGCAAAAATTATGGAATCACCGGCCTCGGAGGATGTTCATTCAGTTGTTTAATTTTGTAGAAAAATGCAGATCACAGACATGACACAAAACTAAAGTAATTTCAAATGGCAACTTTCTGGCTTTAAGAAACACTATAAGAAATCAGGAAAAAAAATTGTGGCAGTCAGTAACGGTTACTTTTTTAGACCAAGCAGAGGGAAAAAAAAATATGGACTCACTCAATTCTGAGGAATAAATTATGGAATCACCCTGTAAATTTTCATACCCAAAAGTAACACCTGCATCAAATCAGATCTGCTCGTTAGTCTGCATCTAAAAAGGAGTGATCACACCTTGGAGAGATGTTGCACCAAGTGGACTGACATGAATCATGGCTCCAACACGAGAGATGGCAATTGAAACAAAGGAGAGGATTATCAAACTCTTAAAAGAGGGTAAATCATCACGCAATGTTGCAAAAGATGTTGGTTGTTTACAGTCAGCTGTGTCTAAACTCTGGACCAAATACAAACAACATGGGAAGGTTGTTAAAGGCAAACATACTGGTAGACCAAGGAAGACATCAAAGCGTCAAGACAGAAAACTTAAAGCAATATGTCTCAAAAATCGAAAATGCACAACAAAACAAATGAGGAACGAATGGGAGGAAACTGGAGTCAACGTCTGTGACCGAACTGTAAGAAACCGCCTAAAGGAAATGGGATTTACATACAGAAAAGCTAAACAAAAGCCATCATTAACACCTAAACAGAAAAAAACAAGGTTACAATGGGCTAAGGAAAAGCAATCATGGACTGTGGATGACTGGATGAAAGTCATATTCAGCGATGAATCTCGAATCTGCATTGGGCGAGGTGATGATGCTGGAACTTTTGTTTGGTGCCGTTCCAATAAGATTTCTAAAGATGACTGGCTGAAGAGAACATGTAAATTTCCACAGTCATTGATGATATGGGGCTGCATGTCAGGTAAAGGCACTGGGGAGATGGCTGTCATTACATCATCAATAAATGCACAAGTGTACGTTGATATTTTGGACACTTTTCTTATCCCATCAATTGAAAGGATGTTTGGGGATGATGAAATCAATTTTCAAGATAATGCATCTTGCCATGGAGCAAAAACTGTGAAAACATTCCTTGCAAAAAGACAAATAGGGTCAATGTCATGGCCTGCAAATAGTCTATAGTAATAGTAATCTTAATCCAATTGAAAATCTTTGGTGGAAGTTGAAGAAAATGGTCCATGACAAGGCTCCAACCTGCAAAGCTGATCTGGCAACAGCAATCAGAAAGTTGGAGCCAGATTGATGAAGAGTACTGTTTGTCACTCATTAAGTCCATGCCTCAGAGACTGCAAGCTGTTATAAAAGCCAGAGGTGGTGCAACAAAATACTAGTGATGTGTTGGAGCGTTCTTTTGTTTTTCATGATTCCATAATTTTTTCCTCAGAATTGAGTGATTCCATATTTTTTTTCCCTCTGCTTGGTCTAAAAAGTAACCGTTAGTGACTGCCACAATTTTTTTTTCCTGATTACTTATAGTGTTTCTTAAAGCCAGAAAGTTGCCATTTGAAATGACTTTAGATTTGTGTCATGTCTGTGATCTGCTTTTTTTTTTTTTTTTTTTTTTACAAAATTAAACAACTGAATGAACATCCTCCGAGGCTGGTGATTCCATAATTTTGGCCAGGGGTTGTATGCCAGGGTATCAGCTAGCAGTGCTAGTACTAGGGATGAAACACAGGAAGAAACACACTACATGGAGCAGTAGATCATCATTTTTTTTTCTTCAAAGCACATTCACATTAATAACAGTGACATTGCAGATTGTCATTCATTCCCAAAGAAGGACAACAAGGCCAAACCAGCCATCATTATTAGGTTTACGAACAGAGAAGTTAAGAATGATTTGTTGTGGCAGTCCAAGAAGTTGAGAGGATCTGATGTGTACGTTAATGAACACCTGACAAAGAAAACGCTGGTGGGTGATTCTTAGACTACGGGCACTTATTATGTCCTTTGATCATATTGTATGAAAAACAGAAAAAAGGGGAAATTTCACACTTTTATAGTTATCTTTACAATGAAAGTGTGTTAAGAAATTTGTTCTAGTAGTCTATGATGACTTTTTCACCTTTTTTCAGCATCATTATATGCAAATATTGCCGTTTTGTGCTTGCCCCACACCCAGACTTTTGATGTTCAATGATAAAAATGAATGGTAAAGAAACGTTTTTTTTTCTAATGTTTTAAAATATCTCTGAATAAAATATCAGTAAAATAATCAAAACATAATTGGGGTATTCAATGTCATACAACTGTTGTGATTTTTTTAAACAAAATGTAGTTGTCCCACACTATTGCCGTAATTTCCACCACAACACTGTAATGTCCCTAAACAGTTTGTATGAAAGATTGTTTGGGTAGTTTCTATGGATATAAACAGTGACATCAGAGCACATGTATATAGTGCCAAATGACAACAAACAGTTGCCCCAAGGCGCTTTATATTGTAAGGCAATGGTGTGGTGGAAATTACATTTACAAGGCCAATAGTGCCCGTAGTTAAAGAATCACCCTGATATAGCAAGAGAAGCTAGAATCCTCTGGAAACAACAAAAAATACAGGTGACATGGACGAGAAATTTTAATGTGATGATTAAGTTAAATGGATCACGGGAAGAAGCTAAAATCCTAGTGGTAAGAGAGCTTTGGGACTTGGAAAGGTTAAAGTGATGGGTTTTTGTTCACTGGCTTAGTAATGGTTATGTTTGTGTTGTCAAAGGAGCATGGGTATAATCAAATTTGGGAAATGATTTCTGTAGCATGTATGTGTTTACATCATGTAGTGAGACTTATTGTATCGTATTGTTGGTTTGTCAGTCGTATTTTACTTTTTTCATTTTATGATGACAGCTGATTCTTTTGAATTTACTTTTGCACAGGAATTACACCCTTTTCAGTACACTGAGCATCATACAGTATACTAGATCTGGAATATGAGATAGACCCAGACAATCATTTTTATTATTTTTTTTTAAATGGTAATTGTCAGTATTATACGGAAGAACAATACAACAACTGTATTACAAATGAGGGAAATTTCTCAATAATTCACTTTAAAAGTAGGTGTTTGTACAAGAATTTTGGGGGGTATAAAAGATTATTTAAAACAATTTTGCCAAACTTTTAGTATAATTGCTATAACGGAAACTTGGCTGCAGACGTTGACGATACAAACTATGAAATGGAGGGTGGAGAAGGTGGAGTGGCATTGTATGTTGATAGAAGGCTTAAATACAGAATCAAAGATCAAATGACAATGCCCGTGGATAATTTTTTGGAATATATTACAATTGAAATATGTATGGTAAAAGGTAAAAATATAATTATTGGCTGCATAGATAGTGCTCCAATTTTGTAGAATTTCAAAATTGGATAGAGAAGCATTTTTCTCAGAAGTGTGTATTTGTTTGTGGAGATATAAATATTGATCTCTTAAATCCATGTCAACATAAAGTGACAGAAGATATCATTAATACCATGTACAGCTTAAATTTATATCCAAAATTTACTAGTCCTTCAAGAATAACATCTCAGTCAGCTACTCTCATTGATAATATAGTTACAAATGATACTGACAACAAAACAGCAAGTGGATTATTGATCAATGATATTATTGACCACCTACCAATTTTTATAGTAACTGATCTAAATTTAAAGAAAAATGTGATGAGAAAATACAATATAGTACACACCTGCAAACTGAAGAAGCCATTAATGCCTTAAAAATGATTTACGTCTGCAGGATTAGAATTTTATTTACGCTGGGCATGATGCTAATTTAGCATATGCTGAATTTGAAAATATATTCCTTGATATATACAAAAAAAACAAAAAAAAAAAACTGTCCAATTATACAGTACAGTATAAATAATAAATATAAGAATTGTCCACGGATAACAAAAGAGCTACAAAGGGCTTGCAAGAAGAAAAATATGCTATACAGAGAACTTATTAGAAATAAATCAAGAGAGGCTGAGATTAAATATAAGGACTATAAAAATAAATTAACCATTTTGCAGAACTGCAAAAAATCATACTTTACAAAAAGACTGAAATAAAAGTAACATAAAGGAAACATGGAAAATATTGAACAGTATTATGGCAAATAAACCAAAGGCAAAAAACTACCCAAAATACTTTACTTATAATAACAAGGATAAATACAACATGAACCAAGTTGTGAACAGTTTCAATAATTTTTTTGGAAATGGGCTAGATTTGGCAGCTAACATTCCACACAGCCCATGGGTAAATCACCAATTAATTGACAGAAATCCATATACAATGTTTCTTGGCCCAATTGATGAGAGGGAAATTATTAAGGTAGTCAGTACATGTAAAAGCAAAAAATCAATGGATCATAATGATGTACATATGGCCTTAGTAAAGCAAATAATTACAGAAATTGCTAAACCATTATCATATATATTTAATAAATAATTTCAAATTGTCCCAAATGGTATGAAAGTAGCAAAAGTGATACCTTTATTCAAGTCTGGTGACAAACATCTTTTTACCAACTACAGGCCTGTGTCTTTATTGTCACAATTTTCAAAGATATTGGAAAAACCTTACAATAAAACATTGGATAAATTTATTGAACGACACAACTTGCTTAATGACAGTCAATATGGTTTTAGAGCAAAAAGGTCCACAGCACTGGCTTTGTTTGATGCAATAGAAGAGATTAATAAATATGTGGACCAAAGGAAAACAGTAATAGGATTATTTATTGACTTAAGAAAGGCTTTTGACACAATCAATCACAGCATATTTGTTATGTGTCGACGCGGATTGAGGAGCGAACCTGCGTCAGACAGGACCCAGCGCTAAAAATAACCAGAAAGCGGTTCCAAACAAAAACTATTTATTATACACCTGTGTTTAAAAGTGTAAAAACATAAAAAAAACAACGTCCCTCTGGTGGAGTGATTCGTGGCTTGCTCTCCAGCGCCCGCAAGGATTAAAGCCGGCGCTCCTGGACTTCCTACCACCGCCAAACACCCCCCAGGTGGACACGACAAACTGATTCTCTGTGAAGCAAAGAGACGGTGAGGTAAGTCAACAGATACAACTATATCTTCCAATAAACACACGCTGCCAGCAACACACTCAGGTCAGTGTCCTTTCTTTTACTTTATGCAAATGAGCAGCTTCTCACAACAAGTGGAGGATCACTTATCCTTCACGCCACAGCAGTGAGAAGCAAACTGCGCAATTCTCTTTACAATTCCAGTATACTGTGTAACAAAACACCAAGTTACTATCAACAAGTACCTAAACACTTAATTACCTTTCGTGTGTGCTGACAGCATGTGTCCTCACCCCTCCCTGCTTCACGGGCTCGATGTGTCAAACCCAGGCGCGGTCCTCAGCGTCTCACAAACGAACGTCACAAGGTCGAGTTCCCGGCAGTTCTGCTTGAATCACACATGACTTAAATGCAGAACGCCATCCAATTATCTGCTTCAGCTGCAAGTCGTCCAGGTTGCACGTGAGCACCAAGCACAGGTGCTTTCCATGATGTTGATGAGGGTGAAGACTCTTCAGCCAGCGCCTTTTTCACAGACAAATCAGCCCTCATGCCACCTGGAGAGCAAAGAAAAGAAAAGAACACCAAAACATCCAGCCACGCCCCCCCCAACACACAACAGTACCCCCCCATCAACGGGAAGCCTCCCGGCGACCGAACAGACCAGGCCCGAGAACAGCCCCTCCCTCCGGGGTCCACGTCAGGAAGCAGACGGCAAGACAGGCACCGCAGCTGGAAGGCCGGCTGGAATCAACAAAAGCCCCAAAACATTCCCCAGAACAAGTCCACTCACACAAAAAAAACATAAAACCCACCCAAAACCTCCCCAGGGGACCGTCCCATCAAACCCCGGGAGGAAAAGAAAAACTCCAAAACACAAAAACCCAACACAGTCCCACAACACAGTACAAACGTAGATGCATAAAAGAAAAATAACAAACAACCCCCCCAGAATGACCTGCAGAGCCCAACCCCCCCTCAGAAGGCCTTCATTGCCAGTTCCAGGAGGAACAGCCAAAACCGTGATCCCACAAAGGTCCCCAGGTATACATGGAGTGAAACGGTGCCCCCCAGGGGACCGTATCATCAACCCCAGGAGGCACCCTCCCCACAACCCCGGAACCCCAGATCCGGTCACACTTGGCCGGCCGGTCCCAAGCCAATTCCCCCCCCAGAGGACCGTCCCATCAACCCTGGAGGCGGAACCCGGAAGGAAACAAAATAAAACCAAAAACCAACCCCCGGAGGACAACCAAAAACAACCCCGGGGGGATATAAAACGACCATAAACCCCGTTGCCCTCCCCGGCACCCCGAAAGACCCCAGGTCCCTCCCAGAGCCCTTTGGCGGCTCTATTTTGGCAAACGGCTCAAAATAGTAAGCTGGAGAAGGGAACAGGTAAAAACTAACCCAGCTCCAACCCCAAAGCGCAGCGGAGAACCGGAAATACGTCCGGTGCCCCAACTCGACCATACCCCAGCCACTCGGGAGGGGTGGAACTACCGAAATGGCAAACAGCAACAGATCGGCCCACCCCTCCGACTGAGGCATGTCTCCGCTGCACCACACCCCGGCAACACCCATGACAATCGGTACAAAGGCTCACCGAGGCTGGAGTGGAACCGGGCCCTAACCAAACCAAAAAGAACGCCTCTAACACCCCCCCCCCCCCAGGTGCAGAGGTCTTCTGAGAATGCTCAGCGTGACCAACCTGCACCACCCCACAACCCACAAGACAAGCGGTCTAAGGGCAAGTGAGGTTGGGGTTAGGAATGTAGAGAAATAAAAACAACAAAACAAAACGACCCAACAACCCAAACAGAAAATACCTAAAAACACATACACAATTGACAGGTAAGTGAGCCCAGGCGGGCTTCTGACCGCCTATCACTCCACCAGATACGCCCCTACCTCCCCAAACAAGTATAACCCCTGATTAAAGAAACCAAACATTTACGTGTGCTAAAAATTTTTTTTTTTTTTTTTTTTGTTATGTGGGTTCTGTTGCCTGTCCAAGAACACTTGGAGTTACGTCACCGTTATTTCTCTTGACGCTTACGTGTCGGGGCAATACAGGAATCTCGACTCGTCCGAGCTGCATGGGCTCGTCAATAGGAGGAGCCGGAGGTCCGGTCGGAGGAGCCTCAGTGGGGCGAAGAAGAGGCGGCCCAGCTTTGTGTCGGGGAAAGCCCCGAGACAAAAAAAACCGCTCTGATGGGCGTCCTCTCTCGCGTCCACGCTCCTTCATCCGATCATCTAGACGAATCACCAACGATATTAGCTCGTCTAAATCGTTTGGCTCATCACGGACCGCCAGCTCGTCTTTTAATGACTCATTTAACCCGTCTACAAACACGCCCCGTAATGCTGCGGCATTCCAACCTGATTGAGCAGAAAAAATCCGGAAATCCACGGAATACTCCGCCGCACTCCGCCTCCCCTGCCTGAGATTCAGCAACCGTTGAGCAACGGTATTCGTTTTCACCGAATGGTCAAAAACCAGTCGGAACTCCCGGGAGAAATCCTTAAAGGACCCTAACAATGGCGAGTTGTTACTCCACAATGCTGTGACCCAAGCTAAGGCGTCACCTCGGAGCAAATTTGTCACATACGAAACACGACTTCCATCAGAAGAGAAGGAAGCCGGTCGCTGAGCAAAAACCAGAGAACATTGCATCAGAAACGAAGCACAAGCTTCGACGTCAGACAGGACCCAGCGCTAAAAATAACCAGAAAGCGGTTCCAAACAAAAACTATTTATTATACACCTGTGTTTAAAAGTGTAAAAACATAAAAAAACAACGTCCCTCTGGTGGAGTGATTCGTGGCTCGCTCTCCAGCGCCCGCAAGGATTAAAGCCGGCGCTCCTGGACTTCCT
Source organism: Thalassophryne amazonica (assembly GCF_902500255.1). NCBI lineage: Eukaryota > Metazoa > Chordata > Actinopteri > Batrachoidiformes > Batrachoididae > Thalassophryne > Thalassophryne amazonica. The sequence goes on along the minus strand of NC_047103.1, from coordinate 77,753,270 downwards.
ACCACCGCCAAACACCCCCCAGGTGGACACGACAAACTGATTCTCTGTGAAGCAAAGAGACGGTGAGGTAAGTCAACAGATACAACTATATCTTCCAATAAACACACGCTGCCAGCAACACACTCAGGTCAGTGTCCTTTCTTTTACTTTATGCAAATGAGCAGCTTCTCACAACAAGTGGAGGATCACTTATCCTTCACGCCACAGCAGTGAGAAGCAAACTGCGCAATTCTCTTTACAATTCCAGTATACTGTGTAACAAAACACCAAGTTACTATCAACAAGTACCTAAACACTTAATTACCTTTCGTGTGTGCTGACAGCATGTGTCCTCACCCCTCCCTGCTTCACAGGCTCGATGTGTCAAACCCAGGCGCGGTCCTCAGCGTCTCACAAACGAACGTCACAAGGTCGAGTTCCCGGCAGTTCTGCTTGAATCACACATGACTTAAATGCAGAACGCCATCCAATTATCTGCTTCAGCTGCAAGTCGTCCAGGTTGCACGTGAGCACCAAGCACAGGTGCTTTCCATGATGTTGATGAGGGTGAAGACTCTTCAGCCAGCGCCTTCTTCACAGACAAATCAGCCCTCATGCCACCTGGAGAGCAAAGAAAAGAAAAGAACACCAAAACATCCAGCCACGCCCCCCCCAACACACAACAATATTATTACAAAAGATGGAGCTTTATGGGAAAAGAGGAGTGGCTCTGAATTGGATTAAAAGCTATTTACAAAACCAGAAACAGTTTGTTAAACTTGGGGATGACTGTTCTTCGTATCTGGACATATTTTGTGGGGTTCCTCAGGGTTCTGTGTTGGCACCAAAATTATTTATTTTGTGTATCAATGATTTATCTAAAGTTTCAGATGTGTTTAAAGCAGTTCTCTTTGCAGACGACACAAACCTATTTTGTTCAGGAGATAATTTGCAACAATTATTAATTGATTTGGGATCGGAAAGATACAGTTGAAGAGTTGGTTTGATATGAACAAACTGTCATTAAATTGGTCTAAAACTAAAATAATGTTATTTGGAAATCATAAAAAAGATGAACAAATACAGTTAAATATACATGGGGTAAACACAGTATGTGTCAAAGAGAACAAGTTGTTAGGTATGATCATCGATGATAGAATTAACTGGAAAACTCATATTCAACATTCAAAAGAAAGTATCAAAACGTATTGCAGTGTTAAATAGGGCAAAGCACATTCTTGATGGTAAATCACTACATACTCTGTATTGCACATTGATTGCACCTTACTAACCCATTGTTTATTAAATCTAAGATATTAAAACTCTAAGACATGATTTCATTTAAGACTGTTCAATTGATGTATGAAGTGAAAAATAAGCAATTACCATTTAGAATTCAATAATATTTTACGCAAAGAGAAGGAATATATCATTCAAGGGGTCTGTATCATTTTAAAATTGCTGGAGCTAGGACGACCAGGAAATGCTTACAGTAGTGTTCAGAATAATAGTAGTGCTATGTGACTAAAAAGATTAATCCAGGTTTTGAGTATATTTCTTATTGTTACATGGAAAACAAGGTACCAGTAGATTCAGTAGATTCTCAAAAATCCAATAAGACCAAGCATTCATGATATGCACACTCTTAAGGCTGTGAAATTGGGCTATTAGTAAAAAAAAAAAAAAAAAGTAGAAAAAGGGGTGTTCACAATAATAGCAGTGTGGCATTTAGTCAGTGAGTTTGTCAATTTTGTGGAACAAACAGGTATGAATCAGGCGTCCCCTATTTAAGGATGAAGCCAGCACCTGTTGAACATGCTTTTCTCTTTGAAAGCCTGAGGAAAATGGGACGTTCAAGACATTGTTCAGAAGAACAGCGTAGTTTGATTAAAAAGTTGATTGGAGAGGGGAAAACTTATACGCAGTTGCAAAAAATTATAGGCTGTTCATTTACAATGATCTCCAATGCTTTAAAATGGACAAAAAAAACAGAGGCGCGTGGAAGAAAACAGAAAACCACCATTAAAATGGATAGAAGAATAACCAGAATGGCAAAGGCTCACCCATTGATCAACTCGAGGATGATCAAAGACAGTCTGGAGTTACCTGTAAGTACTGTGACAGTTAGAAGACGCCTGTGTGAAGCTAATTTATTTGCAAGAATCCCCCGCAAAGTCCCTCTGTTAAATAAAAGACGTGCAGAAGAGGTTACAATTTGCCAAAGAACACATCAAATGGCCTAAAGATAAATGGAGGAATATTTTGAGGACTGATGAGAGTAAAACTGTTCTTTTTGGGTCCAAGGGCCGCAGACAGTTTGTGAGACAACCCCCAAACTCTGAATTCACGTCACAGTTCACAGTGAAGACAGTGAAGCATGGTGGTGCAAGCATCATGATATGGGCATGTTTCTCCTACTATGGCGTTGGGCCTAATTATCGCATATCAGGCATCATGGATCAGTTTGGATATGTCAAAATACTTGAAGAGGTCATGTTGCCTTATGCTGAAGAGGACATGCCCTTGAAATGGGTGTTTCAACAAGACAATGACCCCAAGCACACTCGAAAATGAGCAAAATCTTGCTTCCAAACCAACAAAATTAATGTTTTGGAGTGGCCTGCCCAATCCCCGGACCTAAATCCAATTGAGAACTTGTGGGGTGACATCAAAAAAGCTGTTTCTGAAGCAAAACCAAGAAAAGTGAATGAATTGTGTAATGTTGTTAAAGAATCTTGGAGTGGAATAACAGCTGAAAGGTTCCACAAGTTGGTTGACTCCATGCCTCGCAGATGTGAAAAAATCATGAAAACTTTGTGGTTATACAACTAAATACTAGTTTAGTGATTCACAGGATTGCTAAAAAAGCAGTTTGAACATAATAGTTTTGAGTTTGTAGCGTCAACAGCAGTTGCTACTACTATTGTGAACACCACCTTTTCTAATTTTTACTAATAGCCCAATTTCATAGCCTTAAGAGTGTGCATATCATGAATACTTGGTCTTGTTGGATTTGTGAGAATCTACTGGTACCTTGTTTCCCATGTAACAATAAGAAATACACTCAAAACCTGGATTAATCTTTTTAGTCACATAGCACTACTATTATTCTGAACACTAATGTATGTGTCTCTATTTGTGGCCCAAAAAAATGGAATAAGCTACCTGAGAAACTCAAACGATGTCCAAATATCAACCAATTTAAATATTTATACAAAGAAATGGTGTTCTCCAGATATGTATCTGATGAAAAATGTTGGGTTTGTGTTGTATGATGAAACTACTTCATTTGAATTCTTATTATTGAATATGTACCGTGGTAACTAGTATGAAATAGGAGCTATTTGTGAAATATTGACTTCTGTCAGCTGTGGTCATGAGTGCTACTGTTCAGACTTTGTTGGAAATGAATGTGCATGAACTGGCACATACACTCAACAAAAATATAAATGCAACACTTTTGGTTTTGCTCCCATTTTGTATGAGATGAACTCAAAGATCTAAAACTTTTTCCACATACACATTATCACCATTTCCCTCAAATATTGTTCACAAACCAGTCTAAATCTGTGATAGTGAGCACTTCTCCTTTGCTGAGATAATCCATCCCACCTCACAGGTGTGCCATATCAAGATGCTGATTAGTGCACAGGTGTGCCTTAGACTGCCCACAATAAAAGGCCACTCTGAAAGGTGCAGTTTTGTTTTATTGGGGGGGATACCAGTCAGTATCTGGTGTGACCACCATTTGCCTCATGCAGTGCAACACATCTCCTTCACATAGAGTTGATCAGGTTGTCAATTGTGGCCTGTGGAATGTTGGTCCACTCCTCTTCAATGGCTGTGCGAAGTTGCTGGATATTGGCAGGAACTGGTACACGCTGTCGTATACGCCGGTCCAGAGCATCCCAAACATGCTCAATGGGTGACATGTCCGGTGAGTATGCCGGCCATGCAAGAACTGGGACATTTTCAGCTTCCAAGAATTGTGTACAGATCCTTGCAACATGGGGCCGTGCATTATCCTGCTGCAACATGAGGTGATGTTCTTGGATGTATGGCACAACAATGGGCCTCAGGATCTCGTCACCGTATATCTGTGCATTCAAAATGCCATCAATAAAATGCACCTGTGTTCTTCGTCCATAACAGACGCCTGCCCATACCATAACCCCACCGCCACCACGGGCCACTCGATCCACAACATTGACATCAGAAAAAGCTCACCCACACGACGCCACACACGCTGTCTGCCATATGCCCTGGACAGTGTGAACCGGGATTCATCCGTGAAGAGAACACCTCTCCAACGTGCCAAACGCCAGCGAATGTGAGCATTTGCCCACTCAAGTCGGTTACGACGACGAACTGGAGTCAGGTCGAGACCCCGATGAGGACGATGAGCATGCAGATGAGCTTCCCTGAGACGGTTTCTGACAGTTTGTGCAGAAATTCTTTGGTTATGCAAACCGATTGTTTCAGTAGCTGTCCGAGTGGCTGGTCTCAGACGATCTTGGAGGTGAACATGCTGGATGTGGACGTCCTGGGCTGGTGTGGTTACACGTGGTCTGCGGTTGTGAGGCTGGTTGGATGTACTGCCAAATTCTCTGAAACACCTTTGGAGACGGCTTATGGTAGAGAAATGAACATTCAATACACGAGCAACAGCTCTGGTTGACATTCCTGCTGTCAGCATGCCAACTGCACGCTCCCTCAAATCTTGCGACATCTGTGGCATTGTGCTGTGTGATAAAACTGCACCTTTCAGAGTGGCCTTTTATTGTGGACAGTCTAAGGCACACCTGTGCAGTAATCATGGTGTCTAATCAGCATCTTGATATGGCACACCTGTGAGGTGGGATGGATTATCTCAACAAAGGAGAAGTGCTCACTATCACAGATTTAGACTGGTTTGTGAACAATATTTGAGGGAAATGGTGATATTGTGTATGTGGAAAAAGTTTTAGATCTTTGAGTTCATCTCATACAAAATGGGAGCAAAACCAAAAGTGTTGCGTTTATATTTTTGTTGAGTGTAGCTTGGGTTGCTTTGACTGATGAGTGGGTGTAGGCGTTGATAAGTGTTGCTTCTGCCTACACTTTTTGGGCACCATGCACATTGTTTTTTGCTTCTTTTCTTTCCTGTAACTTTTTTGTTTTGATTTTGTGGTCTGTAAATTAGTGATTTTTTTTTTTTTTTTTTAAGCAGCGGTGCCTAATAAATTCAAATTCTATCGTATTTTGGCGGGCTGAGCGGTAGTTCTCATAATTGTTGTGGTTTGTTCCGGGCATTAAAAATTCTGACCTGCTTATTTCCTCAGTAACAGTTGAACTGGACCTAACATCACCACTCTACCAATAGCTGCTAAAAATGGTAACACTTTTAGCATCCAAAAGTAAATCATATGATAATTTCATTCAACGTAAATATCAATGCACACACATCTTAGATGATTCTTTCAGAGCATTAACCACACAACAAGCCATATTATGACAGATATTTGTAATAAAATACCTCAAAAAAAGATGGGCCTTCACAGCAGCTGCAGCCAGCTGCCTGTGACTCACCGCAGACACAACACAAGAGCTGTCACTCAAGGAGGTCGCACCTCTAAGGCGTTAGGGTAACTGGTCTTTGTTGCATTGTGAACGTGATGGTGTCTATAATGAAAAACAATGAAAATATATTTATGCCATATGGGTTTGATCTTTGATATACTTTGATCTCAGTTGTTTTTATTTCTCGGTGGACTAGCCTAAATTGAATTATCTTATCTGATAGAACATTCTAAAAACATGCATTTCCCACCTTTCTTTTTTGTTTGTTTTTGTTTTGTTTTTAAATAAATTGATAAAATAAAAATTGATAAAGAATGCATGTGATTGATCAGAAGCTTTATGATGTCACTATATGTACACCAAGCTTGCACACTGTTGTCTCTCAAGTGGATTTTACTTGCGGGCAAGAAATAGTAGGAGAGCGTTTTAGCAAAAATGGGTGTTTTTTGCGTGGCTCCCGGCTGTAGCAACAGGGATACAGAAGAAATAATATTTGCTATCATGCGCTGCTGCTGAAAAATAAGGAAACGCACAGGCTGTGTGTAAGCGCGATGAAAATGAAGGAACCACCTGTTACGAGCATCTCCAAAGTGTGTAACGGCCATTTTGAGTGGGACTGATGTGAAAGAGATTTTTGAGCAGAGCTCCTGGGTTCTAAATGAAAAAAAAAAAAACTTTTTGAAGGACACTGTAATCCTGACGATATTTGACATCAGTGTATAAAGGCAGGGGTGAGCCACAGTCACCACAGTACAGAAAATCACAGCCAGCTGTTTCATGATGAGCGCCGAGACAAGCGAGAGAGGAGGACGTCTTTACAGGAGCTGAGTTTCTAAAGTAGAATATTTATTTATTTATCAGTGTGGCTGAGAACTTCATATTAATTCTAAATGGTTAACTGGTGCACAGTCACAGTCGTGATACTAACGACAATCTTTTTTTTTCTGTTGTGTGTGTGCCATTGCAGCCTGCACGGCCTGTGTTATGCATAATAAAATTTTATATTATGCATCAACAGTGATCAACAGTATAATTAATTTGGGTGTAATTATTATATGCATTATCTGCTAGTAGAAATTGATAGTGACTTTTGTGTGTCTATATGTATATACAGTGGGGGAAATAAGTATTTGATCCCCTGTCAATTTTGCAGGTTTTCCCACCTACAAAGAATAGAGAGGTCTGTAATTTTTATTGTAGGTACACTTCAACTGTGAAGTTACTAATAATTCTGTATAATTCCAATCGCAGAGTTGAAACACTTGCATTGCACTTGCCTTGGCGATATCAGGTAAACTGAGTCCCTTCGGCTGCCCCTTGTTTGTAGTCAAGATTGCCACAGCAAATTGGCGGTTGATCTGCATGTTGATTTGGCACCAGATGAACCAGGAACCTTCTGTACTGAAACCAAGTGCACCAGCCACTCATCCACCACCACTGCAATTAATAATAATAATAATTATATATATATATATATATATATATATATATATATATATATATATATGAATCTTTTCAATTCAATTTCAATTTATTTTCATTTATATAGCGCCAAATCAGAACAGAGTTGCCTCAAGACGCTTCACACAAGTAAGGTCTAACCTTACTAACCCCCAGAGCAACAGTGGTAAGGAAAAACTCCCTCTGAGGAAGAAATCTCAAGTCGACCAGACTCAAAGGGGTGACCCTCTGCTTGGGCCATGCTACAGACAGAAATTACAGAACAATTCACAAAACGAATATACAGGAAATGCTGTTGGTGCACAGGACAGGAGGGTCGCCAGCACAAATACCACACCCATCTCTGGGAAAATGGGAAATGACTAATCCAATTAAAACACTCACCTAAAAAAGATCTGCTTTTGTTGTTTTGTCAAAGCAACTATTTAGAAAATCCTGAACATAGATTGGACGCTGTTGACATTTTCCATTGTAGTATAAACTCTGGGAAAAATCTCATTTGTTTCACTTGAACGAAGTTATTGCTACATTGTATGAGTTGTAAGATTTTTCTTTTTGTTTTAGATGCCGATCCAAACATGGCGTCATACCTGTACCGCAACAAGCAAGGAAAAACCATCGGCAAGAAGGACAAGCCAAACCAGCTGGAAGGCATCCAAAATCATGTCTCAAGATTCCATAAATGTTGCTGAATGAGTATTTATGTGGAAAATTATTGGACAACAGTATTATCACTCTCAAAAATATGACTGTCACATGTGAATAAGTAACATCTATTGTTGTCATGTTTTGAACTGCTATGGAACAAAATGCAAAGATTTCCAATTCACAAATGAATGTGAGAGAATATTAAGCTCAATTATATCAATATAAATATCTGAAAGCTTGCTTATCTTCTTCGTGGTAAATGTGAGTTGTCCACTGAAGATTCAAGATTCAATACTTTATTGCCATGTAACCAATGCAAGTTGCTAGGGATTTGTTTCAGTGTGCTCGTAAACAAGAGATAAAAAGCATAAGCATACACACAATACTCCACATAAAATCACATACATTATATCTGAAGAATTAAAAAAAAAAAAAATAGACCCCCTTAACCTGAGTCAGGTTAAAGTGTCAAGTGCAAACATAGACTCTCAGCAGTGGCTTGTTAAAATGCTAAGTGCAGTAGTACAGTACGCAGCAGATACAAAATGGACATATTGCACTAAAATGCTAAATAAATAAATATATAAAAAGATAAAAAGAAATACAACAATGTGTATGAGCTCAGTCATAGTCATAAAAACCTACTTTCATAAGGTGCTGGTGCAGCTTAGGAGAACTATTTAGGTGCTTAATGGCTCTGCAGTAGGTGCTGTTGAGAAAGCGTGATGTTTTAGTGGTTATGGCTCTCAACCTTTTACCTGATGGGAGGATGTTGAAAAGGGAGTTAGCTGGATGTGACTGATCTAGTAGGATCTTCAACCCTTTCCGACAGATACGTGTTTCGTAAATAGTGAACAACTGCAGATGGAAAATTTAGAAAATAAACTGATCAATAACAGTCTGTTTACCAAAATAAGAGGCTCAAATAAATGCTTGTCATCAAATAAGCAATTATTCTTTTTGACTTTCAATTAAGGAATCGGCACTATGTAAAGTTTAGAATTTGATTTTATTTCTATCAAGCAACCACATCTAAAACGTTTCATTTGTCAAGTGTCATTTTACAAATGGGAAGTCATGTGTTGATCATTGCGGAGAAACTGGACCGGGTCCCCAATCAGTGCAGCATGGAAGCCTTCATAAATGCCATTCTCTTCTGGGAACCTGTTTCTTATCGCCATAACTGCACAGGCTGGAATCACCTTTCTGCATTTCCTTCCAATTTGCCATTGACCCACAAGGTAAAACTGCAGTTTGCTGTGTATCTGTACAATATGAAACAATAACATTCAATAATTAAGAAAACATTTTTTGGACAATGCATTAACAGGTATCAGAGTGAAATTTCAAATATGGATTCTTTTGGCAATCATTATTATTATTATTATTATTATTATTATTATTATTATTATTATTATTATTATACCATAGAGTCATACAATATTTAATATATTGTTGTGTGGGCTGCTGAAGAGGAGGTACTGCTGGCCCACCACCACCAGAGGGCACCCTGCCTGGAGTGCGGGCTCCAGGCACCAGAGGGCGCTGCCGCCTCACAGGAGCAGCCGGGGTGACAGCTGACACTCATCACCTGTGACAGCTGTCACCACTCATCTGATCTGCATCGGTATATCAGCAAGACGTCATCTCCACCTCTTTGCCGAGATATCGTTCTACCTGAAAGGTAATATCCTCAGCCTGACTGCTTGATAGAAAGCCTTTTTGTTGTGATTTTTGTGAGTGATAACAGACTTTTTCTCCAACGAGAGGTGGAGGTAGCTTCCCTGCCGTGCAGATTGCTGGGTGCAGACGCACCCACGTTTAATTGTGTTTTTGTTCCTCGCCAGCAGTACCAGGTCCGACACGCGGAGGCAGTGGCCACCTGGGAGTTCGGGACTTGGCGGCTCCAGTATTCCCGGGGTCTGGTGGCGGAGGAAATCGTGTGGTTCCGGTTCTGCTTTGGACAGGCGTCTCCTATCTTCGAGCCTGCCCACACGACACCTTGTAATTTGACCTTTGATCTATTGTGGAATCTGTTGTGTTTGTTGTGCACGTTCGCAACAGTAAAGTGTTGTTATTTGACCTATTCTATTGTCCGTTCATTTGCGCCCCCTGTTGTGGGTCCGTGTACTTACACTTTCCCAACATATATAAGTACATATTTATAATATTCAATCAAACTCAACTGATCTCTAATTGTTCCTGAGGGAGAAATTATCCCCAAGTGAGGCCTTATTGAATCTTGAGGAGCACTGATGCAAAATTAATGTGGGGAAAATTACATTTAATGTTCATCAGGTCTCTGCAGCATGTAATCATAAAAATAAAATTTTGGGGATTCAAGTGGTGAATTACTGACACAATCTGGGCTGAAGACAAGACACTGACAAATACAACCCCTGGCAAAAATTATGGAATCACCGGCCTTGGAGGATGTTCATTCAGTTGTTTAATTTTGTAGAAAAAAAGCAGATCACAGACATGACACAAAACTAAAGTCATTTCAAATGGCAACTTTCTGGCTTTAAGAAACACTATAAGAAATCAGGAAAAATAATTTTGGCAGTCAGTAACGGTTACTTTTTTAGACCAAGCAGAGGGAAAAAATATGGAATCATTCAATTCTGAGGAAAAAATTATGGAATTATGAAAAACAAAAGAATACTCCAACACATCACTAGTATTTTGTTGCACCACCTCTGGCTTTTATAACAGCTTGAAGTTTCTGAGGCATGGACTTAATGAGTGACAAACAGTACTCTTCATCAATCTGGCTCCAACTTTCTCTGATTGCTGTTGCCAGATCAGCTTTGCAGGTTGGAGCCTTGTCATGGACCATTTTCTTCAACTTCCACCAAAGATTTTCAATTGGATTAAGATCTGGACTATTTGCAGGCCATGACATTGACCCTATGTGTCTTTTTGCAAGGAATGTTTTCACAGTTTCTGCTCTATGGCAAGATGCATTATGATCTTGAAAAATGATTTCATCATCCCCAAACATCCTTTCAATTGATGGGATAAGAAAAGTGTCCAAAATATCAACGTAAACTTGTGCATTTATTGATGATGTAATGGCAGCCATCTCCCCAGTGCCTTTACCTGACATCAATCAATCAATCAACTTTTTTCTTATATAGCGCCAAATCACAACAAACAGTTGCCCCAAGGCGCTCAGCCCCATATCATCAATGACTGTGGAAATTTACATGTTCTCTTCAGGCAGTCATCTTTATAAACGTCATTGGAACGGCACCAAACAAAAGTTCCAGCATCATCACCTTGCCCAATGCAGCTTTGAGATTCATCACTGAATATGACTTTCATCCAGTCATCCACAGTCCACGATTGCTTTTCCTTAGCCCATTGTAACCTTGTTTTTTTCTGTTTAGGTGTTAATGATGGCTTTCGTTTAGCTTTTCTGTATGTAAATCCCATTTCCTTTAGGCAGTTTCTTACAGTTCGGTCACAGACGTTGACTCCAGTTTCCTCCCATTCGTTCCTCATTTGTTTTGTTAAGTTTTCTGTCTTGACGTTTTGATGTCTTCCTTGGTCTACCAGTATGTTTGCCTTTAACAACCTTCCCATGTTGTTTGTATTTGGTCCAGAGTTTAGACACAGCTGACTGTGAACAACCAACATTTTTTGCAACATTGCGTGATGATTTACCCTCTTTTAAGAGTTTGATAATCCTCTCCTTTGTTTCAATTGACATCTCTTGTGTTGGAGCCATGATTCATGTCAGTCCACTTGGTGCAACAGCTCTCCAAGGTGTGATCACTCCTTTTTAGATGCAGACTAACGAGCAGATCTGATTTGATGCAGGTGTTAGTTTTGGGAAAGTTGGTGAATGCTCAAAGAACACCTCTTTGGAACATTCCACAGGTGAACAGGTTAATTGGAAACAGGTGAGTGTGATGACTGAATATAAAAGGAACATCCCCAAAAGGCTCAACCATTCACAAGCAAAGATGGGGTGAGGATCACCACTTTGTGAACAACTTTGTGAAAAATAGTCAACAGTTTAAGAACAATGTTTCTCAATGTTCAATTGCAAGGAATTTAGGGATTCCATCATGTACAGTCCATAATATAATCAGAAGATTCAGAGAATCAAGAGAACTTTCTACATGCAAGCGGCAAGGCTGAAAACCAACATTGAATGCCCATGACCTTCTATCCCTCAGGCAACACTGCATTAAAAACCGACATCATAGTGTAAAGGATCTTACCACGTGGGCTCAGGAACACTTCGGAAAACCACTGTCAGTTAACACAGTTCGTCGCTACATCTACAAGTGTAAGTCAAAACTCCATGCAACCATGCAAAGTGAAAGCCATACATCAACAACATCCAGAAACACCGCCGCCTTCTCTGGGCCCGAGCTCATTTGAAATGGACAGACCCAAAGTGGAAAAGTGTGCTGTTGTCTGATGAGTCCACATTTCAAATTGTTTTTGGAAATCATAGACGTTGTGTCCTCCCAGCCCAGTCTCACATTTTTTTTCCTGCTCCTGTGACGAAATGAGTCAAATTTTTGTGACGGGGTGTTTTTTAACTCACTATTCCTAACCCTACTCCTACCCCGACCCTAACCTTAACCATAACATAATCTTACTCTTTCCCCCCACCCTAACCATAACCACCCGACTCCCCCGCTTCACTTTTAATTTCGTGCAACCATCACGGAATGAATTAGAATAAATTTGTGCTGCCGTGATGAAAATGACGTGCTTTTTGTCACAATATCACAAACTAATAGATTAATGTATATTTTGTGCTGCTGAATCATCACTTGCCATGAGACCAGGTTGGTCCTCCTGACAAAAGAGGAAAAAGACCATCCAGATTGTTACCAGCGCAAAGTTCAAAAGTCAGTATCTGTGATGGTATGGGGGTGTGGTAGTGCCCATGGCATGGGCAACTTACACATCTGTGATGGCACCATCAATGCTGAAAGGTACATCCAGGTTTTGGAGAAACATGCTGCCATCCAAACAACATTTTTTTCAGGGACGTCCCTGCTTATGTCAGCAAGACAATGCCAAGCCACATTCTGCAGATGTTACAACACCGTGGCTTCGTAGTAAAAGAGTGCGGGTACTAGACTGGCCTGCCTGCAGTCCAGACATGTCGCCCAATGAAAATGTGTGGCACATTATGAAGTGCCCGGGCTTTGTGTCCCTTGGGTGAATAAAAAGTATGCGGATAACAGACCATTCTCTTATTATGCTCCTGTTCTGTGGAATGATCTCCCTGCATCAATAAAACAGTCAGATTCTGTAGGGACTTTCAAGTCCAGACTTAAGACACTTATTTTCCCTTTCATATGGCTAGCATACTGGCATAGTATGTTTCTATGCTTTTTACTCTTTTGATTCATTTTATTAGGAAACGGAGCGTGCCGTGGCCTCAACTTTATCTAAATTCTGGGTCTTTTAGTGAAGCTTAGGGCTAGTGGCCGGTGATCACCTTAGTATTTCTTCTGTTTTTTCTTGTTGCTTAATACTGACAAATTACACTGTATTGTTGTCTTCTGATGCTTGATTCTGCTTTTTTTCTTTTCTCTCTGTTTGAGGTGCGGCTCCATCCAGAGATGGGTGTGGTGTCTGTTCCGGAAACCATCCTGTGCACCAGCAACATTTCCTGTATGTTCATTTTATGAATTTTGTAATTTGTGTCTGTAGCATGGCCCAAGCAGAGGGTCACTGTTTGGAGTCATGGTCTGCCTTAGGTTTTCTTTCTCAGAGGGAGTTTTTCCTTACCACTGTTGCTATGGGGGTTGGTAAGCTTAGACCTTACTTGTGTGAAGTGCCTTGAGGCAACCTTGTCATGATTTGGTGGTATATAAATGAAAATAAATTGAAAACTGATGCAAAAGGTTGGTGAATTATCTGTAAAATGACAATATCCATACTTACAGACTAAAGTGTGTCAGATACATACGGACCTGTTTGAAATCGGGTCTCTCAAATCCTTACCGACAACTTCTTTTAGGGATGCCATTATAATTTCCAAAATAACTGGGTTGAGGCTCTTTTGAACAAGTCCATGTTGGAGATGCAGTGAGTCCCAGCTTCATGGTCCATTTTCAGTCCAAACACAACATTTTCTTGACAGCAGAGCGACTCCAAAACTGATGGTGTCAATCCACAATGACCACAGACACACCAAAGCAGATTTTCAGTCCTGGATTATTGTTCATTATCACTGCTCTCTGTTTAGTCAGAATCACTCAGTCAGTCAAATCAGTCATTACTCTTACTAAATACCTAGTAGGTTCAAAAAGAAAACCCTGTCTGCTACTTTCTGTCATCTCTGAAGAAAATAAAATGAAAAAATGCCTCACAAAAACGCGCTGTAAACACATGCCCATACACTGACATCACCTGCAGCGCCTCTAGTGGCGGATTATTTTTAGCAGATTTGATTAGCGCGTTAATTATTAATAGAAAAAAAAATTGAAAATAACTGCAGATATTAATTTGATTTACCATTTAGAATGAAACTATTACCCACAAAAATTTTAAAGGAGGTCCCTTTTAGGTGGAGTATTGAGCAACAGAACATTCAAAGATGATGACAGTCACCATTGATTTCCCACAAAAAAAATTACAGCACCCAAGGCCAGTATTTACACATCATTGTCTGACTAATATAGTCACTGCATTCATTTTTTAATATTTTGCATGATGCATTCTCACCGACGGGTGCTTGTCGGTGTGAAATTGTCATTTTCAATTCTTGCTGGTTTTGATGAGCTTTCTTTGTCATAATGTTTATGTGCATTGTGAGGACTGTCAGTCGTCGTTCAGTTTGTGTTATGTGAAGAAATAGATGATGGCACAATCCAAACATTGAGTAAGTGCAGCCGCAGTGCCAAGAGAAAGTGGAGCTCCAAGCCGTGAGGAAAGATTTAATCTTAAAACAACGTTACCATTGATATGTGTGTTTAGATATGTGCTTTAACTTGTTGCTATCGCTCACAATTATGATATTGTTTGGATTCCCACAATGTTGTTCAGGTTTCCTCTGGACTGACAGCTGATGGAGACCCTTCCCCAGGGAGTCTAAAAATGCATCCGTTTTCTATGTGTCTGATCCTGCTCCTCCAGCCTGCGCTGACTGTAATTGGCAGCTGCTCCTGTTCATTGAGTTATTATATTTCCCCTCTTGGCTATCTAGTGTACCTCTGGGAGCACTTCACACCGAGTGAGTCCCATGTGTTCCTTCTCCAGCACCTACAATATAGTCCTCTCTCTCTCTCTCTGCCTCTCTTATCTGGAAAATGATCATTTAACAGATTCCCAGATCTTCACAATTAATGCACATTTTTGAAAAGGGACAAAAAACAATTATGTGTTAATGCATTAGCAAAAGGGGATTAATGCATTACTCTTCAAATATTCCAACAGACAAAAGTTGCGAAAAAATAAAAATAAAAACCTTTACTTTTCCACAGGATGCAGATCGCTTTCAACTTGACACCTCTTTTGAGTGGTTTTTATAATGTGGTGGCACAAGGATGACTTATTCTCTTCTAAAGTCATCCAAAGTTGAAAATAAACACAGGTTCAGTGGCTGCCAGTGTCACGGCAAAGTAAACACAAACCTGCCTGCAATTAAAGTGCCGCTTTCCTGCAGTGAAGATGGCAGGAGAGGAGTGTTTGGAGGTCACAGTCCATTCCTCAGGAATAATTTCCGACAATGATTTTCTGATTAAAGGTTCAGTAATCATCCAGTTTCTATATTGCTGACATGCACTTTGACGGGAGACAGTTTTGTCTGCAGTGACAGATTTACAAAGTATTAAGCTACAGTATGTAGGATTTATGAGTGTTTATTAGCAGAAATGGACTGTAGTATTGATATCTGTTCATGAGTGTATATTCACCTACAACAATGAATCAAGGGGTTTTCAGAAACTTAGAATGAGCCCTCCTTATATGGGAGTGAGCCCCCTCATGTTGTGCCACCATGTTGATACAGGAGCCCAAAAGGGACACACAGTACATACAGTAGTCACTCTCCCTGTTTAGCACAGGACTTCTTGGATTATTTCAAGAAAAAAATAGATAACATTAGGTTGAGCATATCCCAGCATGCCTTGGCCCAGTCACTACACCCTGCTATTGAGGTGGGTGCTACAACTGAGGTGTTACCTAGATTTACAGAATTTAATAGTATCTCACTAGGCATGTTGATGCAACTTGTGATGTCTACAAAAAGCACAGCCTGCTTATTTGATCCCATACCAACAAAACTGTCTAATGACCTATGGCCCATTCTTGGGCAGACTGTGCTGGAAATTGTTAATCTCTCACTAACCTCTGGATCTGTTCCTAAATGTTTCAATTCTGCAGTGATTAAACCATTACTTAAGAAACCTAATCTTTACCCTGGTGTATTGAAAAACTATAGGCTGATATCAAATCTATCATTTTGCTCTAAAATTCTGGAAAAAGTGGTTTCACGGCAGCTCGCGGACCACCTTACTGAGAATAATCTCTTTGAACCATTGCAGTCTGGTTTTAGAAAATATCACTCCAGAGACGGCGCTTACTAAAGTAGTGAATGACCTTCTGCGAGCAATGGACTCGGATACCACTATGGTTCTGGTGCTGTTAGATTTTAGTGCTGCATTTGATACCGTGGATCATCATATTTTACTCGATAGGCTGGAGAATCATTTTGGGATTACTGGAAGTGCCCTTGTGTGGTTGACGTCAGATCTGTCCAGTCGTTCTCACTGTGTTTGTACAATAACAATACCTCTAACTTTAGTTCACATGAAATTCGGAGTTCCACAGGGATCCGTCCTAGGCTCCCTGCTTTTCTCCCTTTATCTAGCACCCCCTTGGGTATATTCTGCAGCGTTTTGGGATTGCATTTCATTGCTATGCTAATGATACTCAATTGTACATGCCGATAACTGCTGGTAATCTCATTCACATAAAATCCTTAGAAGACTGCCTTTCATCAGTGAGGAGCTGGATGTCTAGCAACTTCCTACTTTTAACTCTGATAAGACTGAAATGATAGTTCTTGGTCCAGCAAGACATCGGCATCAATTTGACCAGCTAGCGCTGATCTTAAGTTTATGTGTTATAGGTCATATGGACAAAGTGAGGAACCTTGGGATAATTTTTGATCTGACATTGTCCTTTGGCCTCCACATTAGAGACATTACTGCTTTCTTCCATCTTTGAAATACAGCAAAGATTCATCCCATCCTGTCTATGGCTGATGCTGAGACTCATACATGCATTTATCTCTTCTAGATTGGACTATTGCAATGCTTTATTTTCTGGTTTACCGCAGTCCAGCATTCAATTCAATTGGTTCAAAATGCTGCTGCCATTCTTTTGACACAAAGCAGAAAGTTTGACCATATTACACCCATTCTAGCATCCCTTCATTGGCTTCCTGTCTCTGTGACATTGGATTTAAAGGTTCTGTTACTGGCCTATAAAATTGTTCACAGACTGGCACCTCCCCACCTGGCTGACCTGGTTGAGCCCTACGTACCGGCTTGGGTCTTGCATTCGCAGGGTGCAGGACTTGTTTGTGTTCCTCGGATGAATAAAAAGTCTGCAGGTTACAGAGCTTTTTCTTATCGTGCCCCTGCTCTGTGGAATAATCTCCCTGTGCAAATACGTAAGGCAGTCGGAATCTGTGGAGTCTTTTAAGTCTAGACTTAAGACCCATCTGTTTTCCCAGTCTTATCGTTAGTATATTATGTTTTTCTGTTTTTTATTCTATTTACTCTTTTATGTTTTTACTCTTTTGTTGTGCCTTTTGATCTTTTAGTTCATTTTGTTCTGTTTTCGAATTGTGTTGTGTGAAGCACCTTGAGGTGACCCTTTTGTGAATTGGTACTATACAAATTAATAAATTTGATTTGATTTTTAATTTGGAGGATTATCATAAACTTCCCTGGTCGAAGTCACTGGGGTAGTCAAACAACTCAGCAGTGACAAGGCCCCAGGGGTTGATGAGATCCGTCCAGAAATTATGAAGGCTCTGGGTGTGGAAGGACTGTCTTGGATGAGACGTCTCTTCAACATTGCGTTGAGGTCTGGGACAGTGCCTAAGGAGTGGCAAACTGGGGTGGTGGTCCTCATATTTAATAAAGGGGACCAGAGCATGTGTGCCAATTCCAGGGGCATCACACTACTCAGCCTCCCTGGTAAAGTCTACTCCAGGGTGCTAGAAAGGAGGGTTCGACCGATAGTCGAACTGTCAGGCTTCGGCCCAGATCCAGGATTTTGATTCTGTTTTGTCCTCTTTATTTTACTCACCGTCTGCTGATTTATTAGTTGTTTTATTTTTGTCACATTTGTTCTCTGATTTCTGTTTTGCTTTGTCACCGTGTTTCTTTGTTACTTTTCATACCTTAGCCATGGTTCATTTCGGTTCTTGTTTTGTTCAGCCAGTCTGCATTTTCATTGTTTATCATTTAGTTATTACTTCTTTATTTTGCTGTTCTCATTTCTGATATTATCTGTTGTGCTTTAGTCTTGGGTTTTGTCTTCTGTTAATTATTTAGTCTCTGTTTGCTTATAGTTTGTTCTGCCACCTGGTTATCTTTTATTGCATTCTTCAGCCATGATCAATTCCATTCTAGTTTTTGTTTTATTATTTATTTTCTGATATCTCACCTTGCAGTTTGTATGTTATGCTTAGTTCATTCCTTGTCTTAGTATTTTGTTCTGTTGTCAGTTTAGGGTTTATCTCTGTTCTCATTATTTTTCATGTATTTGTGTTTTCATTCCACGCCCCTACACCTGCCTTGTGTCTTTGTCTCTCACGCTGATTCTGTCTGCTTTGTGTTTTCATTCACTCACGCTCTTTATACCTGCTCACGTGTCTTTGTCTCTTTCATCACTCCACTTTGTGTATTCCCCTCCTCACTATCTTGCACCATGCACAATCTTTGTCCACTGTCCACGCCCCTTTCTAGATTGTTCACCTGCACGTGCACCTTGTTACCTAATCAGCACCAGCCTATTTATACTCTTCCCCCGCCACCACTCCTTTGCCACTTTGTCCTCTTTGTACACATTCCAGCTGTTGTATTCAATCCTGTTTTTGCCTAGCCGTGATTCCAAATCCTGCTTTGTGTTTTTGACTGCACCTTTTGCCTCAACCCTGATGTCTGTGTTTGGTCGTCCCTCTGAACCCTGCTTGACCATGACTGTGTTTTTGCCTAGCCCTGTTTGTACCTTTGCTCCGCTGATTGATAACTAGTGTACTGTACATATCATGTAGATGTCACCAAATGATGCTGTCACATTAAATAATAATTTAAAAATGACATTTTCCACTGCAATTTCAAAACAGAGACCCACAACAGACTGACATATAATGATTTGTATGTGACAACATGATAAAAAAAACAATACCGTCTGCTGATCTAAAGTGCATCCGGAAAGTATTTGTGGCGCTTCACTTAGTTCACATTTTGTTATGTTACAGCCTTATTCCAAAATGGAAGAAATGCATTTTTCCCTCAAAATTCTACACACAATACCCCATAATTTTTTTTTTTTTTTTTAGATTTTTGCAAATTTATTAAAATAAATAAATAAATAAATAATCACATGTACAAGTATTCCTGTTTCCACTTGTAGCAAAGCGGACAAGTTACTCCTGATCGTCAAAACAATTAGAAATCATGAATAAACATGATACTGTATGTCGAACTTCTGACACCACCCTGGGAGTTTCACCCAGGGAATTTAACAATTTGAATAACTTCAACTCAAGACACACGGGTTCATTGCAAATGAGACAGAGGAGTCGTTCCCAAATACAAAAAAAAGAATTTATTAATAATAAGATTTCTAATTAAAAAGACAAATTTCTAAATACTAATTTAAAACACCACTGTTCATATCCACATGAGGGCGACCTTGCCTCATGCAGTCCGGCAGCATACACAGCTGTCAGCCTGAAGCTGTCAGAGTTTTCCATTTGTCCACACTGAGTGTATGAAGTGGCCGCAGCAAACAGGGCACATCCACTGGCCTCACAGGACGAAATCTTCCAGCAGAGCACCAGAGCAAAGCAGCAGGGCCTCCTTCCACAGCTCAGTCGAAAATCCTACATTTTAAACAGATAAATATAAATAACAAATATCTGAAAGAGTTGCTTAACTTCCCGCTGTACATACCGAACCGTCCGTCACAGCAGTCAGCTGTAACTTGACACCGCCTAGAGCGTCAACAGCACCACAAACACTCAGCAGCGCACTGCCAATGACTTTGGTATTTATTAACGTGAGAGAAGGTTAGTACTGTTGGATAAAGTTAAATAAAGCCACTCTTTTTTATCTGAGACTGTAGCTTGGTCTTACTTTGGAGGCGCTGTACAGATCGGTCTCCGTAGGTCAGGTGCTGGAATCGTCTTGTTTTCAGTCGATGATCCACCTGTCACACAGCTGCTTCAGGGACGTTGACAAAGCGACTCTGCCAGTCAACCCGCACAGTTTCGTTGGTTACCGGGGATGCTTTCCATTTTTATGCTGTGACTTGCGGCGGCGGTTCAAATCGCTGTTGATGTCTCATCTGACCCGGGTGTTTTTATCTCTGCAGCTCTTGTTGTCTGGGATCGTTAGAATAAAGGTTTGAGTGTCTTTATTCTGTATCCAAAAAAATCAAAAATTTGTCTTTTGTCATCATCTGTGAAAGCTGGGTCAAATCAAAAACTCAATACAAAAATAGTTGACTTTGTGAGAAAAATGTTCACGAGAGGAATTTGGAGTTTAAGAAGAAAAGGGTTTTAATTTGTAAAATCGTCAAAGGAAGTTAAATGCGCCTGCGCATTTAACTTTACGAAAGTTGAAAAAGTTTTTTGTAGAAAAAAGAAAAAATAGGTTCTTGTTGGCGCGCACAAACAAGAAATAAGTTTTAAACAGCACATGGTTGTAGACAAAGAGTCAGAAATCTTGACGGCTGTAGCAGCGTCTGGACCCAAGAAGAGGTCGGCGTGTAAGAGAGAAGCAGGCAAGAGGAAGTAAGAGTGAAGAGAGCGATTCCCCGGGGGCGCCTGCTTTTAAAGGTTTAAAAGCTCCACCCCCAAGAATTCTGGGTACTGTAGTTTTCTTCTTCGTTCCTTTGTCTCATTTTCTAATAAATCAGCATCTGTTATTCTTAAATTTCCGCTTACAAACCAAGTAAGTCCTGTATTGCAAACTCTAGTAAACAAGGTTTTCTGCAGAGATACCACACAACACAATTATATGAAAAACACACTTGATAAACTTCCTACAGTCTATAATCAAGGTACAAAATACCAGCTATATAAAAATCTCAGTTGTAAGGTTAAATGTTCACATTTCATTTTCTTTTCTTTTTTTCTGTTACAACAATAAAATGCACAACAATAAAATCCCCCACCCCCTCCTATCCCACGCTGGCATCTGCTCACGTCACTCCTTTCCCCTTCTGTGGGGGCGGTGCAGTTTTAGCTGCAGCTCCCGTTCTTCCCCCCAAGCTGACGGCGGTGCATCTCAGGGTTGCTGTGTGGCCTTCACCCACTTGCCTCAATTTGGATAACGGACTTCTTCAAACTTAGTGCACATAAACAATGTCAAATGTGTATGTGCTGTCTTTAATTCTGATGTGTGCCATTATTACAGTAAACAAGTAATAATTGTGGACTAATTGCTGTCTGAGGTAACTGGAGTGTAAACATAATTTCTCCACTGTGAGATCAATAAAGTATATCTCATCTCATCTGGTTTGGGAACTTGATAAGGGATTCACACTCTTGTGAGGAATGCACTTTAGAGAATCTTAAATCTTGGAAAGGATGGGGGTTTATGACACCGAGCCATACTGTGTTGGCTCGGAGGGTCTCCCTTTGACACCGGGAGATTTACGAGGCCTTGCTGTGTTGAATTTCTTCTTTTGAAGAAATTTCATGACCTCTGCTTGATGCAAACTTAGGACGGTGAATGTTGGTACAGCTTTCCGCTACATGAGGTAAATTCAGTTGACTGGACATGATTTGGAAAGGCACACACGTCTACATATAAGGTCCCACAGCTGACAGTGCATGTCAGAGCACAAACTAAGCATGAAGTCAAAGGTATTGTCTGTAGACCCCTGAGACAGGATTGTCTCAAGGCACAAATCTAGGGAAGGGTACAGAAACATTTGTGCTGCTTTGAAGGTCCCAATGAGCACAGTGGCCTCCATCATCGATAAATGGAAGAAGTTCAGGTCCACCAGGACTCTTTCTTGAGCTGGCCGCCCATCAAAAATGAGTGATCAGGGAAGAAGGTCCTTTGTCAGGGAAATGACCAAAAACCTGATGGTCCCTCTGTGGAGAGAGGAGAACCTTCCAGAAGGACAACTATTTCTGCAGCAATCCAGCAATCAGGCCTGTATGGTAGAATGGCCAAATGGAAGCCACTCCTTAGAAAAAGGCAGCCCACCTGAAATTTGTCAAAAAGCACCTGAAGGACTCTTAGACCATGAGACACAAAATTCTTTGGTCTGATGAAACAAAGATTGAAGTCTTTGGCATGAATGCCAGGCATAATGTTTGAAGGAAACCAGGCACCATCCCTACAGTGAAGCATGGTGGTGGCAGCATCATGCTGTGTCTTTCAAGGAGGAACAATTAGCTCTTTTATTAAGGTGCATATTCATCTCAACATTTAGCTAAATATTTAGCTTGATGTTTGTAAATATTAGGCTAAATGTGTAAATACTTAAGCCTGGTTCACATGCCAAGCTAACTAGGCCGATATCGGACCCAATCTCCCCCTTCCGACAATCTTAAGGATGCCCCGACAATCATGATAACGCTAAAGATAATCTTATCAGATATTCCTGCTGTGTGTGATGTGTTAAGAGTGCTCTGAACTGTTCGGAAGAACGTCTGGGGCACTCCGATTGCAAATCGGGGATATTCAACATGTTGGATTGACTTGGCCTGATATCGCAGTGGGTGTGGTGTCCCCCGGTCACAAACGAGCACGAAGCCTGCTGAATGTGATGTGTAGCAAATGTGAATGTGATGTGTTTCATGCAGTTGTCACAAAGTGGTGATCCTCACCCCATCTTTGCTTGTGAATGGCGACTTTTGGGGATGCTCCTTTTGTACCCAATCATGACACTCACAATTAGTGTCCTCAGTTCCCAAACAGTTATTGAGTGTTGTTAGAAGGAAAGGTGATGTAACACAGTGGTAAACATACCACTGTCCCATCTTTTTGGAAATGTGTTGCAGGCATCCATTTCAAAATGAGCAAATATTTGCACAAAAACAATAAAGTTTATCATTTGAACATTAAATATCTTGTTTTTTGTGGTGTATTCAATTGAATATAGGTTGGAGAGGATTTGTAAATCATTGTATTCTGTTTTTATTTACATTTCACACAATGTCCAAACTTCAATGGAATTGGGGTTGTACTTTGTTATGAATGACAAATATTCAACCAGCAAAACAAGCATTTTCAGAACATAAGTAAAACTTTGATTTAAAAAAAGCAGTAGTGTCCTTAGACTTTGGAAATGAAAGAGCTTCAATGCTACACATATATGAAGAGTGGTGGAAAGAGATGGAAGAAATGTCTGCCTCAACTACATCAGTGGTGGGCACAGTTCCGCTAATCCACTAGCCACTATTTAGCAAAGCTAACTTTTTCTTAGCGGATTATCTTTTCAGATAACCTCGAAAACCATCAGCGAACTGTTAGATAATATCTGTGCTAATTCTTTATTTTATGTTAGCTATCAAGTATTTGTGTTATTTGCTTGGAAATT
The DNA here is from genome assembly GCF_902500255.1 of Thalassophryne amazonica. Lineage (NCBI taxonomy): Eukaryota > Metazoa > Chordata > Actinopteri > Batrachoidiformes > Batrachoididae > Thalassophryne > Thalassophryne amazonica. Next base: position 77,729,840 of record NC_047103.1, on the reverse strand, counting down.
CTGAGAAATAGAAGTTAATTTTTACTTCATCATGTGTCCAAGTTACAGACACAGGGAGATCTCCCCCTGTTGGTGAAAGCCAGTAACATAAGAAATGTGAGACTCAACCACACCTATTGTTTACACCCACACTGTTGGGTGGGCCGCTGAAGAGGAGGTACTGCTGGCCTCCACCAGAGGGCGCCCTGCCTGAAGTGCGGGCTTCAGGCACGAGAGGGTGCTGCCGCCTCTTCAGGACAACTGTCAATCATCATCTCCAACAGCTGTCATTCATCAACCACTCCATAAAGCCGGATGACATCTCCACCTCGCTGCCAAGATATCTTCAAGCGAAGAAGGTAAAACTCTCAGCCGTGTCTGTGCTGAACGCACTTATCATTGTCTTTTGAAACCTTTGCAGGAGTACCTGTTATCTTCAGTCAGCTGGGAGCTGGGTTTTGGACGTAGAAGAGTGACGGACTTCACTCCTCTTCCAAACCAGAGAAGTAACAGTCGGTCTCTGCACGTTTCTGTGTTTTTGTGTCGGAGGTGGAGATTCTCCCACAAAAGGAGAAATCTAACGGATCTGACTGTGTTACTGGGTGTGCACACACCCACTCTTGATTGTTTCTGCTTCCTGCCAGCAGTACCAGATCCGACAGCCAGAGACGGTGACCACCTGGGGACTCGGGACTTGGCGGCTCCAGTATTCTCCGGGTTCAGTGGCGGTGGAAATCGTGTGGGTTCCGGCTCCTCTCTGGACGGACGTCTTCTATCCTCGAGCCTGCCCACATGTCACCTTTGTAGATTGACTACATACAAATTCTGTAATCCTCTGTATTTCGTTGTGCACATTCACAACAGTAAAGTGTTCTATTTTCGGCTCATTCATTGTCCATTCATTTTCGCCCCCTGTTGTGGGTCCGTGTCACTACACTTTCACAACACACACACTATAAAAAGTGTTATATGACTCATTTTAGAGGCCTTTCACAAGATGGACACTGTCTGTGAGGGTTCCAGGCCTGCTTTTTAACATGAACTTAATTAAGTTAATAAACTTAAAATGAGGAATACAATGGTTTGGTTTTTGGTAAGGGGCAGAATCCTGCATAAAAGAACCGGGTAAAAATAACAGAACCAATTAGCATCCGATAAATTTAGTTCTGGTAACTTTTAGATCGCTAACTGTTTTTTTACATAGTTAGTAATGGCGAAAAACATTTATAAACCCTGTTGGCTCCTGTCTGCTACGTATTTTGCAGCAGTGAGGCAGCTGAGAAGAGCTGAGCTAAACTCTACGAAGCCGCGTTTAGGGAGTTGAAACGTCGGTTTTCGACTGCACCAGTGCTGGTGCAGCCCAATCCTTGCCGCCAGTTTGTGGTTGAAGTGGACGCCTCTGACTCAGGGATAGGAGCCGTGTTATCCCAGAGTGGGGAGTCCGACAAGGTTCTTCACCCTTGTGCCTACTTTTCTCGCAGGTTAACCCCACTGAACGAACTATGACATGGGCAATCGGGAACTCCTTGCGGTGAAAGAGGCTCTTGAGGAGTGGAGACACCTGTTGGAGGGAGCTTCGGAGCCGTTCACGATTTTCACAGACCATCGGAACCTGGAGTATATCAGGACCGCCAAGCGGCTGAACCCCAGGCAAGCCCGCTGGTCACTGTTCTTCGGGCATTTTGACTTCCGGATCACCTATCGCCCCGGGACCAAGAACCAGAGATCGGATGCCTTGTCCCGGGTACATGAAGACGAAGTCAAAACAGGGCTGTCGGCTCCACCGGAGCCCATCATACCTGAGTCCACTATCGTGGCCACCCTCACCTGGGACGTGGAGAAGACTGCCCGGGAGGGCCTGGCACAGAGCCCGGACCCAGGAACCGGTCCGAAGAGCCATTTGTATGTCCCACCAGAGGCCAGAGCTGCTGTCCTGGACTTCTGTCACGGTTCCAAGCTCTCCTCTCATCCAGGGGTGCGAAGGACCGTGGCAGTGGTCCGGCAGCGCTTCTGGTGGGCGTCTATGGAAGCCGACATCCGGGAATATATCCAGGCCTGTACCACCTGTGCCAGGGGCAAGGCGGACCATACCAAGAGTCAAGGACTTCTTCAACCGCTTCAGGTGCCTCGTCGCCCCTGGTCCCATATCGGCCTGGATTTTGTCACGGGCTTCCCACCATCCCAGGGCATGACGACCATCCTCATGATAGTGGACCAATTCTCCAAGGCGGCCCACTTCGTGGCCCTCCCGAAGCTCCCAACGGCCCAGGAGACCGCAGACCTCCTGGTCCACCACGTCGTCCGTCTGCATGGGATACCAACAGACATTGTCTCAGATCGTGCTCCCCAGTTCTCCTCTCAAGTCTGGAGGAGTTTCTGCAGAGAACTGGGGGCCACCGTGAGCCTCTTGTCCGGGTATCACCCACAGACGAATGGTCAGGCAGAGCGGGCTAACCAGGAACTGGAACAAGCCCTACGTTGTGTAACATCCACGCACCCGATGGCCTGGGTTGCCCATCTGGCCTGGATCGAGTACGCGCATAACAGCCAGGTGTCCTCTGCCACCGGCCTCTCCCCATTTGAGGTGTGTCTGGGGTACCAGCCCCCATTGTTTCCCGTGGTGGAGGGAGAGGTCGGTGTGCCCTCGGTCCAGGCCCATCTGCGCAGATGCCGTCGGGTGTGGCGCGCCGCCCGTTCTGCCTTGCTGAAAGCCCGGACGAGGGCTAAGGCCCATGCAGACCGCCGGCGGTCCCCGGCCCCTGCATACCAGCGCGGGCAGGAGATGTGGCTTTCTACGAAGGACATCCCCCTCCAAGTGGACTCACCCAAACTAAAGGACAGGTACATTGGTCCATTCAAGATCCTCAAAGTCCTCAGTCCGGCCGCAGTGAAGCTCCAGCTCCCAGCTTCACTGCGGGTCCACCCGGTTTTTCATGTTTCCAGGATCAAGCCACACCACACCTCACCCCTCTGTGCTCCCGGACCGGCACCGCCTCCTGCCCGGATCATCGACGGGGAGCCGGCTTGGACGGTCCGCCGGCTCCTGGACGTCCGTCGGAAGGGCCGGGGGTTCCAGTATTTGGTGGACTAGGAGGGGTATGGACCTGAGGAACGCTCCTGGGTGAAAAGGAGCTTCATCCTGGACCCGGCCCTCCTGGCCGACTTCTACTCTCGACACCCCGACAAGCCTGGTCGGGCGCCAGGAGGCGCCCATTGAGGGGGAGGTCTTGTTGTGTGGGCCGCTGAAGAGGAGGTACTGCTGGCCTCCACCAGAGGGCGCCCTGCCTGAAGTGCGGGCTTCAGGCACGAGAGGGTGCTGCCGCCTCTTCAGGACAGCTGTCAATCATCATCTCCAACAGCTGTCATTCATCAACCACTCCATACCTCAGCAGAAGGGGCCTGGCCTCATTTCAAGAATTGACATTAATTTGGTTATTCTATCTGGATTCATTTGATTTATAAATCTAAACCATAAGTCAAACCTGCTTTCCTTTTCAAGACATCTGCCTCATGGCTGGACCACTGTTTGCTGTCACGGTAAATGACGCTTCCCTACAGCAGTGGACAGTCCACACAAAGACAGAAGCGCTGATTTATTTGCTGTGTTTGGGTTTGTGATTGCCTTTGATTCTATCAGAAGCACTAGCAGTGTTTACATTCAAAATCGGCTTGTCAGTAGCGAAGAGTGTACCAGAGACAATACTGAAAGTTATCGGTTAGCTGTAGCTTCCGATTACTTTTTTTGGTGGTTTATCGGTTTAGCGTTATAAAAGATAACTTTCCAATTAGCTGATTAGCAGTTATCGAAGCTAACATTTTGGTTAGCTGTGCCCACCACTGGATGACATTCATATAAAATCCTTTCATCAGGGCTGTGTGGATTTGTGACCAGGTAGTTTGAGTTTTAGTATGTAGCTGCTGTCAAATAATCATAAAACAATGGTTTATTTCTATGATTTAGTACATTTCCCATCCATTAACAAGCATCCACTAACCATCCAGCAAGTGGCAACAATGTATATGGGATAGTATTTAGTTGCAAAGTTGCTTTTGGATTGCTCTAACAACAAAATGTGTTGTTAATATTTAAGTTGTTTGTAAATAAACTTGAACTAATGTTAGCTTAGCCATCACTCTGTTGTGGTTCCGCCCCTCAGCCCATTTGGCCACGTGGTTTAGTTCTTGGTTTAATTGTGGATTTTCAGCTGTTCAGTTGTCTGTGATGTTTCTGTCTTTTATGTCTGTGTTGCTGCACTGGCATATGTTGATCACCTGCTGTGTTTTCTGTTAAAATCCACCTGCTTCCTGTGCGCATGTTTTAATCTATGTTCCACACATCCTTTGTTCGGTTTAGTTCTGATTGTTATCTAGTTATATCACCTTGTTGTATCTTTATCAGTTGCTCTATTTGTTGCGGTTTTTGGTCACCTTTGCGGTGTCTTATGCAGAGGTGGAAAACCCCAGCTTCAGAAAGTAAAAACCCTCCCATGTGTTGCTTCTACCTGTGCACCTAAAACAGGTGATCTCAATAATTAGCCCATCCACCTGCCTGAAGAGCTGAACTAATTACAATCAGCTGGATTATTAGGAAGATGGAACAAATGTGTGGTTGGACTTTAACTTTCTGAAGCCGGAGGTTTCCACCTCTGGTCTTATGTTCTGTAGGTATTCAGTTGTTGATTTCTTTAAGTATTATTACTTTCATTACATACACATACACTTCTGATGACTGAGTCCAAGGAGTCATTGAAAGCCTGGATCTTTGTCTTGATCCAGGACAATCGCAAACCTAAACACTTTGATTTCTCACTTTGCTTCTGAAATGCTGCAATCAGGATATATTTTGATCCCACAAAGATCACAGGATCATCCACAAAGTCACGTTCAGTGAACCATTCCTCACTGATAAAAATAGATAAGTCACTGATATTATGAGAGTGTTTGAGGGAACTGATTCAGGTTATTGATGTGTAGCAGTGGGTGGGGTTTCAGCAGGGTCAGTGCTGACATGACACTACGACAGGAGGAGTCTGACTTGCTGCACACCACCACAGATGGTTTGTATGTGTTTCATACCTTAAAAAATACTGAACTGTCTGTCACCTTTGTGTCTAGCTGCTGGGCTGAAGCAAATGCACAGAACATGTCCTAATGGGTGTTGCAATGATAAGAGCTATAAACAAATGTCTTAAAACCTGTCCAACATTTGAAGCTAAACCTGGACAGACTGAAGCATATGTAATGGTGCATGTTGGTTGGCATAGATTCTGACTGAATCCTTTACAGACAAAGGGGGCTAGCACACAAAAACATCCATTAGACAATTGATGGCAATGAATGGTAACAAAAACATTGTCTAATACAACAATAACAATACAACAATAACCAATACTCCAATAGTGGGGAAACACAAAGAGCAAAAAGGGTAGATGAACATATTAAATAGGGGAGATGCTCATGATGATTGCATCAAAAAACATGTTTAGAATTATACATGAATTATTGAGTACTGTATATTGACTGAATGTATTTTATCTGAATGCTTGTGTATGTATGTGTGTGGAAAAGCTATGACTCTATGTGCACAGTATAGTAGATGTGATGAAGTCTCTGATATTGTGTCAGAAATCACTGTGAGGAATTGCATCTGTGCCACATAGCCCCAAAACTGCATGCATGGCCCCACTGGGTATGTAGGGAAGCCCCGAGCCATGGAAGTGCCACAGAGCACCCTTCCCCAGTCAGAGGGGGCATGCAAAGTGATAGGATCAATATCCCTTTATACATGGGACCACAGAGCAGCTGTCCAGCAAGAGGGTACACCCAACCACCCCACAAATGAACAAGAGGCAGCCCCATGAACATGCACTATAGGGACACAGATCCCCAGCGCTAACAAAGACAGTTCAGAGAGACTTGGTAGGAGCATTCCGCTTGTCCTATAGGATCCCAGTGTGACTGGGGTCTGTTCTAATTCAATGACTGATTTGGTATCAATGAAAACACTGATTCATGTGATCCATTATGCCAGGATTCTGGTGGTTGTGTCCTGGAAATCCTTCTGGCATTGTGAACACTGGACTGAATGGGGTTGATAAGCTGCAAAATTTCTATCGCTGCATGTTCTAACAATTCCATGTTGTGTCTGTTTTATTTGGTAGTATGGCCAAAGCAGATGTTCATCCCACTGAGTATGGTCTGCTTGAGGTTTCTTCCAAAAATAATTAAAACTAGAAGCACTCAGAGAGTGCAAACCTCCGCCAAGGCCATGGGGTCACTGACGCCATAACATCTACATGCCGTGGAATCATTGAACCTAAAAAAGTCTAACAATGATGTTTGCTCAGTAGTAAAAAAAGTTTCATCTGCTGTGACTGGATAGCATGTATCCTTAGCGCTTGGCATCACAGTTTATTGCAACTTGCACCTTTCCCAGAAGCTACTGTCATCTGAGCACTGATATTGATATTGCATGTACATATAGACAAAAACAAATAAGAGACAAAATTCAATTTATTATTCAACTAAACTGCAAATATATGAATTTTTTAACATTTATGAAACACTTCTCTAAACAAGGCCATAGGGTCACTGACCCTAAAGAGATTCCCTCCTTGGCACAGTGATCTATTTCTTTTTGTCTCTTTCTCTAAAATTGTATATAATAATCATTAGATTATTAATATATAAACAAAAATAAATTTAAGAAATATTACAATTTGAAAACAAATGCACCCGAATGTGATGACAGCTGCAACTGCTTAATGCTAACTTTTAACATTGAAAATGCCATAGACATGCTACCACGTTAGCATCGGGATCCGGATCGTGATCCGGATCACCACTAACATTTAATCACTTATTCCTCTTGTCATTTCCAACCACTCCACAAAATTTCATCAAAATCCGTTCAAAACTTTTTGACTTATCCTGCTGACAGACAGACAAACAAAAAAACGCGACCGAAAACATAACCTCCTTGGCGGAGGTAAATATCTGAGTGAGTTTTTCCTTAACCACTGTTGCCAATGTGCTTGCTCATGGGGTGGGTAATATGTAAATCTTTCTAGTGTATGGCACCTTGGTGTGACTTCTGTTGTGATTTGACACTGTATACATAAATTGGATGAAAATATGAAAATTGAAAGTTATTACAATGAAGAATTTATATTGGCCCCGAGATGCACTGGCACGGAAGCTTATCCCCAATTTCTGTATCGAGAAGTGGATGAGAGTTTATGCCTCCCCCGGGTAAGGATTCCAGTCTGATGCAGGGTAAATCCCCAATGAAGGTAGTGCCCGTTTACAGCTGGGTGGACTGGGACAAAACAGATGATATGTCTTGTCTGAGGACATACATACAACATGCACTGTATCCATGAACTGAACCCAGGTCTAAATATTGTTAGTACTACTGCTTATCCCACTGAGCAACCTAACTCCACATCATTACCAGAATGTGTTGGACTTCCTGTATTTGCCAGCTCTTCACAGATGAACACTATGTGGACGCTAAATGTCATGAAGAACTCGATGTGTTGGTTTGCTTTAGAATGTTCCTGTGAGACATTTACAAATAAGAATGTCGGGTGGCTCACTCTTTCAAATAAACTTGATATTCAAACCATATGTATGTGGCACAGGACTAATGTGTCAAGTGCATTTATAAAATAGATAATGTGAAGTCATGAATTGCAAATAGCACATTTATATATAGCGCTTGTGTATTTCTTTGTGTTTAAGATGCATTAGACTCAAGAAGACTAGTCCTTTCAGGGCTAACAAGTTTCAGAATACAGCAATAAGCACAACAACACCAAGTGCACTGTTTCTACAGTTGTTTATGCAGTCTGGTGGAAAAAAAAAGAGTATTTAATAAGACCCTTCAGGAGTAGCACAAGGCAGGAGCCTGGGTGTGTGCATTCAGCATAGCACACTCTTACATTACATACATTCCAAGCATTTTATAATGAGACCAACCTGAAGAGTAATTGCTACACTAATGTCAAGTCTCCATCTGTTTTTATAAAACTTACACTACATCTAACTGAATCATAGACTGCTCTGAACAGAGAGAGTGCTTCTAGTACTTTGGTCTACACTTTCAAAAACAAAAACCTCAGGATTAAAATGAAATAAAACAGGTCCAATTTAGTGGTGACTTCCAATGCAGCTGCTTTGCGCACTTCAAATTTGATGCCCAATTTTGAGATGTACTCCTCAATGGCACGTCCCTCAAATGCCAGCTGAAATTAAGCATGTCAGTTATTCAGGATCAGATCAATATTCTGTGAAACTGAGGAGCTGCATAAGGAAGCAAAACCAATTTAAGATTGAATCTGGATTGTGGTTTTGTATCAATTTATCAATGTGACCACTTGACTAGAAAATCTGTGCAAGCCAGAACAAAGTGAAACACCTGGAGAAAGTTTGGTGCACCAGTTTTTTTTTTTTTTTTTTTTGCTTTGGCTAATTACACAGCCGGGACCAGTCTGTCAGAGGTGCCGCAGTTCACCTTCACAGGCCAAATGAACAGGGCCTCATGTTTACCTCCAACTTTAACAACAAGCCCGTGTTAAGAGTGAGTGCTGACAGATTAAGATGAGCTACAGATCAGTGACAGACCTAACAAGAAGATTTTTATTAAGGCTTGAGCTCAGCTGGAGGTGAAATTTTAAGGGTAAAAATGTTTTTTAAAAGGGGTTCATTGTGATTTAATCTTATGGATTGGCTCCCCCTAGTGTTGTGTGTTAGTCACAGGTGAGAGATTTGCTATGATTTATAATCATAATTTCTACTGGAACGTACAGTGACATGATTGAATATGCTCTTTTTTCTACCTGAATGTAACTGGCTCGAACCCCTGTGCAAATAACTACATCAGCAGCTGCCCAGAGTCTGATGTCATATGAAACCGGCTTCCTTTAAGGCACACTGAGGGTGTATGTGAGAAACCAAAGACTGCCATCTGTTTTCAAAATTAAAGGTAAATGGGGCAAACAGGACTTCATAAACACTTTTCTGACTGTGCGCACTTACTTACTTTGTGCACAGAGAAACACACCACATGGCCAAAATGTCAAAGCTGATGCTCCGTCACAATGCAAGTGATAGTCTTCGTCTTAGTCTCTCTAAGTAATCACTCTTTTGATGCAAAGTTATTCCAGCAGTACCCAAGGATCCGCCGAAGAGACACAGTATCAAATACATCCATTTGTTGCCTTTGGTCACTGGTTTGTGTCTCACAACCTTACAGTAAGATGGGTAGCAGCAGAACCCAAAAGACTTGGACCTTCGATCTCCTGCAGAGACATTGGCATCACCAAACACTTCTGTCCAGTGACCTCATGACTCCATAAGCCCTTCCCAGAAAACCTCTTGATCTCAATAGCTGTGGACCCAGAGACATGAATGTCACTGCTGAGATTTGTGAATGTCCCTGCATGTTCAACACTTTCATTACATACACATACACTTCTGATGACTGAGTCCAAGGAGTCATTGAAAGCCTGGATCTTTGGACAATCGCAAACCTAAACACTTTGATTTCTCACTTTGCTTCTGAAATGCTGCAATCAGGATATATTTTGATTCCACAAAGATCACAGGATCATCCACAAAGTCACGTTCAGTGAACCATTCCTCGCTGATAAAAATAGATAAGTCACTGATATTATGAGAGTGTTTGAGGGAACTGATTCAGGTTATTGATGTGTAGCAGTGGGTGGGGTTTCGGCAGGGTCAGTGCTGACATGACACTACGACAGGAGGAGTCTGACTTGCTGCACACCACCACAGATGGTTTGTATGTGTTTCATACCTTAAAAAATACTGAACTGTCTGTCACCTTTGTGTCTAGCTGCTGGGCTGAAGCAAATGCACAGAACATGTCCTAATGGGTGTGAATGGCTGTGGGGAAGATGGAAGGAACAGGTGGTGGGTCAGCCAGAAATATACACACATCTCCCCACCACAGGTAGGTGATACCCACTCATGAAGGAACAGAACAGGTCACTCTCACACACTGAACACTGAAAATTGGTAGAGACCTCAGGCTGTGGGCTAGTTGGTTGTAGCATTGGGTTGAAAAAGTTAGAAGGCAAGCTTGATGCCGTAACACTGGCTTTCACAACCATCCCCAAAACTCAACCCATACAAGCATCAAACTCACAGTGCCACTCCAGGAATTTGTGGTTTCCATTGAACTGCATTTTTATATACTGCTGTTTAGCCCTTGACAGCATTAATGTTGAGATGCTCACTCAATGCTGAACCAGTTGTCATCATTTTTGTCCAGCGTGGAAACTTGTAACCCAAAAAATCCAATGAAAGAGACCATAGTGGGACATTCCTGAATTAGTGTAAGTTAGAGAAAGCAGATGATTTTTTTTTTTTTCAGTGACAAACAGCATTGTGTCAATTCATACCACACGTCTTTGAGGTGTGGCATCTCGTGTGTGTGTGTGTGTGTGTGTGTGTGTGTATGCCGCCATGTCACTCTGGGCACAGCTGGGCTCAGTTTCATAAAGCAGTCTTATCTTGTTTAGTGGACTAAACTCACTTAGTCGACTCATCTTTTGACGTTAGTCATTGCACAAAGCGTTTAGTCAGCTAAAGTTTAGCGTTACCCGACTAAAGTTTTTAGCCTGGTAAAAAAGCAACACACATGTGGCGTGCCAGAGTGTTGGCTCCCTTCCTGCAACACATGTGCCGTGCGTGTGCATTGTGCGTGTGTTGCGGCACCCGCATAAATGTGGCGTGTGTGTGTGTGTGGGGGGGGGGGGGGGGGGGGGAGCACACTTGAATGAACTGCTGATATGGATGTACAGATGGCGACTGGCCAGGCACGTCTGAGTGCACACAGCACAGCGAGCCGCCTCCCAACTGCTGACCAGAGACTCACTGACAGCTATAAATGACAGCTCAGTGCACACGATGTGTCACATTAAAAACACAGAGACCACAACCAGGACAGGTATATTAATAAGTACTACACTACCTACATACACAATTACATAACAAATGACTAAAAAAAGATCACATAACACAGAAACAGAGTGACACATTGGTGTGTACGCTGAACTGACAGGGGGCGTGGCTGCCGACACCAACAGCTGTTGAGATGATCTCTGGTTCGCTGGTAGTTTCCGTCTGTTAATCAAGCTTTTGTAAATTGCAGGTTCAAATGGGTGGGTGGCATGTATTTTGTTTTCTTTCCACAGCAGCTACACGATGTGGTTCCACACGCTCCAGCTGCTCGCACTGTTTTCCCATTGTGATGGTTTCGTGCACGCTTGTGTGTGAACCAAACTGTTGCAGCATTATCGTTCATGCCTGGCCAACCATGTGTCCCTTTCGACGTCAGTTCAATGTTTTCGTGGTTCGCTCACTCATGCTGTTTTGCTGTGATTCGCCCTGATTCCTACTTATTTGTGCTCTGTGTGAAGGGGCCCTTATTTTAGTCCACAAAACTTTAGTGTCTTACCTCAAAGAAGGTGGCTATCATGTACCACCACTGGATGGAGGAGGAAGGAAGGAGAGCCTCGCAGTGGGAGTGGGTGTTCTGGAACCGGAATAATCCACTGGAGATGTTTACGGATGCTGGGGTGGGGGGCACTTCTTCTCTGGTGCGGCGGACTCGGCCATGTTTTGTAGCAGACAGACCAACCTGGAAGTAAACAAAACTATTGCGCATTGGAGGCATTTCTTGGCAACGGCACTCATGAGGCCACTATAACCATGAAAATTGTTGATTAACGTAAAACAGCTAATCTACAAGTTTGGCCATCGATGTGATATGGAGATTAGACCGATAATGTTGGGCAACTAAGTAAGTTTAGTAGACTGAAAGATTAGGTTCATTTACGAAACTGGGCCCTGATCCCACCAGATATCAGACCTTAAGCAGAGTATGTACTGATTAGTGCTTGACTAGTATTAGACCACTTCAGAACACCAGGAGTTGCACATTTCTCCATGCTGAACTGCAGTTGCATCAGGAACGGTATCCAGCATAAAACTAAAAATCCCAAAGTAGATCTCTGGTGGAGCTGCTGTGGCAAACCTCAGCAACTGGTGGCAGCTGAAAGAAGAAAAAAAACATTTGTGTATTTTCCTCAATATTAAATAGTCAAGCTGATGGAGTGATAAAATTGGAGTGATAAAAGTACTCTGCAAATGACCAGATCCCCAGATGTGCAGCATTCTCTTTCTTATGCTGGATACTGTTCTGCCCACATGATGCATTTCACTGCTGATGGGCTCCATAAAAGAAAATAACTGCAGGTGACATGAAACATCATTGAAATCAAAACCGTATTTTCTGAGTTGACCTTTTCACAAGTGAAATTATGTCATGTTTCTAATATCATACAGACATGTGTGTGTGTGTGTGTCTTACCTTTTAGCACTTACATAAACCCCTGTGTGGTGTTCCTCCCACTGTCTGTATGCAGCAGTATGGCCTCGAACTGTGGCCCTGCTCTCGGTGAAGCCAAAGCCAGAATTAGAGATGGCGGTGAAGCCGACCATGGGACTTGTTGTATTTAGATTGGCAGACGAAAGGAGCTTCACTCAAAAACCCTGTTTACAAAGAGCTCACATCCTCGTTTGTGGGAACGGTGCCCGTAAAGCTCACATAAACAAAGACCCAAAAGGCCCGTCACTCTCTCTCCTTTTCTTTTCGACATGCATCAGTCCAATAATGTGATGTTTTGCTTGAAAATTAAAGGAGAAATCCTCTTGGATCTTATGTTTCTGCCGCTCCTGCTGTTTGATTATTTGTGGGAGTCAGAGATTTTTTTCTTTAGTTCTAAAACTAAAATTAAGCCAAGTGAACCATGTTTACTTGGCGCTAACGCACTAATGCACTTGGAACGTGTTACTTGGCATGTCCCAAACAATTACATACACATTTTCAGACCTCTTATCAATCTCGCAGAAACTTTGCCTTATATTTTGATCATTTTGCATCTCAGTTCCAGACAAAATACCAAAAGCAAGATCATAGCACAATGATTAAAGGAAAAACCCAAAATGAAAAATAATAACAGAGAGAGAAAGTTTAAAATAGAGCATGTTAAAATACATGGCAGGGAAATCCTATCCCTGAGAGAGGGTCAGACATGTAATTTGAAAAAAAATGCGAGAGTTAAATGACATGTAGAAATTATAGAGTCCGAAAACACAGAATGAACTGAAATAATAAAATACCACCTAAGCCTGTCAAGATGGCTCATCTGAGGATTGAGAGAAAGTACCCATGGGTTTGAAAGGGCAGGACAGAAGGCCACCACCCGTGCATTCTCTGTGAGCTTACGGGAAACTTTATAACTATGTGCTTTGACAGTGTGTTCTGCAAACTTATTCTGGTAAACAACATTTGATTGGTTCTCCCCGACAAAGAGCATTCTGTAAAGTTCTGGTTCCCAACCTGGGGTTCAAGTCCCCCCTTCAAGGGTTGCCAAAGATCACAGGTCTTGTCTGCTGTAATGTTATCAACATTCAAAAGTTCATCTGTTAAATTAAGTCAATAACACATTTCTAAAATGATCATTTTCTTTTGATTTTCTTTTTTTCAAAACAAAAAATTGTGGAATCAATCACTTTATTTTTTTTTTTCTTTGCAGTTGGGGAGGAGGGGGCGCACAGAAGTTGGAGAGTGGCTCACTCTTTTTTAGATGCACGTTTTGCAACTCCGAAGATAAAAGGTTGGAGGCTCCTACTGCTTTGACTGTATTTCACATTTATTTTTTTAAATTCAATTTAATCAGGTTAGTCCTGTTGAGATCGAGATCTCTTTTGCAAGAGAAACCTGAACAACTGTAAAGATTCCAATTCACCTAACCTGCACGTCTTTAAGTGTGGGGGGAAACTGGTAGCACCTGGAGGAAACCCACACAAACACGGGAAGAACACACAAACTTGCCACAGGTGGGAATCCATCCTGTGACCTTCTTGCTGCGAGACAACAGTGCTAATCGCTAATCCAATGTACTCCCCACCTAAAAGCTGGATTTGAGTTTGATAATAAAATTGTGCTCTTTTTTCAGAAACATTCTTTGAAATATGACAGGACACTTATTAAACATGTTCACAACTGTCAATAAAGGAAAACAGATTCAGGAAAATACTACAAAGTGAACGATAGCAAACGTGCAGCTTAAACCTGCCTAAATAAATTAATCCATATTGATGTCAGAAAGGTTTTTAAATCTTTCAACCAAATGCATCAGAAAATGACTCACTCATTCATCTTCAGCTGCTTACTCTAATTAAGGGTCATGGGGGGCTGGAGTCTATCCCAGCAGTCAGAGGGTGTGAGGTGGGGTACACCCTGGACAGGGTGCCAGTCTGTCACAGGGCCACATATAGACAGACAAATAGTCACACAACTATGGGCATGATATAGTCACTAGCAGTGTTGTGAAAGTAACTTTGACAAGTTACTTTTTTAGTTGCTTTATACAGTAACTTTATGCAGTTACTTCATTAGCAGATTTATGCAATTACTTTATTAGAATCTGCTGAAAACGTGCAACTAATAAGTAATGTAACTAATAAGGTAACTAGTAATCTAACTTGGTTACTCTTAAGATTGAGCAATCAGCAAAGTAACTAATAGTTACTTTATTAATTACATTCAGCAGCTGTTGACAAGTTGTCCGCAGTTGCTAATGAAGTAAGTGTATAAAGTAACAGTAAAATATAACTGTATAAAGTAACTAATGAAGTCACTTTTCAAAGTTACATTGCCAACACTTATCACCAGTTCATTTAACCTGCATGCGTTTGAGTAGGAGGAAGCCAGAGCACATTGAGGGAACACATCCAAACTCCACACAGAAAGGACCAGATCAGAACTGAACCTGAGGCTTTCTTGCTGTAAGGGAACAGTGCTAACCACTAAACCACTGTGCTACCCAAATGAAACATGACTCGGAAAACTCCAAAAAAAAAGAAGTCCTGTTTTGAAAAATTAAATTAATTAAAATAAAATAACAGAATGAAACATCTACAGTTGAACAAAATGCTTTTTTAAAAATAAGATAAATGACAGGTGCTTCAGAAAATGAGTCACTGTTTTCAAATGCTGAAAACAATAAATGGAACGACTGTTTGAGAAAATGTATTATTGACTTAATGTGGCACAGCATGGTGCAGAGGTGGGACAAAGTCACCATCAAGTCATGAATCTGCAAGTACCAAGTCATAATAGCCACCAACTGTTTGCAAGCTGACTTGAGACTTGACTTGAGAATGATTTGACAGTGACTTCGTCCCACCTCTGGCAGGATGGCTTAGTGACTAGAACTGTTGCCTCACAGCAAGAAGGTCCTGGGATTGCTTCCCATCTTGTCTTTTGTGTGTGGATTTGCATGTTCACCCCGTGTTCATGTGCGTTCCGGCTTCCTCACACTTCCAAAGACATGCAGGGAGGGTGAATTGGTGACTCCAAATTGACTGCAGGTGTGCATGTGTGTTTCTGTCTATATGTGGCCCTGTGACTGACTGACATCCTGTCCAGTGTGTACACTCCTATGACCGATGGGATAGGTTTCAGTGACCCCCCCATGATCCTTGACTGGAGTAAGGGTGTATAGTGACTGACTGATTTAATATGTTCCAAACACTAAATGAAACATATAAAACATTTGAAATCTCAAAAGAAACATTTGTTGCAGATGTTTCAGGGTTTCAACACATGCAAAACAGCAAATTAAATTATTCATTTAAAACAGGAAATGATTTTTCTTTGTTGCTTTCAACACTAAAATAAACTATCCTGTTATACAGTTTACACTGTGATAAACTACAGAGCCCTATGTACGAGGTCTGTTAGAAAAATATCTGACCTTTTTATTTTTTTCAAAAACCTGATGGATTTGAATCACGTGTGCTTGCATGACCCAACCTTGAACCTTCCTGTGCATGCGTGAATTTTTTCACACCTGTCGATTGCATCATTTTCTGGTAAGCAGTCTTTGTGTGAGGATGGGTGTAGTGCGCTCGGCGTTTTTTCTTTGCAAGGAAAAAGATGGAACAACTGGAGCAGCGCCACATCAAATTTTGCCAGAAACTGGGTGACAGGCAGGTGGAAACCATTCGGATTATTCAGACAGCTTTCGGTGACGATCCTATGGGCATCACACAGATTAAGGAGCGGTACAACCAGTTTTAAAGACGTCCGCACAACGGTGGATAGTACGCCACGCTCCGGTCAGCCATCAACATGCTGAAATGACCGGATCATTTCCAAAGTGAACGCTGTAGTGATGTGGGACCATCGTGTGACTATCTGAAAAATTGTGGAAGAGGTGGACATCAGCACTTTTTCGGCACATTCCACTGTGACAGAAGATTTTGCCATGAAAAGAGTTGCAACGAAATTCATGCCAATGGCTTCGGCACGAAGCTGATGGCAGAGCAAAAGCGCCTTCGTGTTGTAGTCTCACAGGACATGTTGTGACATGCCCACCTCTTCCACAATTTCTCGGATAGTCACACGACTGAAAAGCCACTGAAAGCCGTCTGAATCTTCCGAATGGTGGAAGAGGTGGGCATCATTTTTCAGAGTCCAACATGTCCTGTGAGAATTCAACACGGTGTCACTTTTGCTGCGCCATCAGCTTCATGCCGATGAATTTCGCTGCAACTCTTTTCATGGCCAAATCTTCTGTCACAGTGGAATGTCCCGAAAAAGTGCTGATGTCCACCTCTTCCGCAATTTCTCGGATAGTCACACGATGGTCCCACATCACCACAGCGTTCACTTTAGAAATGATCCGGTCATTTCAGCATGTTGATGGCTGACCGGAGCGCGGCTCGCTCTCCACCGTTGTGCGGCCGTCTTTAAACCGGTTGTACCGCTCCTTAATCTGTGTGATGCCCATAGGATCGTCACTGAAAGCTGTCTGAATAATCCAAATGGTTTCCACCTGGCTGTCGCCCAGTTTCTGGCAAAATTTGATGCAGTTGCGCTGCTCCAGTTCTTCCGCCATTTTCCTTGCAAAGAAAATCCGACGAGAGACTCCACCCATCCTCACACAAAGGCTGCTTACAAGCAAATGACGCAACCGACAGGCGTGAAAAAAAATCACGCATGCGCACGAAGGTTCAAGGTTGGCTCATGCAAGCACACGTGATTCAAATCCATCAGTTTTTTTGAAAAAAATAAAAAGGTCCAATACTTTTCTAACAGACCTTGTAAGTACTAGAGTCTGCAGTCACACTGAGATGTGGCCCAGTGTCACAGACCGAACAGTCCCCCCCAAAATCGGTCCTCCCTGCCTTCACTGCACATGCGTCATTAGCCGCGGTTCACTGATTATCACCTTGTTTCTGCTTAAAACTGCACTCCAGTCATCATCTATCTCAACAATCAATTTCCACACAAACAACAATCATTTCCACATAAATTCAGCATTATTTCATCATAAAAGAGGGAGGACGCGCTCAGAACGCCGCAGCTACAAAAGCTGCTAGCTGATGTGTTCACCGTGTGTCGGTCATTTCAAAGCGTCAATGAGAAACACCTCGTTTCTGCTTAAAACTGACTTTAGAATGATTTAAGAGGTTTACCTTTATCATCTGATGGTTAATAATCACATTAATCCATTTGATCGCTTTGGGTGAAGAGAATCTGTCTTAGATGTGCTGCTGTGGTCCAAAATGACGCATGCACAGGCGGACTGATTTTTTTTTGGGGGGGGGGCATTCGGTCTCCGACACTGGCATGGAGATGTGGTCGCCATTTTGGATCAGTGCAACTCAGTGGTAAGCGCGCACTGACTCTCAATGAGTCTCGTCAAGAAACAGGTGCAAAATGCTGTAAAGCTGCACATGTTGGCAAATCCACAAACTGAGGAAGAAGGTAGATGCTTCCATAGCAGTTTTGATTATTCTTGTGACTTTTCCTGATGTTTGGGTGATAAACTGGTGTAACGTGTCATGCCTGTGTATGAAATCTGAGTATTTAGAAACCACCTGGAATGGAATTTTATTCAGCACTGTAAAAAATGGATTTAATTAATGTGGATCATGTGGAATTAATTAATGCAGTCTGTGTGCCTGTCTGGATTGTGTGATATTGTACCTTCATATCTGCAGTATTTGGAAGCTGGAACATATGGATCTATTTAAACTTTCAACACTAAAATAAAATAAAGTAATAATCTTGTAGCTGATGACGCATTTGCTTTCAGAACTATTGGCTGATGAAATCATTCACTCATAGAATCAGAAATAGTTTACAACTGCAGGTGTCTCATCCACGTCGCGTGGTAGAGAACTTATTTGGAATCCTGTCAAAGTTAATAATTTAAGTTTTTGATTTATAATTTATATATATATTGCAATGGATTGCTGAGTCGAGCTGCACTGAACACAACAGCAGCAGGACGTCTCAGCTCAGCTGCTGATTTATCACAGCTGGAACAAGATCAGATCCGTGTAGCTTTCAACGCTAATATTTGGGAATGTATGGGTGTCAGAGTAAGTTTAATGCTTTGCTTACATAATTTAATGTAAATTAATTTTACTGGCTCGATATCCAGGTCAGAACAGTATTTTTAACACAAATTTTGGTAGATTTTTTTTCTGTGTATCCGCAGTGAAAATACACATTAAACATTTAACATCCGGGCACTTCAGTATTTTGCCCAGCTAGGAGGTGTCATGTCGATGTCCATGAAAGGACATTCGCGTTTAGTAGGCAGCATAAGGAGTGCGTATTGCAGTACTTATATAGGACTCTGTGTGATAAACCAACTTGTGGCACCTTTAAAAATGGATTTCTGGCTGCTACCCTGATCTGTGTTACATCTGAGCCACTTAACCCTCATGGGACCGGACATTTCTTTTCAGTGTGACATATTGTCATGGCACACAATTTTTTTTCATAAGAAAAGAGCTAACTTATTTAAAGTTTAGGCCATTGTACAGGAAGATTCAATAAAGTTTCTCTTCGATCATCATGAATCTTTTTTAACTGTTAGATCAAAGGACAAATCTATTAATTTGACTCTATTTCTGAGCCTGCCACTGATGAAAATGCATTGAGTCTCACATTACTTTCAAACTGATGGATAGCATCCTCTGCCATGCAGAGCTGCCGCTCCACTACCGAACTGCTGCCTGATGTTGATGGATTGCACAGGACTCAAAGTGGAAGTGATGGATGAGCGCATGGAATTTACCAGCCGTGTCACTACTTATGGGCTCATATTCCTGCTTTCTGGTCACTGACAGACATCAGCAGGAGTTGCAACATAAACGTAGTGAGACTGTGGAGCATTAACGCACAGTATTTCCATCGTTTATCAGAATCACTTTTGGTCTCATCCTGCAGCCACTGCTCATATCAAATGTGCATACTGTGTGTGTGTTTGTTTGTTTGTGTGTGTGTGTTTGTGAACAGATCAGTATGAAAACAGGTATGTTTACCTGTAGGTCCTTATCACATCTGTAGTTTTGATGGCAGAAAAATCTGGGAACACAATGGGTTTGGCTAGGAACATAATACTCATTCCTGAGGGCAAAACAATAAATAATGTTTCACGCCCCCACTGTCACGCATAGGAAATTCCCTGCAGGGCAGTGACAGCTTTGTTTCAGTGGTTAAAAACAGCCACAACATCTACCAGTCGAACTCCTAGCAGCTCCATCTTCACATTCCTGAAAAGGAAGAATTCCAACCCTTTGCTAATCAGGGAGACCAGATGAGGAGTGTCATTAGTGTAATGACACTGCAGAGGCACACACCACCAGATCTGACCTTTTCTAAAATTCCATTTACAGTGCATCTGGAAAGTATTCACAAAGCTTCACTTTATCCACATTTTGTTATGTTACAGCCTTATTACAAATGGAGTAAATTCATTTATTTCCCTCAAATTTCTACTCACAATATCCCATAATGACAACATGAAAAAGTTTTTTTTTTTTCAAATTTATTAAAAATAAAATACTAAGAAATCACATGTACGAAAGTATTCACACCCTTGCTCAATACTTTCTTGATGCACCTTTGGCAGCAATTACAGCCTCAAGTCTTCTTGAATATGATGCCACAAGCTTGATGCACCTATCTTTGGGCAGTTTTACCCATTCCTCTTTGCAGCACGTCTCAAGCTCCATCAGGACATCGGTGCAGAGACATTTTCAGATCTTTCGGAGATGTTCAATCGGATTCAGGTCTGGACTCTGGCTGGGTCACTCAAGGACATTCACAGAGTTGTCCTGAATTCACTCCTTTAATATCTTCACCCCAGTCTGAAGTCAAGAGTACTCTGGAGCTCACATTGTTGCATTCATCTTTCCCTCAGTCCTGACTAGTCTCCCAGTTTCTGCCACTGAAAAACATCACCACTGTATGATACTGCCACCACCATGGTTCACTGTAGGGATGGTGCCTGTTTTTTTTTCCAAACATGATGTCTGGCATTCATGCCAAAGATTTCAATCTTTGTCTCATCTGCCCAGAGAGTTTTGTTTCTCATGGTCCTTCAGGTGCTTTTTGACAAACTCCAGGTGGGCTGCCATGTTCCTTTTACTAAGGAGTGGCTTCCACCTAGTCATCTACCCTACAGGCCTGATTGGTGGATTACTGCAGTGATGGTTGTCCTTCTGGAAGGTTCTCCTCTCTCCACAGAGGAATGCTGGAGCTCTGATAGAGTGACCACTGGGTTTTTGGTCACCTCCCTGACTCAGGTCCTTCTCCCCTGATCACTCAGTTTTGATGGACGGCCAGCTCTAGAAAGAGTCCTGGTCGATCTGAACTTCTTCCATTATCGATGATGGAGGCCACTGTGCTCATTGGGACCTTCAAAGTAGCGGAAATGTTTCTGGACCCTTCCCAGATTTGTGCCTTGAGACAATCCAGTCCCTGAGGTCTACAGACAATTCCTTTGACTTCATGCTTGGTTTGTGCTGTGACATGCACTGTCAACTGTGGGACTTACATGTAGACAGGTGTGTGCCTTTTCAAATCATGTCTGAACAACTGAATTTATCCCAGGTGGACTTCAGTTTAGCTGTAGAAACATCTCAAGAATGATCAGTGGAAACAAGATCAACCTGACTCAGTTTGAGCAAAGGCTGTGAATACTTATGGACACGTGTTTCCTTAGTTTTTTATTTTAAATAAATTTGCAAAAATCAAAAAAAAAAGTCATTGTCATTATGAGGTATTGTTGTGTAGAATTTTGAGGAACAAACTGCATTTCATCTATTTTGGAATAAGGCGTAACATAACAAAATGTGGAAAAAATTATGTGCTGTCAATACTTTCTGGATGCACTGTAACTGAAGAAAGTCGAAAACGAAGAACTGTGGGTCACGACGGCCATTTGAATTTTTATTATCTGTATGCTTAGTTCAAACATTTCTTCCCTTTGTTGTACTTGCGTACTTGATCTTTGGTATTGTTCGTATGGCCAAAGTGGTCGTCACCCCCTGATTCTGGTCTGGCTTGCGGTTTCATCCTCAAAAAACACCCAAGGGAGTTTCCTTATACCTCCGTCACATTAGAGCACAACTACACGAATGCCTTATGAATTGATTTTCGAGACGACATGTGCATGCATTCGATCTGCACTCAAAACAGCTCGTACAGGATTCCTTCAGCAGTCAGCACATTTGTGTGTGGCTTGTACTGGACAACATTGAACAGAGGTGGAATCAGTCATACTGCATCATACTGACCGTATTGGACCGTCGCCTGTCACTGCCTGTTTTAACCCTATCCTTAACCCTAACCATAAAACCAAATGTCCCCCTGTGTCACCCCAAATTTCATGATAGACTGTGTCACAAACTAATACATTAAATCACTTTTTTTTTTTTTTTGTTGCGATGCCAATCACAAAATGCTTACATGTTTCAGTCGCTGACTATTTTTAAAGGCTCCTTGCTTTGAATTCAGCCTGCGAGATGGCTTTGTTCAAAGCTTCAAATATTCTACATTGCTTCAGCAGCAATATTGGGGCAACTGTTTGTTGGTGATTTGGCGCTATATAAGAAAAAGTTATAGATTGATTGATGGACTTTGAATGATGTGACGTCCCACATTGACATGAACATATCAGGTTGATAACTCTGTATCATAGCTTAGTTTAGTCCAAGTTGGCTTCTTGTTTGGAATTCAACCATTGAATTCAACTTTTGATTCAAATCTTTGAAGCATTCTTCACGGTTCCAAAAGTGCGTGCGCTGATCTTCACTTTGAAACATGTCATGTGGTGATCCCAAAAGCACCACAGATGAAATATAACAAAAGTAGCTATAATTTTGGACTTGGAACACAAAAGGTTGTCTGCATACTAATAATTTTTCTTGCCAGAGGTGATGGTGACGGAGTGAAACTCCTGTGCCTGCGCATGAGTGATTCATCCATCCTTCCAATAAAATTATATTATTTAGTACAGTGTGTCCTTTTGGTTTCTGTTATCTCACTTCATGTGATTGTTTATTATGTATTGTGCTTTTCAAAAAACTAATGAAACTTTAAATATTTAGAAAGAAACGGTAAAAGATGGCAATTGTAAAAACCAAGTGGTTAGCTCCAAAAAGATCCAGATCGACCTCAAAACTTTACCTTCATTTCTTTGTGTAATATCCTACAGTCAAGACTCAATTCAGATTTCACATGACTCCTTCCTAATTCCAGTGCCAAGGAAAAATCAACGCGTCTGAAAACAAAACCTGGCATGTTTCACAGATCGTTCATCTCTGTTTGTTTGCAAATGGCCTCACTTTCCACACGGCAGAGTATCGTATTACAAGCACAGAAACAAAGCAGAATTCATACGTAGCATCGAGTGTGGCTTGCCACCAAACGGTGCACACCCAGTGCTTATCTAGGATCAGTCCAGACCATAATCTATGGACTGTGATGTGAGTCACAGTGACAGCGGGCCTGGTGTCCACATTTTGGCTCTCATCTGTCAGTGTAAGACTGCATGTGTGACACATGGGCCCGGTGTGTCACTCCCCCAAATGGCAAGTAACTCAATTCTCCACAGATGGTTTGAAAAGGACAGAGAAAAGCAGCACTCAGGCTGAAGGGATGTGTAGTTTTTGGCGAGTCAGGCAGTGATTCACGTTTGGAGGGAATAATAAAGACGGCTCATTGCTCGGCACGCTGTGACCAACTGTATTTTTGTCCTTAGAGGAGGTGGTGTATGGCGAACTAGACTGAGTGTACCTGTGTAAGTCACAGTTGACCCCTTGTTCAGTAAATAGAAGGAATATGAGCAAAAATATCGTGTTAAGATGACAAAACAGTTGGTAAAACAGTTGCCAACTTTGGGACTTTGGCTGGAGTGAGACTCCACACAAATAGCGTGCACTGAAAATTTTTGATAACCCTAACCCTAATTTCTTTAAAAAAGTTTTTCTTTACTAAAAAAGTAATAATAGAAGGGAAACTGCTTGATTCTTCACTTCATCCTCCTTCCTTTTTCTGAAATATTTCAGCAAGGTCATTTACAGGCATGTGAGTGGGGGTCATGAGGGTCTTGGTTAGCTGAAGGGTTTTAGCCATGCTAATGCTTCCCAGAACCATTTTCTGCAGTGAATTTGTAAGGAGAGATAAGGAGGCACAAGGCAGCTGTTTATCCAACTTTATCTTCATATGCCAGCATCAACTCCTGTGCAGTGTGAGTCTTCCACCAAAAATGGAGAGAAGGAACAGACTCAAGCCGCTGAAATGATCTTATTTTTACACAAAACCATTTGAAGGCCCCAACATAACATACAGTATTTTATGATGGCACAATCAAATTATAACACTAGTATATTGCTAATGGTCGTTAAATGGAAATATAGTCAAAAATTTCAAGATACAGATAGAACCTTTATTATTTAACATACATAACAGTGCCATGTTTCACTGTGGCCATGGAAGTGCTATGTTAAAGATTGGCCAGCAGATGTCACCATACTTAATTGTATCAAATGCTTTTAAACACTGAACCATTTCAACACAACTGCTTCATATTGGTTCAGTGGTTGAAAATGTTTTGGTTTTCTCCGCCAGTAATAAATTAAGCTATAAACTACATCAGTGACCACATTTTTTAGCACATGTACACGGATAGACATATAATCATGAATACTTGCTAACTAGGACATGAACGTACGACATTCCATTTAAATTACCTAGTTTGCAAATAATTTAAGTCTGTAGTCAAAAAGTGACCGACTCAGAAACAAACTTCGAAACTATGCTACAATTCTCTCTGAACGCTTCACGTGCAGGTGACGTATCAGTTGACAGGTTTTCAGTAAATCAAGGATCACAGAATACTGCAGTCAGAACATTGTCAGCAGATGTTAACAGCTGTTTTGGTTGTGCGCCTTAAACGCCTCTCCAGAAACAATGCACTCTGGTCTGGTTTAATCTAGTCATCAACAGAAAATTAATGGGAGAAATTTTTTATTTTGGCGTGACATTTCTTGCTTGTGCGAGAGAGTGTGAGATTGATGCTGAAAGCGTGAGTGTCACGCCAGATGCATGAGAGTTGGCAACCCTGTAAAACATACACTTACCACTTCGTTAGCTACAGCTTGTTAGTACTGGCTTGGTGACCGTCTTTCTTCAGAATTGCATTCTTTCTTTGTGGTACATACGAGGTCTATTAGAAAAGTATCCGACCTTATTATTTTTTTTCAAAAACCATATGGATTTGATTCATATGTTTTTACGTCAGCCAGCTTGAACCTTCGTGCGCATGCGTGAGTTTTCCACGCCTGTCGGTTGCGTCATTCACCTGTGAGCACGCCTTGTGGGAGGAGTGGTCCAGCCCCCTCGTCGGATTTTCATTGTCAGGAAATGCGGAATGATTTGGGCTTTTTTTTCCATCAGAATTTTTTCAGAAACTGTTAGAGACAAGCAGCTGGAAACCATTTGAAAAATTTATCTGGCTTTCGGTGAAAATTTTACAGGCTTCACAGATAATAAGAACTGTTACTACAGCTTTAAGGATGTCCCACAATGGCGCAACGGCGCACCGCGCTCCGAGCCGCCATTGAGAGGCAGAAAACACCACATCATTTCTAAACGGATGGCTGTGTGGAGCTGGGACCATCGTGAGCAATTTCTCTGGTTATCACAAGATCTGGACATCAGCCATTTTCCGTCCGATTTTCACTTTTAACAAGAGATTTGTCATGGAAAGACGCGCGGAGGCTTCGCGCGTCAGGACCGATTCGTTGATCGAGCGAGACAAAGGAACACCTCCGTTTCGGAGTGCCAGGGACAAGTTGGGACATGCCCAGCTCTCCACAATTTCTCTTATACTCACTGGGCTGGTAAGCACTGAAAGCCAAGATAGGCATGTCCCAACTTGTCATCTGACACTCCGAAACGGAGGTGTTCCTTTGTCTCGCTCGATCAGCGAATCGGTCCTGACGCGCGATAGCCTCCGCGCGGCTTTCCATGACAAAATCTCTTGTTAAAAGTGAAATCTCCCAGAAATGGCTGATGTCCAGCTCTTGATAACCAGAGAAATTGCTCCGACGGTCCCAGCTCCACACAGCCATCCGTTTAGAAATGATGTGGTGTTTTCTGCCTCTCGATGGCGGCTCGGAGCGCGGCACGCCGTGCGCCATTGTGGGCGTCCTTAAAGCTGTAGTAACAGTCCTTATCTCTGTAAAGCCCGTAAAATTTTCACCGAAAGCAGATAAATTTTTCGAATGGTTTCCAGCTGCCTGTCTCTAACAGTTCTGAAAAAATTCCGCCATTCCTGACAATGAAAATCCGACGAGGGGGCTGGACCACTCCTCCCACAAGGCGTGCTCACAGGTGAATGATGCAACCGACAGGTGTGGAAAAACTCACGCATGCGCACGAAGGTTCAAGCTTGGCTGACGTAAAAACATATCAATCAAATCCATATGGTTTTTGAAAAAAAATAATAAGATCGGATACTTTTCTAATAGACCTCGTATTCTAGTAGCTGCTGGAAATGTCTCCAAAGATTGTTATTTGTATTGGCTTGACAATATCAAACAGCTCTAACACCATTACACCAAAAGCAGCCTGAAATGTTCACACAAAGTAAGCTGGAACTTTGATTTCATATTGTTTATGTGGGCCCAGTTCAGCTAATTAGCTAACAGCTAATGAGTTGAAGCTAACTTTTTTCATTCATAGATTAGCTTTTCAGATACCTTGGAAAAGCATTAGCAGAACAATTAGCTTCCAACAACTTTGATTTCACTAACTACATCTACTAACATTAAATAAATAAATAAATAAAATAAAATAACAGTCAAAAATGTTGTAACCCTAAACTCATAGATGTTTGTTCCTCTTGGAGCACATTGTGCAAAGGCTACACATATAACCTTGAGGAGATGGAGCAAGAAGCCAAGCCAGTATAAATTGTCTGCAAATTGGCAGCACAGTGGCTTATGGTTACCACTGTTGCCTCACAGCAACAAAGTGGGCTTGATTCCCACGTGTGGCCTTTCTGTGTGGAGTTTGCATGTTCTTCCCATGTTTGCGTGGGTTTCCTCCGTGGGCTCCTGTTTCCTCTCACATTTAATGACATGCGGGTTATGTCAACTGGAAACTTTATAATTGTCAACGTCTCCCTTGCAAAAGAGGTCTCAATCTCAATGGGACTGGGGTTAAATAAAGTTAAATAAATTGTCAATAATAAAACACTATTTAATAAATGCATGAATTACATTATTCCAGTTATATTCCATGCATGCATATTATTGGCATAGGGAACCTGTTTTGAGATCATCCAAGTTTGCAATTCAACGTATTAAAATTTTATGTCCCACATACTTTGACCTACACGTTAGACAAATCACTAGGACTGCTTTCTTCCACTTTCGTAACTTAGTGAAGAGTCATTCCATCATGTCAATGGCTGATGCAGAGACTCTGATCCATGCACATGTTTCTTCTAGACTGGATTATTGCAATGTCATATTATGTGGTTTACCACAGTCCAGCATTAGGGGTCTCCAATTGGTTCAAATTGCTGCTGCCAGAATTTTGACAAGAAGCAGAAACTTTGACCATATTACACCAATTTAGGTATCTTTTCACTGGTTCTGTGTCTCTGTAAAGTCTGATTTTAAGGTTCTGTACTAACGTATAACATTCATGGACTAGTGCCTCCCTACGTAGCTGACTTAATTACACCCTACGTACCAGCCTGTGCTCTGCATTCTCAGGACACAGGATAACTTTGTGTATCTAAGGTTAAAAAAGTCACCACAGGGCCTTCTCTTATCATGCACCTGCCTTGTGGAATGATCTCCCTGCAGAGATAAAACAGTCACATTCCATAGAGACGTTCAAGTCCAGACTAAAGACGCATCTATTCTCCCTCTTGTATGGCTAGCGTGCCGGTGTAGTATGGAATTATGTTTCCCATCCTTTCAATTCATATTATTAGCAGCTGAACAGGTCTCAGCCTCATTACATCTAAATTCTGGGTCTTTTAACTGAAGCTTAAGGCTAGCTGCCGGTTACCACCTTAGTAATCTTTGTTTCCCTATTTATTTCCTGCTGGTGAATTCATACCTTAGGTGCAGTTATTTCTAGCTGACAGATTCTGTTCATTTTCTCTGTCCGAGGCACTGACAAGCACTTGAATGGATGCTGGCCCTGCATCCTAGGGCACCAGACTGACCTCAGGGCATCCTACCTGCTACCAAAAGCTTTCAAGACCTGGAAAAAGAGACTAAGCACCACAACGGAGCATTTTATCTTAATAACTGACTGTTTTTGTTGCTTTTCTGTTTTTTTTTTTTTTTTTTTTTTCTGTTTCTGCTTTCTTATTCTTCTGTAAAAACCTTGTAACTGTTAGAATGGCCCAAGCAGTGGGTCGCTCATCTGAGTCTGATCTGCTTGAGGCTTCTTCCTCAATAACACCAAAGGGAGTTTTTCCTTACCACTGTTGTTGGGGTGGGGGGAGGGTTTGGTAAGGTTAGATTCTACCCATGTTAAGCGCTTTCAGGTAGCGTTGTTGTGACTTGGCACAATATAAATAAAATAAATTGAATTGAATTATGTCTTTAGATTTGTGTTTTAGAGAGGAAAAAAGCCAAAGCTAAATTCTTGTAATAAAAGTTGTTGGTTATTGTAGCTTCAGCTCAGTGTTCAGTTTAGCGTTACCACAGTTATCTTTTCCAGTTTGCGGATTCGTGGTTATTGAAACTAACAGTTTGGTTAGCTGTGCCCACACCTGATTCTGACCCTATAATCTGAATTTTTCTGCAGCAATCGAGACCCATAAACCCAGGAAACATTTTTTCAATCGTCTATTTTGGTGCACATGTTCCCATGGTTATCCCAGCATCTTGTTCATAGCTGACAGGAGCACGACTTGGTGTGGTCTTTTGCTACTTCAAGGTTTGATGTGTTGTGTGTTCATGCTCTTCTGTGAACATTTGTTCTAACAAATGGTTACTTGTGTTACTGTTGCCTTGTTGTAAGGAAGAGCCAGTCTGGACATGCTTCTCTGACCTCTGCCATCAATTGCCACAAGCTAGGATTTCTTCTTTTTTAGACTTTTCTCTGTAGAACAAAATCTGAATAGGTGGCTCTGTGAGATAGGAGATGGAATGCCAATATGTGTAGATCAGTGTTTGATTCCAGATGTATGCTTGGCGTTTGGTACTTTCACTTGTGGTCACCAGAGCAGATCGGAAATAGATCTGCATGTTGATTTTACACACATTTGACGCTGGATGCTCTTCTTGATGCATCTCCACACTACATGGAGAATGGGCACATTTGGATTTGAACCAGGAACCTTCTGCTCTGGAAATAAGTACTCCAACCACTTGACCACCATACTATGTTCATGCCCACATATGCCACGAAAATTTCTATTTTGCAACTGCAGACTTTTTAAAACTATGCTTAATACTTAATAAATGTGTGTGTACAATGTCACAGCCCCTTGGACAGCCTGACCTTTTCCATGAATGATTGCTGTCTTCTCTGAATATTCCCAGGAAGTTCTTCTTCTGTTACCAAGCTCCAGTTGCCTCATGGGATAGCGTGGTGTAGTCTGTTTGCACACTGTGGAGGTAGTAGATCATCCTGGTACGGTTCAAATATTGCAAATTGCCCACTGAGGATTCAGACACCCAACTACTGTACTGCTTTTTGCCTACAATATAGTAAGCCAGTGTAATTCTTTGTAGCCAGTGTCTATGTGCCTAAAGGCTTTGAGTTTTTTTTACCACGTGAATGGTTGATTAAATATTGAATTAAATATGAGCAGATGTGGGCACTGCCCAGTGAATGTATTTTGTTATGTGAACTGAGAAACTGTTGGAAAGCCTAGTTGTGGGACTTTGCTGTCATCTAGTGGCCGCACTCAGGCATGACACTTGTATAAATCACTGAAGAAATACAAAACTTGCAGGTTTTTCCTGTAATTACAATTAACATGCGCTAATATTGCTTGTATGAAACAGCTATCAGAAGAATAACTGAACTTTTAACAAGACTTTTTACATGTTAATGCAACAAATACACCATTGACAACTCAATTTTGTACCACATATTTTATCTCTTGCAAGAAGCTTTTGACAGAAGATTTGATAATCAAGATAAATCTTGACATATAATCTTGGTTAAAATGTTTCTCTGCTGTGTGTCAGTGCAGGCCTGTGCATGTAAGTGTAGGCAGTAAATGCACATGCACTGCCCTTTAATTCACCTCCACATCCCTGGAAAAGGAGGAAGACGCTGCACTCCGGCCTGCGCTCCAGCAGTAGCTCTGCTCTGATTGAGGGTCTTCAGGGATCCTCTGTGCTGTAGCTCTGGCAGCACCAAAAGACTCTTCAGGGACAGCAGCTTAATAGAGACAGCAGACGTGCAGGCTGCGTCCTGTCTGAGCAGTAAGAGGCAGAGTGCACAGTGTGCATGCTTTGTGCAGTTCTCTACGGCGAGGATGCGTGTCAGTCAAATGTCGGTTGTGGTGTTTTTACAGCATGGTGAGAAGCAGCCAGGATTTCTCTGGGCTTCAGGCACATCTGATGTTCAAACAGGCTTCCAGAATGATTGCAGTTTCCCTTTAAGGTTTGTTTTTTCCTTTACTTAATGATAACTGACATGGATGTACACACCGCAGTTGAAGATAGTTTTTTAAATCAAATTTCTTCAGACCAACATACTGCAATTATTTTGAATTTAACTTAAAGAAAAAAGAAAGAAAAAAAAAAAAAAACCTCTGGAGATGTATAATTTAGTGACTAAAAGCCATCCATAAAAATCCATAAATTCCAATAAAAAAAAGGCTAAGTTCAATTTTCTGCAGTTAAAACTGCTCATCAGGTGGGAATAAATCACATGGTTTTGAATGATGGACTGGTAAACATGATGAAAGTGTTCTGCACAGTAAGGCCTGGCACAGTAATGCCACACAGGAAAAGCAATGGTTGGACACCACATTATGACTCCAAAAAAGTTGGACCATGTGCAATCAATCACCTTGCTGTCACATTGCAAACAGGAATCCCTGAAATGGGTGTGCATGGTCAGCCTGAGATAAAATGGCCCCAAGATGGAATCTGATGGTGTCTGCTCTGGGTGTGCAAGTGAATGGGGCCAAGTCGACAATGTACATGCAATCTGTTTGAAATAATTCAGTAAATGACTGTGTCAAACAGGAGAACAGCCTATATCTGTTGCTGTTTGTTGCAAATCTCTTGCCATCGACACACAACCACACAATCCCCATCTAAAGCTCTATTTCATGCAACACATAGGGTGCAACTTTATTCTTGAATTATACAAAAAAATATTATTGTCGTTCAGAAAATGTATATCCCCACATCATAATGTTGCTCACAAAAGCGTGAAAACAAATAATTTCGGCAATTATTTTCACTATAAAATTTCCGGGCAAGACTATCACTCAACTAATCAGCGATACTGTATTACCATGTGTAGCATGGCGTAGCATTTGTATAGCAATTTGAAACCATGGAAACATGAAAATGAGAACATACCAAATGATCAATTAGACAAACGTAAATCGAACACTGTTCATTTATGCCTGGCGCTGCTTTATAGGCATTCACATATTCTGCACAAACCTATAAACATTCTTTTTTAGCATTTCATGTTCTCCATAATCATGAAATCCATTTAAAGCCCAAGTGCATAGTCTTGTTGAGGGAAGTGGCTGACTGTCATTCGGGGTTTTCACATATCCCATATCCCTTGCATGCCAGAGAGTCGATGCAGTCAAAACAACATAGAGAATCCACACGATGACAATTTTAAATGAATATTATACTACAAAAATGTCATTTTTTATGCTTTTCATCACGTTAATAAGAGACTGCTGCATGATACCTTGAAAACTTGCTAAAACAATTATAACAAAAAATCCGTGTCTGCTACGTTTAATTTGTGTGGAATTTAATAAGCGCAAACTGAATTTCAGACATATTATATATATTAGTCTGGAACAAAGAGGTGTAGCGGAAAGCTGTGATCAAACAGCCAACATCTTAAGCTTGCTTTAAGATGAGGCCATTGGGTTTCTTCGAAGAAAGATAACTCCATACAGCAGGGCCTGGTATATCTCCAGGTGTCAAAGAGGAGACACTTTAAGCCATGCACAGCTTGGATCTGTCAATAAAACTCCCCCAAAGTGCATTCCACACGTAGCTATGAATTCTTATCAATTCCCCAAACCAGACGCAACTCAGCACCCCTTTCACAGCTCTGCTAGATAATATCAAATCTAACCATGGAACAAGAGTGACCCCTGTGGGACGATTTGGCAAGGAAAGGATTGATTTCCTGCAAGACTCCAAACTCCTAACCTCATTTTTAAAAGGAAATTTCATTGTATTGTTGTAGCAAAAGAACAAAGGAAAAAAAGGAGAAAAGGAAACATATCACTCTTTTCTATTATGCATGAAAGTATTATATTTGACATGTTATACTCTGTTCATTGGGGAATGTTTACTTAGTGTGTTCTTATATATGTTGTGTGTGTGTGTGTGTGTGTGTGTGTGTGTGTGTGTGTGTGTGTGTGTGTGTGTGTGTGTGTGTGTGTGTGTGGTATATAATTCCAGGTAAACCAGTTACAAGATTTATTCTGCAGGACTTGGTTTGGTTTCAAAGCGGAATGTTGGAACCACGCTGATTTATATATATAAAACTAGACAAAGGAAACTCCAGAAACTACGTTACCCAGAATTCTTGGAGGTGGAGCTTATTAAACCTTTAAAAGAGCTCGCGCCCAGGAATTCACAATCTTACGCTCATCTCTGCTCTTACGCTTTTGGCTCTTACTCTTACACTCTTCACTCTTCTCCTCTCTCCACTTTTCCTTGAGTCTAAAGACGCGCCTAGCCGTCAGTAGAAAAAGATTTATGACCCTTTGTCTAAAGCCACGTGCTACTTAAGACTCATTCTTGTTTGGCGTACCGACAAGAATTTACTTTATTTTTCCAACAGATAACTTTTGCAACCTTTGTCAAGTTGAACGCGCTGGCGCATTTAACTTCCTTTTTCGAATTTTCAAATTAAAACCTTTTTCTTCTTCAAACTCCAAATTCCTTTCACGAACATTTTTCTTCTAAAGTCAGCTATTTTTGCATTGAATTCTGATTTGACCAAGCTTCCAAAAGGCGACGACGAAAGACGAATTTTGATTTTGATAGAGAATAAAGATGCTCAAACCTTTATTCTGACAAGCCAGATTCCTGAGCGCTGCAGAGAAAAACATCCAGGTCAGCTGAGACGTTCAACAGCGACTTGAACTGCCGCCGCAAAACCACAGCACAATAACAAAAATCATCCCCGCCACTGACGAGCAGAGCCTCTTTGTCAAGGTCCCTGACAAAGCTGTGTGGCGGACAGAGCGTTGACTGAACCAGACGATTCCAGCATCAGACCTCACGGAGACCCGCTGCACTGCGCAAAGTAAGACCGGGCTAAGTTGTCAGATAACCAGAGTGGCTTTATTTAACTCTATTCAAAATCATTAATCTTCTCTCAGGTTAACAAATACCAAAGTAAATTACCTATTAAATTAGGACGAATCTTACTCCTAAAACTCCTGCTACGAAACCAAACTATCAGAACATCATATAATCATTGCCCATTGACGGCTGTCATCATTAAATTGATCACTGTGATATGTCCTGTTATTTAACTCCTGCCAGGGTTAAATAAATACCTTAAACGTGTGACGTTGTCTGTGATTTTTTGTATGGTTTTACAGAGGGTGTTGGATCTGACCTGCGGAGCTTATCCTTTAGAAACTGAGACTGATTAATTAAATTGAGACTAATCAATTAATGAATGTTTAAACTAAAAAGTACTTGTACTTTGAAATAAGTGGTGCCCCGAGATAAAATTATCCACAAGTGATAATTTTCAATATTCCAAAACATTATTATATTCAGCCTGTGACTCTGTTCCTACAGTATATTGGTGCAAGCCCATGTGAGGCACATTTATCAGGTCTGAACCTCTGTGAGTCATACAGAAAATACAGTCAATTAAGCTGGAAGCGTATAGAGCAACTTAATCTGTCTTTATTCACTGTGTGCGTGTGCATGAGAGAGAAAAAGAGAAAAAAAAAAGAAAGCGCTTGTGTTATTTCCACATGAGAAATTCAGGTTTAATGTGAGGCCTCTGTGACAGTTAAATTCTACGAGTTTCCAGATTTAAACTGCTCACCCGGATACATATTGCAAAATTGCGAGATTCCAATTATTGTAATCACTGTATTCGTGTATCCAAGGGACTAGTTAAATTAGCTACTTAACCAGTCACAAAACTTGTGAGTCAGTCAGCACGTTGTGCTCTGATTGTCCAGCCACGGTTTGCCTGAGCTGAGATTCTGATGTTACACTGAGCCTATAGTCCAGAAAGGATTTCAGTGGTTGCTTCCCTGACTCAGGAGACGTCCTGGGCAAAGCTTGTCTGAGAGAAAAGGGAGGGGGACCCCTGTGTCCACCATCTTGTGTTTTAAAAGTGCTGTATTGTTCCACAGGACCACCGAGTCCACCATTATGTGAAGAAAAACAAGCACGTTTTTAAGAATTTATTGTTGTTGAGTGGAAAAGTTTGAAGAGGAGGCGTTTGCCTGCTTCAAACCCCCTCTGTGTGCGAAACACGTCACGACGTCATCAACAGCTTGACGCACTGCCGTCAAACTGTGCTACGTCACACGCACAATGTAAACAGTCGCCATCTTAGTACGCCAGCTCCGAACGGCTTAACGGCCCACGAGCGGTGTTGAAAATCATAACGATTTGTTTCATTAAGCATTACTTGGTGAACCAGCTGCTTCTAACGGTCACTAACTGCATGAACCTGCATGTTAATCAGTCCGTGTAATGTCGTTCAATCGATTTCCGCTGTCGGCGCGACGCGCAACAGTACAGGCCTGCTAACAGAGTGCTAACATGCACTAGCTTCTACAGCTGTGCTAACGGCCCCTTAACTCGGATTGAACACTAATCAGCCATCGGAAAGCCGGGGGCAATAGCATGCTAACAGGCTGTTAGCTGCTCTGAAACGCCAAGGCTCCGATCATTGAATTAACCCAGGTGCTAACCACCGCAGCTAATGCGCCTGACCAGTTAGCCTAGCTTCCGCTAACAACATAACCGCATGCTACAGTAACCGGATAGTCCGCCGACTGCTGGTAACTAGCCTGTACTGCATGTAAATAATTTCCAGCGACTTTCTAACTTTTTCCTACCACTTAAAAGAATAACTACTATTAACTGAAACATTTATTATCAAGTCTTATCTTGCATAATTTTTTTAAACTCTTTTAAGTCGCTTCTCCAATTCTAATTGGAAATATTAATCTTTATTCTACTGTCTTGATACTAATCAAGTACACACATGTTTAATCTTGTTTTCACAACTAGCTAATGAACTTTATAGTTTCAATCCTATTTAATTAGGATTAATCAGGAGATCATTTAATAACAGTAAAGACTTTTTTTTTATTGTTATAGCAGTCCTACCTCATTAAAAGAACACCTCCTTCAAGGAGTGATTTCTTTTTAAAGTGAAAGCACTGAAGCTTTACCAAGTGTAACCCATAGCAATTCTAAACAGAGAATATTGGTGTTACATCACAATAACTAAACAAAGGAAAGTTCAACTTGTGTGTACATAATACAACGAATAACACTCCT
Organism: Thalassophryne amazonica; assembly: GCF_902500255.1. Classification (NCBI taxonomy): domain Eukaryota; kingdom Metazoa; phylum Chordata; class Actinopteri; order Batrachoidiformes; family Batrachoididae; genus Thalassophryne; species Thalassophryne amazonica. The sequence continues at coordinate 77,694,695 of NC_047103.1, read as the reverse complement.
CAACATTTTCCCTTTTGCATTCGTGTGAATTCTCCACTGCTGGCTTCACCTGCAGTTAACTCACTAATAATCCCTTTCACACTTCTGCAGCTGGATCATCTGTAAATATTTTTATTATCGCTCATCTTATTTTGTTGTCAATTCTTTATTGTTTGTTTCTGGTGGACGCTGTCTAACCGTCATCCCAGAAAGCCAACATGGCCACGCCCAGTGACAACAAACCAAGAACTTCTACCGACCTGGAAAGCCAAGGTCGTAGCGACTCAGGTGAGCTTTTAGAAGAGGTCTTATCCGACCTGACCGCCGAAATATTGCCTGGCTACTTACACGACATGCAACAAGCCACGCGAAGGCATAGTTGCTGAAATGTCTGAACTCATCAGTCGGACATTAGCAGCAACTGTGGAAAAGAAAACCTGGCTACAGTGCTTGGCAAGCTAACCATTGCCACAGCCCTGAAGCTCAAACACGCGGAATCACTCATGGACAAATCAGTTCTTTCTCTAAAAAGGCAGAAAGAACAAGTATTGAATTGCGTGAGGAGAATAAACTCCTGAGACAGCAATTGGAAGAAAAACAACAGTCTTTGACCCTTGTTGAAGAAAATTGGAAGACCTACAGGCTTCCCCAAATCAGTCTGATGAATTAGATATCGCATCTGATCCTGGAGCTAAAGACCAAACCTTATTCCTGAGAGAAACTCTTCAGGAACGTGACAATGAGATTAAGGAGTTACAAACTGAACTTAGCTCCGCGCATCAAGAACAAGGAGAAGCTCATGATTTACTCCAACAAGCGTATGGTGAGCTTAAAACATTGAAGAGTCATGCTGGAAAGCATGAAGACATTTTGGAGTCTGAAAAGCTGAAGACTCGTGAGGTGCTGAGACGTCTGACAGATACACAAACTCTTCGAGACGATACTCGAGAATGAAATGAGCACCTCAATGCTGAAGTGCAATCATTAAAGCGCGAACGACAATTAAACTCCCAACCACTGGGAGACTCTGAACAAAAAGTCATGTGGAAAAGCGGAACGCAAATGTTCACCATCACAGACCGCAAGGAAGTGCGCCCTGAACCCCTGTCAGGACCTATGTTGCATCTTCGGGAGTTCCAACCTCCTTATCATGGGTATCGAGAGACACTGCCTCTTCTTCCCACTCAGATGCGTCCTACCACAGTCCTTATTAACCGTTTTGAGCCAACTCCAGGAGGCTCCCCCGACACATGTGCGTATTAAACGACATACTCTATTACCTCAGGGATTTCACTCATACTACAGGTGAACATTACATCTACCTCATCAAGCGGACTTCCAGCCGCGAGGTCAGCCGGTTCGTTGAGCGTCAACCCGCTGAGGTACGACAAGACTTTGCTAAACTTAGCTTAGCATTAGAAAAAAGAATATTTGGATCACTCAGTTCGGACAGGCCTAGCCGCCGCTATGGCCGTCAAACAAGGCAGGCGCTAACCGCCCCAACAATATTACAACAGGCTCCTCTGCACCTACTTTCGGCACCCGAAATGAACCAGGTATGGAAGAGGACCTTAATTTTAAAACATTGTTCCTTGAGAACCTCCACCCCAACCACGAGTCATCATCTGGGAATCCTGGGAGATCCCAATGAGGCTCCCATACAGTATCTGTGTGACCTTGCTGCAAAAGGTTTAGCCAAACAAATTAAGAGAGAGGGTAAATCTGAGGACAAAATGATCCTCAGCCTTGAAGCACCTAGACCTACCCTCGAGCTTGAAGGCACCTCTGGGGGGTAATTTAAATCTCATGCTGGCTTTGCCACTACCTCCCCTCGACAGATGAAACCATCTGTCAAAAGCCAACCCAAAGACCGAGGTGGACCACGAGCAAAACTGCAGTGGTCCCCACCAAAACCAAAGGTGACTTCGGAACCAATGAGGGCTCCGAAACTGGTGAAAATCAGGGTAATAAATTCAAACCAGACAGTGGGAGAAGCCCACCACATGGGAAGATCACCCCAATGACAGACGTGAGTACCCAGGTGACCGATCCCAAATGGCAGGGTTCCAGACACCCACATCAGGGACCACCTGGACGCAACAATAAGAGCACTTGGAACCGAGACTCCCGAGAAAGAGACCTGTCCAAGCACTCAGGTAAGTATGTGGACTCAAGCCTCCACCAAGAAATCCAGAAGATCATGAACGGCCTCCTCCAGGAATTTGAGGATGAAAAGACCAAAAAGAAAGCTAACGTGCTGTGTAAACCGCATAGCTCCAACCACCCACCTGGTGTCTTCACAAACTCCGCCAGAGGCTGTCTGAGGAAGACCTATACCGGAGTGTAGACAGCTGTTAGCGTCACCATCCCAGGACCCACGTCCTGAGACACTGTACCTTTCAGATGGGGACCAAGAACCAGGAGAGACCAAGTCTGGTCCTCCCAGTGCCATTTTGGTAGTCCAGGTTGATCAGGACAAGAGATCACGCGCTGATCCAGGTCTGTTATAACTGGACAACCACCCATCCGGAAATTCTTAGGCAACCTCTCTGAGAAGGGGATTGCAAAGAAATTTTATTTGTCCCTCCTGGAAAACTCACTAAGACATGAGGCTCTTCTGGACACTGCTGCCGATGTCACCTTGATGTCTACCTCACTGTTTAAACAACTGCAGGTAGCAGCACGGCAGGCCAACAGAAACCTCAAACTATCGCCGTGTTCGTTGGAGATCCAGCCCTACACGAACAACCCGGCAACTTTGTCCTCAATGGCTCTGGTCAACATCACTGTTGGACCCATGAGTCTGGTACACCCCGTGTACATATCAGCACGCGACACCATTCCCTTCCTCATAGGGAAAGATTTTCTCAACCGATTTGAACCCCTCATCAATTTCAAATGGTTAAAACTGTGGGCACAGGTCCGTCACCCTCACCCACCTGAGGGACTCATCCAGCAAAGCCCCAATGTTATGCCATTGAGATCCAAACTTACCACGCTCTGTCTACATAGGAGGCGACCTTGTCCGATTGGAGGTGCAGGTTGACAGAGTCAATCAGGTCCTCTGGTCCTTGACCAGAGCACGTGATGACCCTGCTACTCCGATCTGGAGTATCTAAGGTCTGGAGAATTGATCCCTGATGCATGTCAGGTAGTGAGTGATGGTCACATCACGATACCCGCCAACCTGAAAAATGTCCCACTCCACCTCGTGATACGTCCAGGACAACGGCTCCAACACTCACAGGCAGTCTTCCAGCCATCCCAGCTCTTCACCAAACTGGGACTATCTCTGGAAGCCACTCCACTTCTGAGCCTAGGAAGTCGGACAACCCGCTTGATGGTGCATAACGACACTGGCAAAGATATCCTGATTCCCAAAGCCACCCCACTGGGTTGGTTAATCAGCACTGAATTCCAGGATGAACATCCCAGTTCTTGGCCAAGTCCCTCCATCGCTTCTTCCCTGCTAACGGGGGGTTGCTTTTCCAAACCTCAGAAGCAATAGCGGTATTCCAGCGAACATCTCCCGGGAAGACACTGTCAGCAGAATAGACCTGGATGACCCTGACCAAATGGTCCTCTGACCCTTACGGTCCTCACGGTCGACTCTCAAAACAAAACGAATGCTGGAAATGACACTGAACCAGCTCTGAACCTTAACCCAGGTTCTTATCTGAATTTGCATCTCAGATAGAACAAGTCGTAGCAGCAGCAGATGCCTTAAAGAATGATGAGGTCCGAGGACATCTAAGAGACCTACTCTATAATACCGAGCGTCCTTTGCTAATGATTCGTTGGATTGTGGACTCTCCCCACATCACTCTGTGTGCATCCCAACTCCTCCAAATGCCCACCTGGCATCCTATTGAACCTGTACAGTAAATCATAGATGACCTATTGAAAAAGGATCATACGACCATGCAACAGCACTCTATTCAGCCCCCTGTTTGGCCAGTAATCAACCAAACGTTGTAAGTGGAGACCTTACCATCGATTACCGCAAACTCAACCAACAGGTGTTGCTATCTCGATGGCTGATGACTCGGTTAGAGCAGGAACTTCCTAAAGTAAAGACGCAAATACTTTTACACGCTCGACGTGGCCTCCGGGTTCTGGACAATCCCTGGTCCATGAAGACGATCAACACAAACTGGCATTCACCTTAGCCAACCACTAGTACACTTTCACCAGGTGCCCATTTGGCTATGCCAACTCACAGTGACATCGTTAACAGTCAAAGACTACGAGAAGGTGTAGTAACAAACTCACGAGTTGCCTCGTGGTTGATGGCACTGCAAAGCTTTGACATGGAGGTGCGGTATGCACAAGACCGCAAAACTACACTCGGGCACAGGGTTAGCTGCTTGCCAGTGCTGCACCGAAGACACACCGGCTGCAAACCCATTTAACAAAGAGTGTCACCACCTGACTCCCCTAATCACCACTACTTCGACCAAATGCCTGCCAAGGCATGATCACTGCATACGTGGACGGCTGCTCATTTCACCACGAAACAGTTCGCCCGGGCAGGAGTGGGGATCGTTGGGATTGACAACACACCACATGAGCCTCAAAAATTTCAGCTGGGACCACAAGTCCTCTCAGTATGCCGAAATTGCGGGCATACTCATAACATGCCAGTTAGCTGTGTGCAAAATGTCAAAACATTTGTGCTATGGACAGATTCGAACTATGCACGCCTTAGCTTTCGTGCCATCTACTCTGCTGGAAACGAAATAGTTTCATGAACCTCCAACAAGAAACTGGTCAAACACAAAGAACTGTTTGCGGCTTGTGATTACCTCATACCCATGCATGACCTCCAGATATACTGGAAAAAGGTCAGAGGTCCCTCCCGCACCACCGGGCCAAGACAAAGAATTTAATGACTTGGCGGACACACTAGCCAAGCAAGGTGCTCAGGACGGCACATCGTGGGCATTCGATGACGGCACTTTGCCCCACCACCCATCCACTGCCGCACCAGCCTCGGTCACTCCAGCTTTCTCTGACTCCGACCTGGCTTCACTCCAGGCTCTGGATCCGACCATAAACACAATGGTGCTACACCTCACTGATCCTCAAGTTCACCCACTCACTGAGGATGATTTTGCTTCCGTCCCTGACTTAAACAGCTGTACCATGCCCGAGAGTAACCTACAAGTGCTCCGTGGCATCTTGTTCTATGCTTCCGAGGATCTCTCTTCACCTGCGTTAGTAGTCCTCGTAACCACCGGGGAGTGATGTTGATGCACGGGCACGAATCAGCATGCGCAGGTCACAGAGGAATGAAAGCAACATACAATGTGACACAACAGGTGGCATATTGGCCAAAAATGCAGAAGGATGTAAGCAATTACATCAAAGGCTGCTTGGTCTGTGCCAATTCCAACCTGTGAACCCGAGTCACAGAGCTCCCTTACAAAAAAGAGCTATTTCCTTCCCTTGGTCAGATCTACAAATCGACTGGGTAGGACCCCTCATGAAGTCTGCAAGAGAAATCAAATATTCTCACTGTCACATGTGACTTCACCACATGGCTGGAATGCCTACCGGCTCGCTGCGATACACTTGACGACAGCCTATTTGTTGATGAATCACATCTTTTCGCGATTTGGACTATATCCGCATAAACTCGGATCAAGGCACCCACTTCACCAGCGAAGTCATGCAACAGCTCTGGCTAGTGCTGGGGGTGAAGGCGAACTTTCCACATCAGCCACCGCCCTCAGTCGTCAGGACAGATGGAAAGGGCCAACGAACTGTGGTGACCATCCTGTGCTAATATGTGTCAGACAACCACAGAGACTGGGATGTGAAACTTCCCCTGGTCCTCATGGCCATCCGGGCGACCCCTCATGAATGACGGGGTTCTCCCCCTTTTCAAATGATGACAGGCCGTCAAATGACACTCCCCCTCCACCTGCTGTATCAGCCAGGTGAGGCAAACATTGCGACAGCATACATGGCTCAACAATATATGACTGACCTGACTGAACATCTGAAAGCCACCTTCTCCTTTGCTCAAAAACACGAACAAAAGCGCAGAAGGTCGAAAAGCCTACTATGACCAGAAGGCATCCCACCATGAGATACAAGTGGGGGACAAAGGTTGGTACTACTCATTCGGGCAACCCAGCCAGAAAACAACCAGGTTAACTTGCAAGTTGCTACCCCGTTGGATCCGGACCGTATTTGGTGACTTACAAACTCTCTGCCGTCGTATACCAAATCAAGGTCAGCAAGGGTCAAAGAGAACCAGTTTTTAAGTGGGTACACCGCAATCAAATTAAGCCTCACAAAAACCCCATGGGACTCGCCGGGGATGTCACAGTCGCTGATAGAACTTAAACCACTCATTAGGTCGAGAGGACGCAAGAAGGAATATCGACACCTGCCGCGTCCCAAACAATCGAATCACACCGATCAAGACAAATTGAGAAAATAACTTTAACTTTCCAACAGGACAAATAAAACAACTCAGGTGACCTCACCAGCACCACCATAGTGGGGGTGAACCACCATGTGAATCGTTCCTTAACAACAAAGGAAAAAGAGGAAAAAGCCTAACACTCTATTTAAGAATTAGTCAGATCACTTAAATTCTGTGCTATAAGCCAGGAAAGAAAAAGAAAAACATATCTGACCATTTAAGACAAATTCCTAACCATGTTTGTTGTGTTTGCCAGGATGACCTGGCTCGTGACCCTGCTGCTCCTCAGCGCAACCGTCTCCAACAGCTCCCAGACGTGGTTGAATTCGGACCAGAATCAGGCATCGTCCTGAAGGACCAGCCGGCTTAATGATAAACAAACTGCCGCCTGCACACACAGAGGGTGTTCGTCAGGCTCGACCCCACAGAAGTGTACAGGGCCAACTTCACCAGCAGTACAGTGAACCTGGTCTCCTGGGCAGGTAGCCGGTGGACAAGTCTGTCCTGAAGCATGCTGAGGCAGACATAGTCCACATGCTATGCCAGATGGAGAAGTTCACGGATAACGCAAGCAGAACTGAGTGGACTCAACAAAGAGAGAAGAGGTCATTGGAGGTCTGCTAATGGCAGCCTCAGCTGTAGGATCCCTCTTCAGTTTTGGCTTATCAGCAGTTAACACCGTCACACTATCAAACGGTATAAAGAGACACGTTAGCGAGCTCCAAGAGGTAATCCCTGAAATACAGGCTCAGCTTAACATACAGAGAGAAGGTCTTGAGACATTGGACAAACCATACAAGACCACCGTGGTAATCCTTCACACCCATACCAACGTGCTCAAAAAGGACCATGGGCGTAATTGATCAACTAACGTCAGTGTGCAGGAAGACTATGCACACACACAGATGTTTGAATATGCTCATGGCAGACATGACCAGGGACGTCGGATCTTCCATTGACAGCCTCGCCGTAGGTAGGATTCACCCTACATTGTCCCTTTAACCCTGGTCCACCACCTTCTTGAGTCCACAAACTCATAGTCTAGTCATGCCGCTACAAGCTCACCTCGCGTACGCATTGGGAAGCTCAATTCCAACTCTACACTCAACAAAATATAAACGCAAACTTTTGGTTTTGCTCCCATTTTGTATGAGATGAATGCAAAGATCTAAAACTTTTTCCAAATACCAATATCACCAAAATATTGTTCACAAACCAGTCTAAATCTGTGATTAGTGAGCACTTCTCCTTTGCTGAGATAATCCATTCCCACCTCACAGGTGTGGCCCATATCAAGATGCTGATTAGACACCATGATTAGTGCCACAGGTGTGCCTTAGACTGCCCCATAATAAAAGGCACTCTGAAAGGTTGCAGTTTTGTTTATTGGGGGGGGTGGGATACAGTCAGTATCCGGTGTGACCACCATTTGCTCAGCAGTGCAACACATCTCCTTCGCATGCGTTGATTCGGTTGTCAATTGTGGCCCTGTGGAATGTTGGTCCACTCCTCTTCAATGGCTGTGCGAAGTTGCTGGATATTGGCAGGAACTGGTACACGCTGTGTATACGCCGGTCCAGAGCATCCCAAACATGCTCAATGGGTGACATGTCCGGTGAGTATGCCGGCCATGCAAGAACTGGGACATTTTCAGCTTCCAAGAATTGTGTACAGATCCTTGCAACATGGAGCCGTGCATTATCCTGCTGAGGTGATGTTCTTGGATGGCACAACAATGGGCCTCAGGATCTCGTCACGGTATCTCTGTTCATTCAAAATGCCATCAATAAAATGCACCTGTGTTCTTCGTCCATAACAGACGCCTGCCCATACCATAACCCCACCGACCATGGGCCACTCGATCCACAACATTGACGTCAGAAAACCGCTCACCCACACGACGCCACACACGCTGTCTGCCATCTGCCCTGGACAGTGTGAACCGGGATTCATCCGTGAAGAGAACACCTCTCCAACGTGCCAAATGCCAGCGAATGTGAGCATTTGCCCACTCAAGTCGGTTACGACGACGAACTGGAGTCAGGTCGAGACCGAGATGAGGACGACGAGCATGCAGATGAGCTTCCCTGAGACGGTTTCTGACAGTTTGTGCAGAAATTCTTGGGTTATGCAAACGATTGTTTCAGCAGCTGTCCGAGTGGCTGGTCTCAGATGATCTTGGAGGTGAACATGCTGGATGTGGAGGTCCTGGGCTGGTGTGGTTACACGTGGTCTGCGGTTGTGAGGCTGGTTGGATGTATGGCCAAATTCTCTGAAACGCCTTTGGAGGTTATGGTAGAGAAATGAACATTCAGTACATGAGCAACAGCTCTGTTTGACATTCTGCTGTCAGCTGTCAGCTCCCTCAAATCTTGCGACATCTGTGGCATTGTGCTGTGTGATAAAGTGCACCTTTCAGAGTGGCCTTTTTATTGTGGCAGTCTAAGGCCACACCTATGCACTTAATCATGGTGTCTAATCAGCATCTTGATATGACAGAAGGTTTGGTTTGGACACAAATGCAAGACTGACCAAACACAGCTCTGGTTGACAACTTTAGTGGAGTGACAAGCAGTTAGGTACAGGGGTAGACAGTCCAGAAAACACAGCAGCACAATTATTAACATCAGGCTTTATCGTGGTCGGAACAAACGGGCAGGTGGTCGAAAACACTTTGAGGCAGGCAGGGCTATGGAACCATGAACGAGGCACAGGGCGCATCAATCTGGCAAAGAAACAAAGCAGAATGACAGTATATATGCCACCCCAGTGACGAGCTGCAAATTGAACACAGGTGAGCATGGAAAGCACTGGAAAGGGGGCGTGACCAGGGAGAGAGAGAGAGACCCAAACTGAAAAGCATCCAAGAAGGAGATAAACAAAAAAGAAGACAGCTTACACATAAAAACAGACTACCACCAAGAAATAAAAGCAGACTCCAACACACCTCCTGACAGGACCCCCCCCCCCCCGCCACGGCCGGCCCCGGATGGCCCAGGCGAACCAGGGTGAGCGGCATGAAAGTCGCTAACAAGCACAGGATCCAAAATAAAATGAGAGGGAACCAACAGCGTTCCTCGGGACCATAGCCCACCCAATCGACCTGATACTGAAACCCACGACCGCAGCGGCGAGAGGCCAGGAGCCGACGCACGGAGAAGACGGGCCATCCACACACTGGGGCGGGCGGCGGGGGGGAATGGCAGGAAGGCATAAAGCACTCGACCGAACAGGCTTGACATTACTGACGTGGAAAGTAGGGTGACGCGCATGGACCGAGGAAGACGAAGACAGACCGAAACGGGGTTAATGACCCTGGAGACCGGAAAGGGACCGACAAACCGAGGAGAAGCTTCTTAGGCATGCCCCGAAGTGACAAGTGTCACGTAGAAAGCCACACCCGCTGCCCAGGGACGTAGGATGGGGCAGCGGACCTCCGCGGTCAGCGGCCGTCTTATAAGCTTCTACAGAACGGGATAAAATGTCCGAGCACGCTCCCAGGTTCGTCGGCAACGAAGAATCAAACTGAGCGCCGAGGGAACTGATGAGTTAAGGTCGACCAAGGGAAAAAATCCGGCTGGTGTCCAAAAACTACATGGAAGGGGGAATAACCGGTGGAAGAAGAGGGCAAACTATTGTGGACAAGTTCGACCTACGGAAGTTGGTCAGACCAAGAGGCAGGATGCCGCAAAGCAAGCACCGCAGACCGTTCTCCAGGTCCTGATTTATTCGTTCTGCACTGCCCATTGGCCTGTGGATGGAACCCGAAGTCAAAACTGGAAGTTACCTGAGGAGACGGCAAAACTCACTCCAAGAATCGTGATATAAACTGCGGGCCCCCAGTTGGAGACTATATACTGTGGTAAGCCGTGTAGTTTAAAGACCTGGTTTAGCATAACCAAGCGTTCCCTGGCGACGGTAGTTTCCGTAGCGGAATAAAATGAACCATCTTGGAGAGTCGGTCGACTACAGTTAAAACCACAGTGTGGCCCTTAGAGGGTGGGAAGCCAGTTACAAAGTCTACGGCAATATGAGGACCAAGATGAGGACGGAATTGGCAATGGTTAAACAGTGTCCCTGCAGGTGGTGATTTGAGGATTATGTATGCGCATACCTGGCAGGCCCGGAACGTATTCAGAGAGTCCTTTTACTAGGCCTGGCCACCAAAATCTTGCTTGCACCCATGAACCAGGTTCTTTTTAATGCCCAAGGATGACAGAACATCCAACTATCGTGACACCAGCGGATCGTCTCACTCCTGAGGTCTGGAGGAACAAACAGTTTTCCCCACGGACACCCGACAGGAACTGGCGCATCCCCGATTGTCGATTAATTCTACTCTCGATGTCCCAGGTTAAGGCAGACACAAAACACGAAGCGGGTAATATCATTCCTGATCTACAGGCGTGTCTACTGGCTCTCCCAGGCGAGATAGGGCGTCTGGTTTCTCCCGTTCTTGGTACCAGGCGGTAAGACAGAGTAAAGTTGAAACTGACTGAAAAATATTGCCGATCGGGCCTGGCGGGCATGGAGCCGTTTGGCGGATGCGAAGGTATCCAGGTTTTTGTGATCAGACAAAAGGGAATTGTGCCCCCTTCAGCCAGTGCCGCCACTCTCCAAAGCCACTTTAACCGCTAACAGCTCGCGGTCGCCGATGCCATAATTGCGTTCTGTGGGGTCAATTTCTTTGACAAAAAGGCACAAGGGTTGTAGCTGTTGTCCGTGGGGTTCCTCTGGGACAGAACAGCCCCCAACCTACATTGGAGGCGTCGACTTCTACCACGAACTGTCGTGCGGGGTCAGGGAGGAGTAGCACAGGGGACCGCGGTTTAAAGCGATCCTTTAGGACTCGGAACGCCTCGTCACATTCCTTCGACCAGACAAACGGGCGGAGGGACGAGGTGATAGCATGCAGGGGAGCAGCCACTGAACTGAATCTCGAATAAATTTCCGATAAAAATTAGCAAACCCTAAGAAACGTTGCACCTCCTTACGGGAGGTGGGTATTGCCCCATCCTGTACTTCCACCACCTTTGCAGGATCCATCTTAACCTCCCCTGCAGAAATGACAAAACCTAAAAAGGAGACCGTGGACTTATGAAATTCGCACTTTTCTGCCTTCACAAACAGCCCGTTTTGCAGTAAAGTTTGTAACACCTGGCGAACGTGGCGAGTATGAGCAGTCAGATCAGTGGAAAAAATGAGGATATCATCCAGGTAGACAAAACAAATCTATTCAGGAAGTCACGTAGCACATCATTTACTAAGTTTTGGAATACTGCGGGCGCGTTCGTGAGACCAAATGGCATTACAAGGTATTCGTAGTGACCAGAGGGAGTGTTGAAGGCTGTCTTCCATTCATCACCTTGCTTTATTCTTACCAAATGGTATGCATTACGCAAGTCGAGCTTAGTAAAGACCTGGCACCTTCCAACAGTTCAAACGCGGAAGAGATTAATGGCAACGGGTAGCGATTCTTCACGGTGACCTCATTCAAACCGCGGTAATCGATGCAGGGGATGGAGTGTTCCGGCCTTCTTTCCTACAAAGAAGAATCCCGCCCCTGCTGGAGAAGAGGATGAGCGTTATTAACCCGGCTGCTAAGAACTCCTGTATGTACTCGTTCATAGCGTGGCGTTCAGGTGCGGATAAGGAGTATAGTTTTCCCGAGGAGGAGTTGCCCCAGGGAGAAGTTCAATGGCACAGTCATAACTGCGATGCGGTGGTAACGATTTAGCCTTTGCTTTGCTAAAAACAGCTGCGAGATCATGGTAACACACGGGGACCCCAGTCAGATCGGGTTGATTTCCTGCGAACTACAGACAGACTTAGGCAAACATACATTGCTACAAGACGGACTCCAGGATATAATTTCGCCCTTCGTCCAATCAAAATTTGGTCCATGGCGTTGTAGCCAGGGGTGCCCCAGAATGATAGGGTGAGTCATATTATCCATCACATGAAAGCTAATTGATTCAGAGTGAGAGTGGGAGATTAAACAGTTTGACAGACTGAGTGCGGTGAGTGATTTCACCCAAGCATGTGACCATCCACGGCACGTACCACCAGGGGGCGCGGGAGCTTATACGTCTTAAGGGGAGGTGCCTGACAAGATGAGGACAGGATCAAATTGGCATCAGAACCTGAATCACAAAAGCAGATATGTCTGTGGTGGTATGTCAGATTTAATTTAGCTGGGATTCTATTTTGTGTTGAAACAGAGGAAATGGAATTTAGACTCACCCGTACCTCGGATCTTGGCCGCACGGTGGCACCCCTGGGCCTGACAATGAGAAATCAAATGTCCTGAATGTCCACAGTAGTAGCAGAGGCGTGTCCTCACGGCGGCGCTGTCGCTCGTTTGTGACAGACGCATTCTACCCAGCTGCATTGGCTCCTCAGAACTGTGTGGTGGGGGCTCAGGCGAGAGTGAGTGGAGGAGGAGGAGTAACGAGCTGGAGGCGTGTCCATCCTGTGGTCGGGATTACGGTTTGCTCGCCGAGGCGGTCCTGCAGACGGCGGACAGTGCGGACTTGGCCAGTGCTATCAATTCATCAAGTCATCCAGCAGGTCAGTGGCTATTAAACTGATCCGGATCCTGCAGACAGACCCTGGAAAAACACATCGAGGAGGGCCGCCGGGTTCCATTCGCTCTTTGCTGCTGGAGAACGCGAAAGTCGATCGCGTAGTCTGTTACCCGGCGGTGCCCGGCCTCAGCCTCATGAGGGAGCGCGCAGCCTCGCGCCCGGAGCGGTGAGCTGAAAAACCTGTTTTGAGAGCCTTGGTGAATGCCGGGAGAGAGAAGCACAGGCGGGAGATTGTTGGCTCCATTCCGCTGTTGCCCAGGCAGCCGCTCAGCGGAAAGGTGAGTGATCATATATGCTATCTTCATTTCTGTCTGTCTGGAACATGGGTGACATCAGCTCGAAGTGGAGCTCACACTGTGTAACAAATGGTTTGATGTCGCCGGATCTCCAGAGAAACGTTCCGGTTGCAACAGTTGGTTGCAAACCACTGGAGCAGATGTGGGAATCGGAGCGGCTGCTGACGGCCCCGGTCAAGGTGGGCTGGAGGCCCTGGTGGCCGCGTCCGATGAAGCCTGAGGACTGAGTTGCGCCAGGAGCGATTCATCTGCGCGCTGACAGAGGACATGAAAGTGTCCTGGCGTTTAGCAAGTTCGCTACTACCAGAACTCAGCTTAGCGAGCTGGTCTTCCTGCTGCACGAGTTGCTGGCTGTGGTGTCGTACGCCAGCTGAAAGGGGTCTGAGCTGCTGTGTCCATCGTTGGCCCAGATTGATCTGACAGAAGGTTTGGTTTGGACACAAATGCAAGACTCACAAACACAGCTCTGGTTGACAAACTTTAGTGGAGTGACAAGCAGGGTTGGTACATGGGTAGACAGTCCAGAAAACACAGCAGCAGAATTATTAAACATCAGGCTTTTATCGTGGTCAGACAAAACGGGCAGGTGGTCGAAAACACTTTGAGGCAGGCAGGACTATGGAACATGAACGAGAGCTGGAAAGAAGGCACAGGGCGCATCAATCTGGCAAAGAAACAAAGCAGAATGAGCAGTATATATGCACCCCAGTGACGCGAGCTCCAAATTGAACACTGGTGAGCATGGAAAGCACTGGAAAGGGGGGCGTGACCAGGGAGAGAGAGAGACCCAAACAGAAAAGCATCCAACAAGGAGAAGACAGCTTACACATAAAACAGACTACAACCAAGAAATAAAAGCAGATCAAACACACCTCCTGACAGATATGGCACACCTTTGAGATGGGATGGATTATCTCAGCAAAGGAGAAGTGCTCACTATCACAGATTTAGACTGGTTTGTGAACAATATTTGAGGGAAATGGTGATATTGTGTATGTGGAAAAAGTTTTAGATCTTTGAGTTCATCTCATACAAAATGGGAGCAAAACCAAAAGTGTTGCGTTTATATTTTTGTTGAGTATATGTAGATCCACAGGATCTTGAAATGGCGTTTCTAATTAAGGTTATAGAGAGAGGTTGAATGGGACACTAATCCTTGTTCTGTGATGTGATATGTAGCCCCCAAAAATTGGTTGGGTCTGTAATCGCTCAGAACCTTCCTAAAAGGCTCTCTGAAACAGCTATGTTACTATGCTGGGTTTAGAATGCCTCGTTTGCCTTTAATGGCGTCGTTTCGGAGCTATTTGGCAACCTCATTATGAAATGCAGTAGGTGGCGCTGATCGGTTGCCGTTGTTTGATTGGCTGCCCTTGCTCTCACTGAAAAGAAAGCATTATTTATTTATTTTCATTGCTTTTATATTTTCTGTTGTGTTCTATTCAGGTTTTTTTTGCCTCTTTCTCTAAATTGTATATAATAATCATTAGATTATTAATATATAAACAAAAATAAATTTAAGAAATATTACAATTTGAAAACAAATGCACCCGAACATGATGACAGCTGCAATGCTAACTTGTAACATTGAAAATGCCATAGACATGCTAACGCGTTCGCATCACTCCCGTTTTTAAGTTAAAAAATAATCTATCAACTGTTTTAGAAGAACATACAGGTCGGTTTAACATAGAAAAGGTAAATAATACTCACAGACGTATGCTCTTTAGGGTTTTAGCAGGAGAAAATTAAGCAAAGAAAGAATAATCGAAGCATTGCTTCAATCTGCGAAGCACTGCTTCGATTGGTTCAAAGTTCAAAGCAAAGCCGCGCTGCAGAAAAGTTGTTTACGGACCCGCTGCAGGGTCTGTAATCAATACAGAAATGATCATTTTCCTGACAAACACCCCCAAAACAACGGCCACTCTGAAGGACTGATAACATAATCGTTAAGCACAAAGCTTATTGATGTCGGTGGATCGAGTCATTTCTTAACAATACCCAAAAGGAACCGGTTCTCGATACACATCCCTAGCTGCTAAAGGATTAGCTCATTCCCTTTAGAGGAACAAACCAGAGCTAACGTGCCATTCTAATGTGCAATTCTTGCAACAGGAATATGGCGCAACACAAATTTAAAACAAAAGAAAATGTAATACTCACAGGCTGTACTGATTGCTGGGGTTGATTTTGTCACAGAGTTGGAACTGACCCTCTACTGAGTATTAAATGCCGACTGAAGCCAGCTCGAAATCGTGCAAGATTTGTGAAACAGTCCTCCGTGAAATGCGCAGAGCAAAGAAATAGTCGGCGGTTGTATGTACTGGGGATGCGGTTAAAAATGAATAAAAGCCAGTGATCACGTACGTTGCTTTCCGTGGGAAGATCGTAGTCCGCTAAAACAGCCTGGGAAAGCACACCTGTAGCTCGCCATTGCTTCTCTTCGAGTGTTACGAATGGGTGGGCACAACCTTATGAATAATTAATTTCGAAGGGGCGTGTGAAAGGGGGTGAGTGCGGGTGTGTGTGTGGGGGGGCTATTGGTGAAAAAGTGACGTAAGTTTTCTCTCAAAAACAGATTGGCCTGTTTTCTACGGGCAATTCAAAAAAGGAGAAATACTTGAAACAGAGGTTCTGAAACTTGCTGGCACTTCGTGTGTATTCCCCACAGCGGGGAGACTCTGAACTAACACCAAAAACATGAAAAAGATGATTTTGATTCTCTATCCCCTTTAACTTATGATTGTCACTACTGAAAACATCTACAGGCTCAAAAGTGTCATGAACGTAGGTCTCTGGCAAGGAGACAATCACCTTTAGATCACCCGTAGTGGCTTTCAACGATGCTAATCCTGAGCTATACTTGGTGCCGAATCTCAAAATGTGCACTGTCACAGAAGACATCCATTATTTGTGTCCCAGCAAACCATTCATTCCAGATGACACTGCCGGCATCTGCAGTCTCAAAACACTTACTGGGACAAATCGCTGTCCAATGACCATCACGCCGTTCCGCCAAGTCACAGACACTCAGGTAGAGATAGTAGGACAACGCTGGTTAGTCAACACCCCTGAAAAATCAGCCCTACTGGTGTATGACCGTCATGACACATCGACTCGTATCGAACTCCCGCGAAAAACTTTGTGGGTCACGGTACCCGAAAAAGCCCTGCTCCATATTGGTGAGGTGTCTCTCTATCACCTGCATCCTGACCAATACGAAGGAGCCATTGAAGTGTCCAACTTTTACAATCAAACCGCTATCAAAATAGACCAACAGACTCTGGAGAAAATCCAGTATGAGGGTTGTCAAGTCATCGACGTGGCCCCAACAGATAAAACTTTGAAAGAGATTCGAAATCAAGATCTCAAACCCTACCAAGATCTATCATATGCTTGGTCTACTCCTGACACATTGTTGTTTGAAGCCACAATCGTCGGTTACTTGACCACCCTCGGCTTAGCTCTGTGGGCGCGCAGATACGCCAATACCCTTCAGAACGGTATAACCAGGTGGTCTCGAGCCCTTGCCAGACTAGCCCGAAGAAAATGAAGTGCGGCCGAATCGTCTGACGATATTGAAGCTAACCCAAATTTAGACCAAGAACACGAAGCCGACCAGGTATCCGAGCTACTAAATTTGGAGTAGCCAAACGTGCCATGAATAATGTAAATAATTAGGCAAATGTAGGATATGGTACCATAGTCGGACCACTTTAGCATGTAGTAGCCACTCTGCTAGTCTGACACTAACCCTCCTAAGCCTCACCACCAGTGGAAGACATCACCCAATGACCGTCACAGTCTTCCTTGTCTTGGCGATTCAGCGTTGGAGACCCAAAGTCAAATCGAGTGGGGAATGTAGCGGAAAGCTGTGATCAACCAGCCAACATCTTAAGCTTGCTTTAAGATGAGGCCATTAGGTTTCTTCGAAGAAAGATAAACTCCATACAGCAGGGCCTGGTATATCTCCAGGTGTCAAAGAGGAGACACTTTAAGCCATGCACAGCTTGGATCTGTCAACAAAACCCACCATATTCAGGATTTAAAACTCCCCCAAAGTGCATTCCACACGTAGCTGTGAATTCTTATCAATTCCCCAAACCAGACGCAACTCAGCACCCCTTTCACAGCTCTGCTAGATAAATATCAAATCTAACCATGGAACAAGAGTGACCCCTGTGGGACGATTTAGCAAGGAAAGGATGATTTCCTGCAAGACTCCAAACTCCTAACCTCATTTTAAAAAGGAAATTTCATTGTATTGTTGTAGCAAAAGAACAAAGAAAAAAAAGGAGGAAAAGGAAACATGTCACTCTTTTCTATTTATGCATGAAAGTATTATATTTGACATGTTATACTCTGTTCATTGGGGAATGTTTACTTAGTGTGTTCTTATATATGTGTGTGTGTGTGTGGTATGTAATTCCAGGTAAACCAGTTACAAGATTTATTCTGCAGGACTTGGTTTGGTTTCAAAGCAGAATGTTGGAACCACGCTGATTTATATATATAAGACTAGACAAAGGAAACTCCAGAAACTATGTTACCCAGAATTCTTGGGGGTGGAGCTTATTAAACCTTTAAAAGAGCTCGCGCCCGGGAATTCACTCTCTTACGCTCCTCTCTGCTCTTACGCTTTTGGCTCTTACTCTTACACTCTTCACTCTTCTCTCTCCACTTTTCCTTGAGTCTAAAGATGCACCTAGCCGTCAGTAGAAAAAGATTTATGACCCTTTATCTAAAGCCACGTGCTACTTAAGACTCATTCTGTTTGGCGTACCGACAAGAATTACTTTATTTTTCCGACAGATAACTTTTGCAACCTTTGTCAAGTTAAACGCGTCGGCACATTTAACTTCCTTTTTTGAATTTTCTAATTAAAACCTTTTTCTTCTTCAAACTCCAAATTCCTTTCACAAACATTTTTCTTCTAAAGTCAGCTATTTTTGCATTGAATTCTGATTTGACGATGCTTCCAAAAGGCGACGACGAAAGACGAATTTTTGATTTTTGATAGAGAATAAAGATGCTCAAACCTTTATTCTGACAAGCCAGATTCCTGAGCGCTACAGAGAAAAACATCCAGATCAGCTGAGACGTTCAACAGCGACTTGCCGCCGCGAAACCACAGCACAATAACAGAAATCATCCCCGCCACTGATGAGACCGAGCGGGTCGGACCGGCAGAGCCTCTTTGTCAAGGTCCCTGATGAAGCTGTGTGGCGGACAGAGCGTCGACTGAACCAGACGATTCCAGCATCGGACATCACGGAGACCCACTGCATTGCGCAAAGTAAGACCGGGCTGTGTTGTCAGATAACCAGAGTGGCTTTATTTAACTCTATTCAAAATCATTAATCTTCTCTCAGGTTAACAAATACCAAAGTAAATTACCTATTAAATTAGGATGAATCTTACTCGTAAAACTCTCGCTATGAAACCAAACTATCAGATCATATAATCATTACCCGTTGACGGCTGTCATCATTAAATTGATCACTGTGATATGTCCTGTTATTTAACTCCTGTCAGGGTTAAATAAATATCTTAAACGTATGTATGGTTTTACAAAGGGTGTCGGATCTGACCTGCGGAGCTTATCCTTTAGAAACTGAGACTGATTAATTAAATTGAGACTAATCAAGTAATGAATGTTTAAACTAAAAAAGTACTTATACTTTGAAATAAGTGGTGCCCCGAGATAAAATTATCCACAAGTGATAATTTTCAATATTCCAAAACATTATTATATTCATCCTGTGACTCTGTTCTCTACAGAGGACAAACAGTGTTGTAAAGAAAAATAATCAAGATGTTAAAGAGCAGACTTCACTTTCCCCAGAACGACATGATCAGGAAGCGAGCGTAGCTCACAGCAGCTCCCATTGAAAATAACAGAGAGACAGCCTGTGATTCTCACGTTTACATAAAATAAACGCAATAACAACATCTAAAAACCCATAGAATATATTCACAAGAGTTTTAGGCACAAGTTAAAATTAGTTTTATGTTGCGATGTTAATTGTGTTGTCTGTGTGCTGCGGTTAAAGTAAAGTGTGATCAGAGCGTATCAATGCAGTTCTCAGTGTTACTGAGATCTCGCAGCGCAGCAACCTCTCCGAGGTTTTACGGGATTTGAAACCTGAAAAGCCTCAATGGGCTTGTTGGATTTCAATAATATGTTTTTTTTTGTCCACTCATTTTATATAAAATTTATGACAAAATTGTCTGCATTAAATTTGTAGAGTGTCAAAACATTTTGTCTAAAAGATTTGTCTAAAATGGAAATCTGAAGATTATAATACCTTTGGTCATTGTCTGGGATATTGAGAAAAAATAACGCAATGCTAAAATACCCTCAGCCGTTCTTTATAATTCATACAATTTGTACATGAAAATTCAGTAAGGTATATCTTATATATTATATTCCATTTCTAAGGTAGAACTATGCTAGTATACCAAGGTAAATTTAAATATCTAAAAAGGAAGAGTAAAATAGAAGAGTAGAAAAGAGTAGAGAAGAGCCACTTAGGTGCCTGGTCTTGAGAGCCAGGGATGGTAGGTTCAACTAAGCTCCTCTATTAATCAATCAAAAACAATATTTGCATTTTAACAGCATCTGCAGGAGGCTTTGCGTGTGTGTGTACATGAGCTTTTGACACAAGTGAAAGTTATGCAAATCAAGGAGTATTTGCCGATAACCTTCTGTGCATTTGCTGGTATTAATGAGACAAATTTAACTCTATAGGAAGTTAGCTTTGAGTTAGAGGAAGTGAGTGTGGACGCTAGTGCAGCAGGTTACAAGAAGAGGGTTTTCAATTTTAGAAGTGTTTATTTCACATGGCTTGCAGAGGGTGATGATAGAAACTATGAGTTGGAGGGTTATGAATTCAATTATCTGAATAGACGAAAAAGAGGAGGAGGAGTGGCTTTGTATGTTGACAAAAGGCTTAACTACAAAATTAAAGATCAAATGACAATGGATGTGAAAAATGTTTTGGAATCCATCACAATCTAAATAGGTATGGAAAAAGGCAAAAATATAATTATTAGCTGCATATGAGGTCTGTTAGAAAACTATCCGACCTTTTGATTTTTTGCAATGACAAAAACTCCTGTAACAGTGGAATGTGCTGAAAAAGTGCTGATGTCCACGTCTTCTGCCATTTCTGTGGTAGTCAGACAATGTCCCGGATCAACACAGCCTTCACTTTGGAAATGATCTGGTCGTTTCAGCCTGTCGATCGCCGCTCGGAGCGCGGCGCGCCCTCAGCCACTGTGGGCGGTCTTTAAACCGGCTGTAACACTCCTTAATCTGTGTGAGCCCCATAAAATCGGATCTGAAAGCCATCTGAATTTTCTGAATGGTGTCCACCTGGCTGTCTCTCACAGTTTCTGGAAAAATTTGATGCAGCAAAGCTCCAAATCGTTCAGACATTTTACTCGCAATAAAAATCCGACAAGGGGGGTGGACCACTGCACACTCAAAGCGTGCTCACAGGTGAATGACGCAACCGACAGGCGTGAAAAAACTCACGCATGCGCACAAAGGTTCAAGCTTGGCTGATGCAATCACACGTGACTCAAATCCATATGGTTTTTGCAAAAAATAAAAAGGTTGGATGGTTTTCTAACAGACCTCGTATATAGAGCTCCGGGCTCTAAAATTGAAGAGTTTCAAAGAGAAGTTGTTTTCACAGGTGTGTAATACGAGGGTATTTGTCTGTGGGGATATAAATACTGATCTTTTAAACCTGTATCAGCATAAAGTAACTGAGGATTTCATTAACACTATGTACAGTCTAAATTTATATCCAAAAATTGCTAGGCCTTCAAGAATAACGTCACATTCAGCTACTCTCATTGATAATATATTTACAAATGATATCGATACCAAAACACTAAGTGGCTTATTAATTAATGATATCAGTGACCATTTACCAATTTTTATAGTAACTGATCTGAAGTTCAATAAAAAAAATGTACAGCAAAAGCACAATATTGTAAGCGCTTGCAATCTGAAGAAGCTATCACTGCCTTAAAAAATTATTTACTTTTACAGGATTGGAATCTTATTTATGAGAAGCAAGATGCAAATTTAGCACATTCTGAATCTGAAAACATATTTCTCAATATATACAACAAAAATTGTCCAATTATACAGTATAATAAAATTAATAAATATAAAGGTAACCCATGCATAACAAAAGGTCTTCAATAGGCTTGTAAGGAGAAAAAAATATGCTATACAGAGAATTCATTAAAAGTAAATCAAGAGAGGCAGAGATTAAATATAAGGACTATAAAAATAAACAAACAACTATTATGAGGAACTGTAAAAAAAAAAAAATCATACTTTGGAAAAATACTAAACGATAATAAAACAATATAAAGTAAACATGGAAAATAATGAATAGTATTATAGCAAATAAACACAAATCAAATAACTACCCAACATACTTTACTTATAACAACAAAGATGAATATAACATGAGTCAAAGTAGTGGATAGTTTTAATACATTTTTTGCTAATGTTGGGCCAGATCTGGCAGCTGAAATTCCATGCAGTCCATGGTAAAATCAGCAATTAATCGCCATAAATCCGCACACAATGTTTCTCAGCCCAGTAGATGAAAGGAAAATTATTAATGTAGTTAGTACATGTAAAAGTAAAAAATCAATAGATCTTAATGAGGTACATATGTCCTTAGTAAAGCGAATAATTACTGAAAACACAAAACCATTATTATATATTTTTAATAAATCATTTCAAACTGGAATTGTTCCTAACAGTATGAAAGTGGCAAAAGTGATACCTTTATTCAAATCTGGTAGCAAGGATCTTTTTACTAACTACAGGCCCGTGTCTCTACTGTCACAATTTTCAAAGATACTGGAAAAACTAAAACAGCAGACTGGATAAATTTATAGAATAACACAACTTGCTTGATGAAAGTCAGTATGGTTTTAGAGCGAAAAGGTCCACTACACTGGCATTGTTCATTTCCATAGAAGAGATCAATAAACATGTAGACCAAAGGGTAACAGTAGTAGGTTTATTTATTGACCTAAGAAAGGCTTTTGACACAAATGATCACATATATTATTTCAAAAGTGTTAACTGTATGGGATCAGAGGGGTTGCTCTGAGTTGGATTAAAAGCTACTTACAAAACCAGAAGCAGTTTGTTAAACTCGAGGTCTACTGCTCTTCATGTCTGGACATCATTTGTGGGCTTCCACAGGGTTCTGTGTTGGGCCCATAATTTTTATTTTATACATTTATGATTTATGTAAAATTTCAGGTCTGGTTAAAGCTGTTGTCTTTGCAGATGACACAAACCTGTTTTGATCAGGAGAAAATCTGCTGCAATTATTATCTGATTTAGGAACTGAAATGATAAAGTTAAAGAGATGGTTTGATATAAATTATCATTAAATTTGACTAAAACTAAATGAATGTTATTTGGAAATTACAAAAAAAAAAAAAAAAAAAAGACATACAAATCCAGTTAAATATAGAAGGGGCAAACATAGAATGTGTCAAAGAGAATAAGTTTTTAGGTGTCATTATTGATGAAAAAATTAATTGGAAAGCTCATATTCAGCATATTCAAATGAAGGTATCAAAGAGTATTGCAGTATTAAATAAAGCAAAGCATGTTCTTGATGGCAGAGCACTACATACTTTATATTATTCATTGGTTGCACCCTATCTGACTTACTATGCTGAAGTTTGGGGCAACACTTTTAAAACTACATGGGAACCATTATTCATTCTTCAAAAAAGAGCATTGAGGACAATTCATAATGCAGATTATCGTGACCACACCAACCCACTGTTCATCAAAATCAACTTGGGACTCCGACGAGGGCGGTCGCATCTGCTCCACTCTCCCTTATCTCTCTGCCTCTGCCTTTAACCTTCAAGTCCCTACTCACCAGACGGTGAATTCCTCAAAACTATATTGGATTCTGGATCTATTGGACTTCTATTGGATTAACCATGGAATTGATCAACTGGTCTCTGAACGCTATTGACACCATTTTTTTCTACAAGAAGGTCATGACCGGGGGATCCTACCTGCCCAGATGAACATATCCTGCGGGCTATGTCCTCGATTCCTGGGGGTCTTGGCGTGTTGCATGCTTGGTGCCTTTCTCCATGGAGGACGTCGAGGATTTATTCATCTTTGGTCTCATGGTAGTGGGGCTGGCACTTTTTGGCTTATGTGCTGCCCTGATCTACCGGAAAATTGGCAAGACGGCGGCATCAAGAACCATGGGCCCTCGCTTTGCTGTCATGCTTAACGAGGTTGGCAAGGCAGTGCATTCTCAGACTGCGATGACTATTGAACTCAGACGCAAAGTGGATGACACCCTGGAGCTGATGCGTGCCTTGCAGTTGAAGCTGAAGGTTTCGGAGGCCGGCGAATATTCTTAATTCATAATTGGGAATATTCCTAATTCACAACTGGTTTTGGTTTCGAGTGAAGCTTCGAAAAGTGTTTTTCACTGGTGTAAGCCATAATCAAGGTCAAATTGACTTTAAAGTCAAGGCAGTGAGAACTACCAGGAAAAGTTTCTGTGTGTCCGTGTGTGGCATTAAGCTGTGGAATACTTTGGCACCTCAGCTCAAGCGATGTCCTAACATCCATCAATTCAAAAAAAGATACAAAGAAATGGTTCTGTTGAAATACATGAATGAGGAGAGAGGTGCCTGATCGTCACGTCTTTTTAATTTATTTCTAGTTAATTTACCTTTGCTTTTTTGCCTTGTCAGCAATAGAAGGGGTCTCGCTAGGACACACAAACTTTCATAAAATACCTGGAATTATCTTGTACATCAATTTAATTATATATATCATAGCCATAATTGTAAACTATATTATAAAAAAAATCATAATAATGATAATAAAATCTTACTATATGTTTGTTAATATAATAGATGTTAACATATTTGCATAATACCTGTTATTGCTGGTGTCGTAACCATGGTCAAAAGTATTATTTTTATACATCATGATCCTGTAGTTGAAATGCTAGTCAAATAGAAGTATGGTGATGATGGTAATAACTTAGAGAGAGGGGGAAACATGTATATGTATGTATGTATATATGTATGCGTATATATGTGTATGCGTGTGTGTATGTATGTATGTACGTATATATATATATGTGTATGTGCGTATGTATATATGTGTATGTGCGTATGTATATATGTGTATGTATAATATGTATGTATATGTGGGTGTGTATGTATGTATATATACATATATGTATATTTATGTTTACATTTATATAAATATGTACATATGTAAGTTTATTGATACATAAAAAGACTTTTCCTTTTCTTTCCTCCTTGTTTCCCCCTCTTACATCACTTACATCATTATCACCAGATCAGGGTCGGCAAGTGGGGGTCTGTTGCTCAAAGGTCTCCCCCTTCTGCCAGCAGACTCCAAAACCTTGTCTTTTAATGCAGAGCCTAGGACATTCAGCAAAGGGTGGACCTGTGTCAGGGGGCGACCCCTCTCTGGCAGCAGGTTTACAAAATACTTTGCATCTTTTAATGCACCACACACATGACAAATGGGGAAGGAGGGGAAGGGGAAAAAAAAAAAGAAAATAATGATAATAATAATGATAATGATACATTAATAAAAAGTTAAGGTAATTAAATTAATAAAATAAAATGTAGTATAATTGTTATATGTATATGTATTATGTGTATACATGTGTGTATAGGTGATGTATGTGTGTATTTGTGTATGTATGTTTGCATGTATGATGTGTGTATATATATATATATATATATATATATATATATATATATATATATATATATATATATATATATATATATATATATATATATATATATATGTTAAGACAGAATTACCATCGACACATACAAGAATAGTCCTTTTAAATAGTCATTTTCTGAGTAAATGTAGGGAATTTATTGACATATGAAAATGGCTTAAGGAATGACACCAGCAATATCAATAGCAATTAAAAAAAAATGGTAGTAATAATATAATAGAAATAAAAAAAAACAAAACAAAACATTTTTTTTGATTGACAATAATTATTGTCATTATTACTGTCTATATGGTGGGAATTGTTTTTATCATATTATTATGGTTATTATTATTGATACTCATCACTAATATACAAGGTCTGTCAATAAAGTATAGGTCCTTTTTATTTTTTTCAAAAACTATATGGATTTCATCATATGTTTTACGTCAGACATGCTTGAACCCTCGTGCGCATGCGTGAGTTTTTCCACGACTGTCGGTGACGTCATTCGCCTTTGAGCACTCCTTGTGGGAGGAGTCGTCCAGCCCCTCGTCGGAATTCCTTTGTCTGAGAAGTTGCTGAGAGACTGGCGCTTTGTTTGATCAAAATTTTTTCTAAACCTGTGAGACACATCGAAGTGGACACGGTTCGAAAAATTAAGCTGGTTTTCGGTGAAAATTTTAACAGCTGATGAGAGATTTTGAGGTGATACTGTCGCTTTAAGGACTTCCCACGGTGCGAGACGTCGCGCAGCACTCCCAGGCGCCGTCGTCAGCCTGTTTCAAGCTGAAAACTTCCACATTTCAGGCTCTATTGATCCAGGACGTCGTGAGAGAACAGAGAAGTTTCAGAAGAAGTCGGTTTCAGCATTTTATCCAGATATTCCACTGTTAAAGGAGATTTTTTTAATGCAAGACGTGCGGACGGATTGCAGCGTCGGCTTGCAGCCGCTGCGACGCTCCGCCACAGGAAAAACACCTCCGTTGGAAGCCTTAAGGACAAGTTGGAACATGTCCAGCTGTTTAAACAATTTCTCATATACTCACTCCACTGAAAGCCATCAAAAGCCGCCTGGATTTTACAAATGGTTATCAACACAGAGGTGTTTTTCCTGTGCCGCCGCACCGCGCCGGCTGCGTCCCGACGCGCGGACCCGTCCGCACGTCTTTCATTAAAAAAAATCTCCTTTAACAGTGGGAATATCCGGATAAAATGCTGAAACCGACTTCTTCTGAAACTTCTCTGTTCTCTCACGACGTCCTGGATCAATAGAGCCTGAAATGTGGAGGTTTTCAGCTTGAAACAGGCTGACAACGGCGCCTGAGAGCGCTGCGCGACGTCTCGCACCGTGGGAAGTCCTTAAAAGCGACAGTATCACCTCAAAATCTCTCATCAGCCGTTAAATTTTTACTGAAAACCAGCTTAATTTTCGAACCATGTCCACTTCGATGTGTCTCACAGGTTTAGAAAAAATTTTGATCAAACAAAGCGCCAGTCTCTCAGCAACTTCTCAGACAAAGAATTCCGACGAGGGGCTGGACGACTCCTCCCACAAGGAGTGCTCACAGGCGAATGACGTCACCGACAGGCGTGGAAAAACTCACGCATGCGCACGAGGGTTCAAGCATGTCTGACGTAAAAACATATGAATGAAATCCATATAGTTTTTGAAAAAAATAAAAAGGACCCTATACTTTATGACAGCCCTCGTATGATATCAATTACATAGTAATAAAAAAGGAATATTGGTCACACTCGGTAGTCGTAATAACGTATGGGTATTTGGGCGTGGGATTAATAAATTCGTTCTTCATCCCACCCCTTTTCGGGTTAGTGCGCAGGTATGTATGGTTGTATGTTTGTATCTCCTGTTTCTTTTCAACCCAATGTGAGCCAAATGTAGTTGTCCAAGAAATGCTTATTTTGTAAAACTCAAAATAAATGATCAATCAGTCAATATGTATGTATATGTACGTGTATATGTGTGTGTATAATGTATATGCATATCTGTTAGTATGTATGTATACATGTATGTGTGTGTATGTACGTACATGTGTGTGTGTATATAATGTGTATATGTGTAGGGGTATGTATATGTATGTGTAGGTATAAATGTATGTATGTGTATATATATGTAGTGTATATTTATTATGTGTTAGTGGGATATGTATATAGGTATATATGTGAGTGTGTATATGTGTGGGTATTAAGTGTATATAGTATATAATGTGTGTGTATGTATGTACGTATACAGGTATATATGCACGGCCCAAGCAGAGGGTCACCCCCCTAGAGCCTGGTCTGCTTGAGGTTCTTCCTAAGAGGGAGTTTTTTCCTCACCACAGTTGCCTCGTGCTTGCTCTGGGGTCGGCAGGGTTAATATGGAGTGACTTGGGCCAAATTTGCTGTGATTTGGCGCTTTATACATAACATACTTATACAATGAATTGAAATGTAATTGAATATTGAAGTGTATGTCTGTGTGATATGTAGTGTGTTGTGAATTTGTGTATATGTTGTTATGACTGTTATAATGTTGGACTCATTCTAGCAGGGGTGGGCGTTGATAAGCTTTGCTTCTGCCCACACCCTTTCGGACTCACAGGCTTGTTTATATTAACATTCATATTATGGTATGTTTCTGTTCTTTCGGATTTGTGTGTGTGCCGAATAAATCCATTCATGCATTCATTCATTCAAATTGCCCACTGTTTTTTCTCCTGAGGAATGTGGCCTTGGTGAGATATTCGGCTCTTCGTATCTCAACCCACATAGACAATATCCATGGTAACGGACAGACTTCTGAAGCATGGTTCCACTCCCTTCCCCCTACCCCCTCCCTTCCCTGATCAACACCTCCCCTCTCCGGCGCCGTCAACGTCACTTTCCCAAGCTGGCTGACTGGCGGCGCGACTCAAGGTTGCAGCGGCTGTAACACACCACATCGCCTCAATTGGGAAACGGACTGTTCAAGTTTTAGTGCACATAACAATGTCAAATGTATATGTGTTGTCTTAATTTCTGATGTGTGCCATTATTACGGTCAACAAGTAATAATTGTGGATTAATTGTGGTTTGTCTGTGGTATGTGAGTGTGCAAATGTCGTTGTTGTCATGATAATGATAAATAAAGCTGTCTATCTATCTATCTATTAAATCTCAAATATTAAAACTTCACGATATGATTTTGTTCAAGACTGTTCAATTAATGTACAAAGTGAAAAAATGAACAAGTGCCATTTAGAATTCAAGAATATTTTACTGAGAGAGAGGGAAATATAATTTACGGGGCTTGTATCATTTTAAAATGCTGGCGCTCGGACGACCAGGAAAGGTTTCTGTGTCTCCATGTGTGGCCCTAGATTATGGAATAACCTGACAGATGAACTCAAACAATGTCCAAATATCAATCAGTTTAAAAATCCGTATAACAAATGATGTTTTCAATATATGTATCTGCTTAAGAAGGATGAGTTTTGTGTGTAGCCAAAACTGTAATTGTAATTTTTTTCAGTAGCACTCAGATTGTGTCCCTATAAGTTGAAGAGATTGAATGAGTTGAAAATGGAGTGGGAATAGTTGTTTTTTTTTTTCCCTCTTTCTTTCTTCTTTCTTTGCACTCCTTTCTGATGACTAGATGATGTTACTTTTGGTTAAAGGGGTAGGCGTTAAAAAGCTTTGCGTCTGCCTATACCCTTTCAGGCACACAGACGAATCAATCCATTTTCTTTTTCATTGTCAAGCCCTTTTCTTTTCGGTGTCAATCTATTGTCTTTTCGTTTGTAAGTATTGTTTGTTGTTGTTTTGGACTGTGTGTGTGTGTGTGTGTGCTGAATAAACTCAATTCATGTCATTCATTTCTCACTATCCTTCACATAAAATATGACAAAGAGATATATTTACACACAAACCAAAACAGTTTTTCAGCTAGCGACCAGCCGTGGTGTCACCATGCTAACATCCACGAAATAAGTTCAGAGGTGTTATTAGGTTCCAAAAATGGCGTTTATGGTTTTATAAGTGTTTATTTCTCGCTAGCTTTTACATAATATATATGACAATGAGGATATATTTACACACAAACAAAACAGAGATTTGCAGCAAGCTACCAGCCTGTGACGTCACCATGCTAACATCTGCCAAATAAATAAGTTCAGAGGTGTTATTAGGTTCCAACAAAATTGCGTTTTCCGTTGTAGACATGTTTATTTCTCGCTAGCATTTACATAATATGAGAGACGTGCATATAAACACAAAGCAAAGCAGCTTTGAAAAGACCAGCCAAAGATGTCATGGTGCAGCTCTACTCTGATTGGCTGTCATCACCCTCCACTCAAAAACAAAACAACAGATTCAAACAGAATGTGACTATTTAACCTCTTAAAATACCTCTTACAATATGTCAAGGATAACCATCTTTGAACTTGTCCAAGATCTGTGTCCCAAGAATGTTCCCTGTGAATTTGAAGACTGTGGCAGTAAGAGAACTGGACTTATGTTGAACACAGACAGACAGACGGACGCCAGGTCTTCCAGTACTCGATGGCCATATGTTGGCATTGGGTAAAAATGGACAGAAAACATGCTTGATATCAGATTTTTAAATTTACCTATCTCAGGTGTCACATATCTGTACATGCATTTATTATCTGTATAATATTTATTGTTACTCAGTAAAATATAATATTTGATAATACTTTACAATTCATTATATGGCACATGATTCAGTGGAAACTTGTTATAAAGAAATCTGGTAACACTTTATACTAACTGCACGCTATAAAGTATTAGTAAAGCATTTATAAAGAGCAAGTAATGCTTAAATAACTACTTGTAAAACATTTACAAAGCATTCTTTTTTACTTGTAAAACATTTACAAAGCATTGGTAAGAACATAAATAGATGGCTTAATAATTATTAATAACAAAATGTGATGTCTTTATAAAACATTTATAAATGATTTTGTAATTCTCTATAAACCATTTAAGAATCCCACAATAACAACTTCTCTCTGCACCTCTGTTCTTTTAGCTGCTACCTGCTCTCTAATTCTTTCCTCTTTTCCTTTTTAGCTCTCTCAAATACTGTACCTCCAGCTAAGGAGGTCCTCATATTGAGCTTTTTTCCCCAGTGCCATCTTTTTTATTTTTATTTTTAATATTATATTTATTTATTTATTATTTATAAGTCCTTATTTTTTGCAGCCGGTCTGCCCTGTGTCAGCCTGATCCCGTCAGATCTCAGAAACTAAGCAGAGCAGGATCTGGTTAGTACTTGAATGGGAGACCTCTTTGGAACACCGGCGGCTGTGTGTGTTTCTCCAGGTAACACTGGAGTTGCATTAGGAAGGGCATCCGGCGTAAAACTTGTGCCAAATACCCATGCAGATCTGGCTGTATCCGCTGTGGCGACCCCGAACAAGACCGGGAGCAGCCGAATGAAAAACAACATTAGTCTTTATTTTTATTTTATTTCATTCAATTTCTTAATTTTATTTTTTATTTATTTATTTATTTTATGTTTTATTAATTAATTCTTAATTTTAAGCACCCAATCGTTTCTAGGAATATAAACGTCAAACCAAATAAGATGTGATTTTACTTACCTCACTGACAAATGGCTGGAACACCAAGTGCAAATGATACTATACTGCCAACAGATGGCAGCAGCTCACACGATTGTTCAACAAGTTAAAATGGCGAGGAAGATGTCCTACGACACTTCCTGTTTCTGTTCTCATTGTCGACATGCGTCCAAGGAGAAAGATTAAAATGAAAAAGATGTTTGAACTGTTTTTCGGACCGTATGGACGAATGTTGCTTAATCACTGGCATTCTCACGCACACTTCCAGCAGACACGTCATTGAAAATGATGGTTAAATGGCTATGCACGTAAGTGTTAGCAAAAAGTAGGCTAAAGCTGCATTTGCTAACTGTTGTCGTACCAAATCTAATTGCTTAATGTATTTTAAGGTTGAAAATCATCAATAGGACACTTTGTTTCCATCCGAGAGGCTATCCGCTTGATCAATGTGAATTTATATTTTTGGATGTAAAACCTTGTTAGTTGTTTAATATCAGTTAGCCAATTAGGCACTATTACTTAGCGGCTAATGGTGACTCATTCTGAACCCACGTTTAGCTATTGGTTAGCAACTAAGTAATAGCGGCACAATTACTCGCAAATCGACACCACCTCCTAACCGAACATTACTTTAACATTTTGCAACAAATGAACCTGCACTCTTCATCTACTAACACCGTACCAATTCCTCTAAACAAAATATGCACTGATAAGTATTTATGAATGGATATATGAAAGCGAATTGGTCAACTGTTCGTGACTGCGTAACACATATAAATAACATCTACAAATGAGTTATAACGCAAATTTAAGCATCACTTTAGTTAAGCTCACACCAAGATCTCCAGAGTGATCACTGCACTGAACAATAACAAATCACTCTAATCTGCACCTTTCAAGTTTCTTGTGCAATATCTGTAAACCATGTGCAATATGATTCCACAGTTGTATATAATCCTCGTTTTACATTTACTTGGTCCACATTTCATTTTATTTTACTTTATCTTATGTTTATTTAGTTGTACATATACTCTGAACAATTTATTTTTAAATTTATTATCTTTTATTTGGCTAAAAATTACTCGCACCACGGAAAGAACCTTTTTGGAGTTGCACTCAAATCTCATTGCAATGCAAATTACAATGACAATAAAGGTGATTCTGATTCTGATTCTGAAATATTTTACTAACAGCTTGTAAAGGCTTTATAATAGTATTTTTAAGTTTACTAATGCATTGATAAGCATTTATAAATGGACATATAAAAGTGAATTGTTCAACTGTTTGAGATTGTGATTAAAATATATATTAAGCATATACAAATGAGTTATAAAACTAATTTGATCACCACAAGGATATTACAAATGCTTAACTAATGCTCAGGTAAGGCTTATTCGTACATTGAAAGAAGAATTTGTACATAGATAAAGTCTTTAAACTGCATACTTATAGTGATGGGGAAAGAGACTTGAGCTTTGTACAAATGATACATAAAATACTGAGGAATAAGGATAAGTAGTTAATGCAATCTTTACAAATGTTATAACTGATACATAGAGCATCAACTAATGGTTTAGTAATGCTTAGTAAAGGCTTAATAATTTGTGAGGAAAAATGTAAAGACAATAAAAATATAATTTGTAAAGTATTATCACTAATGAATAGTGTCTGACTTTACGCTTGTAAATGATGAACTATTAATGATCAACTTTTCTTAAATGGTTTATAGAGAATTAAAAAAATCATTTATAAATGTTTTATAAAGACATTACATATTTTGTTATTAATAATTATTAAGCCATCTATTTATGTTCTTACCAATGAGTAGCTAATAAAAAAGAATGCTTTGTAAATGTTTTCAAGTACTTATTTAAGCATTTACTTACACTTTATAAATGCTTTACTAATGCTTTATAGTGTGGAGTTGATACAAAGTGTTACCAGAAATCTATTACAATAATGTATTCCTCATAAAATAAAGTCATTATTATTCATTATTTTTTCAACCCTGATACTATAAAAATTTGGATATCAAGTAATTTACTTACCATTCTATAATACTGTAGAATCACAGCATTTGGCACATTGGAAAAATATTTTTTACAAATCTTTTTCTAATTCTTTAATAATTCGGTTATGTATGATGTATAATTGTTTTATGCACCATCCATATCCACCAAATTACTGAAGGTACCTAAAGAATGAGGAAAATATATGATTCAAAAATGTTTCAATGTGCCAAATGGTTTGAAGCTACGGCACCTCATTGTACATTGATGAAAAGGTAAGAATTAGAAACTACACTCAACAAAAATATAAACGCAACACTTTTGGTTTTGCTCCCATTTTGTATGAGATGAACTCAAAGATCTAAAACTTTTTCCACATACACAATATCACCA
The DNA here is from genome assembly GCF_902500255.1 of Thalassophryne amazonica. Taxonomy (NCBI): domain Eukaryota; kingdom Metazoa; phylum Chordata; class Actinopteri; order Batrachoidiformes; family Batrachoididae; genus Thalassophryne; species Thalassophryne amazonica. The sequence goes on along the minus strand of NC_047103.1, from coordinate 77,661,606 downwards.
TTTCCCTCAAATATTGTTTACAAACCAGTCTACATCTGTGATAGTGAGCACTTCTCCTTGCTGAGATAATCCAGCCCACCTCACAGGTGTGCCATATCAAGATGCTGATTAGACACCATGATCAGTGCACAGGTGTGCCTTAGACTGTCCACAATAAAAGGCCACTCTGAAAGGTGCAGTTTTGTTTTATTGGTGGGGGGATACCAGTCAGTATCTGGTGTGACCACCATTTGCCTCATGCAGTGCAACACATCTCCTTCGCATAGAGTTGATCAGGTTGTCAATTGTGGCCTGTGGAATGTTGGTCCACTCCTCTTCAATGGCTGTGCGAAGTTGCGACGACGAACTGGAGTCAGGTCGCGACCCCGATGAGGACGACGAGCATGCAGATGAGCTTCCCTGAGACAGTTTCTGACAATTTGTGCAGAAATTCTTTGGTTATGCAAATCGATTGTTTCAGCAGCTGTCCGAGTGGCGGGTCTCAGACGATCTTGGAGGTGAACATGCTGGATGTGGAGGTCCTGGGCTGGTGTGGTTACACGTGGTCTGCGGTTGTGAGGCTGGTTGGATGTACTGCCAAATCTCTGAAACGCCTTTGGAGACGGCTTATGGTAGAGAAATGAACATTCAATACACGAGCAACAGCTCTGGTTGACATTCCTGCTGTCAGCATGCCAACTGCACGCTCCCTCAAATCTTGCGACATCTGTGGCATTGTGCTGTGTGATAAAAGTGCACCTTTCAGAGTGGCCTTTTATTGTGTGGCTCGACTCTTTGCCTACTCAAATACTAATGTTCTTCTCAAATTGTAACTGGACTCCCTGATTTTAAACAAACTCATGTATAAAGTTAAATGCAGACTTCAGTGGTTGAAAGAAATTATTCTCAGTGAGGTGGTCCCTGAGCTGCTGTGTAACCACTTTTTCCAGAATTTTAAGGATTTGATATCGGCTTGTGATTTTTCAGTACACTAGGGTCAAGATTTGATTTCTTAAGGGCCCCTTCACACAGTACGAATGTGGCCGTATTGCGCAGGAAACTGGAACCGCATGCAATTTGTGTAAAATTGGAACTGCGTCCAATGCCTCGTACAGCTGTCACTACAACTACAGTATTTGTGCACACCAGTGGCTGAAAGACAGCATGTGCCCTGTGCTGTCCCATTCGATCCCTCTGGCGGGAGTTGTCAGCCAAATTCCAGGTGACACACAGGAACATCTAACACCGCTCGCTTGACACACTGAAGAAAGAGAATGTTTGAACCAACTTAAAAAAGTGTTACAATGTCTAAAAACCTGAATGAATTAAGTTGTTTGAACTTAAGTTTGAAAGTTAAATCAACTCTAACTTACAAACTTATTCTGGAACTTGAGGATAGAACTGCACATCTACTACAAAAACTACATCTGCAAAAATGTTAGTGGTCTAAAACTTATCAGAAGATAATTGGTCCGATGATGGTTTTCAAAGTTATCTGAAAAGCTAATCCGATAATGAAAACATTATCTTTGATAATTAGTGGTTAGCGGATTAGCGGAACTGTGCCCACCACTGTATATAACCTCTTTGTTGGTGCCTCTGGCAGGGAATCTCAGAACAAGGTTCATCTTCCCCCCCAACCAGTGACATCACCCGCCTGACTTGCATAAATGGCGGCAGCCGGTCAATGTCAAAGCCTCTCAGACCACGATTAAAGCAAAGTTTTCTGTAGATGTTTTATGGCCTTTAGTGTTTCTTGAACTATCAAAAGAACATAATTTTTGTGTTTATTCATGCTATAAATAATCCGGGGGCGTTTCTGTTCCCCTTTAAACTGAAAACATTGGCGATATGCCTCAGGCACAAGTAGTGATGGGTGGATGAGGCGCCATGAAGCGTTTCAACACATTGCCAAACTGTATTGATACTGTTTCGATACTGTGTCACTGAATACTGACATCTGCTGGACCTTAAAAATCCCTACAGGCACCAGAGTTGACACTCAACTGACACTGATTTCATGGCCTAGTACATACATAATATAATCTAAGTCATTGTATTTCATTTTATATCATTTCATATGTTAATTTAAATTTAAAATATTAAATAATAATAAATAATGTGAACATGTATCATAGTGTGAAAATCTAAATGAACATGTTGTGAATGAGGATGCTTGTGGACTGGGATTTTATTTTACAAATTTTTATTCAAAAAAAGAAGTTGTTCCAAAGTCTTGAATTTGAGTCTGTTTTGCTTGTTTGATGCAACTTCAGCTTTAGAAAACACCCGCTCACATGGCACAGATGAAGCTGGAGTGCAGAGAAATTGTAAGCTGGAAGTGGTTTGGATATACTGTCTTGTGGTTGTCCCAGTATCTCAGAGGATCCTAGGACCTGGCAATATTGGCCTCTGCCAGGTACCTCTGCACCTCCTGGATGGCATCAGCTGTGGCACTTTTGGTCTGCCTGCCTCCTTCGATGTTGAGATGTTGCCAAAGGTCATCTAAAAACAACGTGACATTTCAGTACATGATTTTCAAACAACAAACAAATAATAATGCAAATAACATGCTGTTGGCATGCAGTATGCATTTTCTGAGTCCCTCCGTTCATGCCCAGTCGCCCAAAATGACAGATATTCGCCCTCGTCTAACTCAGGTGAATATCTGTCATTTTGGGCGACTGGGCATGAACGTCGGGCCTCTGGCATCTCTCCCAGTCACTGGTTCAGATATGTTGATAACACATTGGTTAAAATCAAGCAACAGGAAGTTGAGGACTTTACAGAACACATCAACTCGGTGGACGCCAATATCAAGTTCACACGTGAGGATGCCAGAAACAACCATTTAGCCTTCTTGGACTGTGATGTTACGATTGGAGAGAACAGGCAGCTCCAGACAGGGGTTTACAGACAACCAACTCACACTGACCAATATCTGCTCTTTGGCTCAAACCACCCCCTTGAACACAAGCTCGGGGTGATCAGGACACTTCAACACAGAGCCCTACAAGTGCCCACAACTGCAGAGGGAAGGGCTAAAGAACAACAACTTGTCCGGAAAGCCCTCACAGTATGTGGGTACCCACGATGGTCCCTGGACAAAGTGAAGAAGTCCCAGAGAACAAAAAGACCAGATAGACAGGAGATGGAGACAAGAAGAAGAGGAATGTCTCTCCCTTATTTAGCAGGAGTAGGGGAAAAACTACAGAGGATCTTCAGACAGCACAAAATCCCAGTTTACTTTAAACCGGTTAACACCTTGAGACAGAAATTAGTTCACCCTAAGGACAGGATCCCTAGTTACAAACAGAGCAATGTAGTGTATTCTATCAGATGTCAGGAAAACTGCAACGAACACTACATAGGTGAGACTAAGCAAGCTTTACACAAAAGGCTATACCAGCACCACAGAGAGGGCGCCAGTGGACCTCAGTCTGCAATTCATCTCCACCTTAAAGACACTAACCACACGTTTGAGGACAAGGAAGTTAAAATATTAGCCAGAAAGAAGAAATGGTTTGAGAAAGGGGTCAAGGAGGCATTCTTTGTGAAACGTTTGAAACCCAGCCTTAACCGGGGAGGGGGTCTGAGACACGCTTTATCCCCTGTTTACAATGGGGTACTCAGGTCAAAGCAGTTTCAGTCTTTTGTTCATTGTAATGAGTCATTCACATCATCAGCAGAGTCGTCAAGGGAGCCATCAGGAGAGGGTCCGTCCCATCATTAGGAGGGACAGCTGCCCTGTCATTAGGAGGGTGCTAACTAATTAGAGCTATTGTTTGTCACTATTGTCACTAGCCTATAGCAGTCTGCCTCTCGGTAGGATGGGTCTGGTTAGGTTTAAAACTCCAGCTTTTGTGACTTCTGATTATTCTTCTCTACAAGAGTCAAGACAGAAGTCAGACCACCAGAGTAAGAATTTTAGCTGAGGAAGCTTCTGCAATTTGAAGCGAAAAGTCCTCGCGTCAAGCAACCCAGTCCAGTCGAAGATTCAAGCTTCTCTACTATGGAAACCACCTGGACAACTGAGAGCCTACACAGAAACTCTATCTTCGTCCTGGGAGTGCAAATGGCCACAACTTTTCTAAGTGCCCTGCGAGTCGTGTTGGATGTTCGTGGGTGGCACTTGGACTCCAGCCGACTCCGGCCAAGAGTGGTTCGAATGGCCATTTGTCGGCATTTGTCGACATTCAGGCGTTGGTGTGAGTGCTGCCTCGATTGCGCTATACGGCCACAGTTTGACATGGCTGATGATTTTGTGCAACTCCTCAGCCGCGGCAAGATATGCCCGACCTGTGTTCCACAGGCTGTGCAAATGTTGCGAGCACAATCAGATAGCAGTGCGACCTCATCTTGTCCACGATTCGAATGGGTTTCCAGTACGAGTGGCACGCGAATATAGAGTGCATGTGCTGTGGCTGAATGGATGTACCGACTGGTATACGAAGCATTTGAGTGCGTCTCTGATTTTCCACGAGTGCCATTCGAATCCTCCTTCGTGCACTATTCTGCCTCAATTGTGTTATGTTTGAAGAGGCCCTAAGGTGCTTGGTTAGGTTGTCAGCAACAGAAATAGTACTTCATCTTGTGCTTTTTGTTTCTTGGCAGCTGACAAACCAGCTTTAGAGGTGTATACAGCCATCTACAGTATCAGAGTGTGTCGTATCATGGTGTTAATCACTATAATGCAATACAGAATGTAAAGATAATTGAAAAATGTAATTAAAAGGTGCAATAAATATCTTAATACAATTAGAAAACAGCACAACTTGGGTAGTTAAAGCACAAGAAACTGACTTCATACAAATGTTGACTAACAACAGACCTTGGTGACTATGACTGTAAAAAAAATTGGTTTATTTTGTTGCAAAACATCAATTATAGAATATATCAAGTTCATTAATTATTTTATCTTCTGCATTTAACATGTATATAACATTTTCTGTTGAAGACCAATAAATCTATATAAAAAGCAGGTGTTTGTTGGTTGATTGAAACGCTTGTAAGTTAGGAGCTGCAGGATGTCGAAAAAATTGAAGCACACTGCTGGAAGCATTGCATCACTACAGCACACTCTGAGTGCAGTATTTTATTTATACCTTAAACCGATTACATTGATACATTGATTCCAACAGTGTACTTTATTCTTTCATTTTATTTATTTATTTTTTTTAAAGTTTTAAAAGAACAATACTCAAAACATGGTAACTACAGGTGCTTTGCTTAGGCAGCATAGAGGCTTCGTGCTTAGCACGGTTGCCTCCCAGAAAGAAGGTTGTGGGTTTGACTTCCACCAGAGGCCTTTCTGTGTGGAGTTTGCATGATCTCTCATGGTTGCATGGTTCCCTCCAGGTGCTTCAGCTTCCTCCCTCATCCACAGACATACAGGTCAAGTGGATTGTAAACTATGAATTCACCGTAGGTGTGCGTGCGGGTGTGAATGTGTCTATTTGTGGCCCTGCACTAAATTGGTGTCTTGTCCAGGGTGTACCCTGCCTCATGTCCTATGACTGCTGGGATAGGCTCCAGTGGCACCATGCACATTATTGTAAATTAAATGAGTGGTACAATGACAATCCCACTTGGCTGTTTTAGTGGGCCATCCTGGTGCCCAAATATGATGTCATCAACCCCATTTATTGCTGCCTGCTACAAAAGCTGTAAGGAGATCTTCATGTTTATTCCTCTATTGACAAAGTCAGTTATTTGAACAGAACTGTGTCAAAACTTTAATTGAAAACTTAATAACTATTTTATTACAGTACTGTGTGCAAAGTATTGGTGTCATCAACCCTCACCTATGGTCATGAGGGTTTGGTCATGACAGAAAGAACTAGATTGCGGATATAAGCGGTCAAAATAGGTTTACTCAAGAGGGTGGCTGGTGTCTCCCTTAGAGGCAGGGTGAAAAGCACAGTCTTTTGTGAGGACCTCGGAGTAGCCACCCCAGCTGGCTCCTTCACGTTGAAAGGTCTTGTCTCAGAGTGATGCTGAAAAACTAATTCATGCATTTATTTCCTCTAGGCTGGACTATTGTAATTCATTATTATCAGGTTGTCCTAAAAGTTCCCTAAAAAGCCTTCAGTTAATTCAAAATGCTGCAGCTAGAGTACTGATGGGGACTAGAAGGAGAGAGCATATCTCACCCATATTGGCCTCTCTTCATTGGCTTCCTGTTAATTCTAGAATAGAATTTAAAATTCTTCTTACTTATAAGGTTTTGAATAATCAGGTCCCATCTTATCTTAGGGACCTCGTAGTACCATATCACCCCAATAGAGCGCTTCGCTCTCAGACTGCAGGCTTACTTGTAGTTCCTAGGGTTTGTAAGAGTAGAATGGGAGGCAGAGCCTTCAGCTTTCAGGCTCCTCTCCTGTGGAACCAGTTCCCAATTCAGATCAGGGAGACAGACACCCTCTCTACTTTTAAGATTAGGCTTAAAACTTTCCTTTTTGCTAAAGCTTATAGTTAGGGCTGGATCAGGTGACCCTGAACCATCCCTTAGTTATGCTGCTATAGACGTAGACTGCTGGGGGGTTCCCATGATGCACTGTTTCTTTCTCTTTTTGCTCTGTATGCACCACTCTGCATTTAATCATTAGTGATCGATCTCTGCTCCCCTCCACAGCATGTCTTTTTCCTGGTTCTCTCCCTCAGCCCCAACCAGTCCCAGCAGAAGACTGCCCCTCCCTGAGCCTGGTTCTGCTGGAGGTTTCTTCCTGTTAAAAGGGAGTTTTTCCTTCCCACTGTAGCCAAGTGCTTGCTCACAGGGGGTCGTTTTGACCGTTGGGGTTTTACATAATTATTGTATGGCCTTCCCTTACAATATAAAGCGCCTTGGGGCAACTGTTTGTTGTGATTTGGCGCTATATAAAAAAATAAAAGGAAAGGAAAGGAAGGAGCCAGTTGAGGTGGTTCAGGCATCTGGTAAAGATGCCTCCTGGGCACCTCCCTAGGCAGGTGTTCCAGGCACATCTAGCTGGGGGGAGACCCCTGGGAAGACCCAGGACTAGGTGGAAAGATTATATCTCCACACTGGCCTGGGAATGACTTGGAATCACCCAGTCAGAGGTGGAAGTTTGGGATCCCCTGCTGGAGCTGTTGCCTCTGCAACCTGATCCTGGATAAGCAGTTGAACATGTATGTATGTATGTATGGTATCATCAAACATCTCTGCCTAATGACCTCAGGACTCCATGCACTTTTCCCAGACATCTCTCAGTCTTAAAGATCAAGGACCCAGAAACATCAATGTGCCAAATTCAAGTCTTTCGTCTCATACAGATACACCTTTGTTGGCTGAGTTCAGGAAGAGATTGAAGGACTGGCTCTTAGTCTTGATTCCTCACTCAGCTTCTCAACTGCTGAAATCAGGGTATCCACTGACTCCGCAAAGATCACAACATAATCTATGAAGTCAAGGGCAGTAAACATTTCCTCACTAACAAAAGCACCTAAGCAGCTGGTTTCCACAACCAGACCCAACACCCAGTCCATGCAAATAAAGAACAGTGTAGTATCCAGAACAGCAGTATTCACTGGAAAAACATTGAGAGATTCTGCCCCTGTGCCACAAACTAAAAAGCAGACTTTAGTTTGAGCAGGTTGGGTAAATGATAGCATTGTGGACACATGTTCTCCACTTTCTTTACATACTTAAGTGTAGATTCAGTTTTAGAAATTGTTCAAAAAAGAAAAAAAGGTGACATAAAGTACCTATAAATCCAGGTGCCAGAGTCTCATCCCCAGGGGCTTTTACGTCTTCCACTCATGCTCTTGTCCCGGTGTCTCTCACCCTCCATCCTGCCTCCAGCCGACTCTACGTCTCACTAATTAGCCCTCAGTGCTGACACAGTGCTGTGTTTAGTGACATGCTGAGATGAACCCACTCTGCTGCCTGGTTGTGCTGACAGCCTGTCACTGCACACACATCCTCACATGGGGGCGGTGGAGGGCACACTGAGGTGGGAGTCCAGGCTTCCGACCCCTGAATGACTAACCGTCACCCCCCACCTCTCGTGCGCTGTGCGTTGGCGCACACCCCAGGCCCTACATGCATTTAGATGAGCTCCCTGGCAATTTGTTGCTGTTGCACTGTCTCGGTGTCTGCTCCTGTTTGGCTCGTTCTCGCTCTATAATGAGCTTCTTAGTGGCTGTCACTGCAGTCTGCTGCAGGGTCTGATGGGAAGTCAGAATGCTGCAGCCTCAGGAGCAAGGGGCTCTGCTCTCCACCTCTGTGCAACAGCAGGGTTTAGGTTAATTAAAATACAGAACATATCACAAGAGTGTGAAGGGAAAAAAAAGCTGGGTGTTTTGTTCGTATTTGATAAAGGAGTTGTTTTGTATAGGATGCATGATGTTTATGGAGACCCATGTGGGCATGTGTGGGTTGTGTAGTAATGTGAGGAGATGTCAGCCAGCAGTGTGTAACTGCTGGAGACTCACTGATTGCTGCCTCACTTGCTAACATGTTTCCTTCTACCTGCTGAGATGGCCCTGCTGACACAGATACTGAGGGATCATTAGTGTTTGCCCCTCTGACATGGCCTCCCTGTCCGGGTGTGCTCACCTCTCCTCTTCTTCTGCTTCTAGTTTTGTTCTCTCAGTTTGTCCCCTTTCCCCAATTGCATCAGGCTATCCCTATTACTGTTCTGTTGGTCCATTGTGACATCTGTCGAGGCAGATTGCCGCTCTACCTATCTCACCACGACAATCAGTGCATGACTTACACACTGGAATTGCAGGAATGTACTGATGTATACGTCATTTTGTAAAATTATCTGGAGCTAAAGTTGAAATATTTACCGAGTACTGCACACAAGCAAGTCACATGTGGAAGCTTGCACCAGTGCAAATCCACCAAACCACGGAACTGCCTTGGGTCCTGGGTGGCAATTACCCAGGTAGACAGTCCATCCTCTCTTTTGAAAGTAGTCTTCCATCTGTTACTGTTGAAATGTGGGCGTTGCCTTGGGATTCTCTAGTGAGGCACCTGTGCACTGGATCATGCCTGGAGAGATGCCCTACAGGGTTGAAATATCATAGTTGATAGTCCCTCACAGTGTTGTCATCTGAGTCTACCTACGTAAATGCTTGTTTGACACAAAGTCATTCCAGTGGCACCCAAGGATCTTCTGAAGTAACTTGGTACCAAAGACATCCAAATATCATGTTAGGGTACTAATTTGTATTAGTCTCATAACCATAAGATAGTCTGTAGCAGAATCCTAAAGACTTGAACCTTTGTTCTCCTGCAAAGAAATCAGCATCACCAAAGACCTCTGTCCATGGACCTCATGACCCCATAAGCTCTTCCTGGGTATCTAACGATCTCAGACGATAGAGGACCCAGGGACAGGAAGGTCACTGTCAAGATAAGTAAATGTCTCTTCAAGTTTGACACTTTTGCTGTACAGATATACTTCTGATACCCGTGTCCTGGACATCACTGAAAGCCTGGAGTCTTGATCCAGAGCAATCTCAAACCCAAACATTCAGCTTAAGTGCTGCATATCAACAGACAAAATGAATGATAATAACTTTATAAAGTGCTTTCCTGTTTTGCAGTATAATAATCAACAACACATTAAGAAAAATCATAAAATAAACAACAAACCCATAAAATGATCACAAAGATAAAACCACTTAAATAAACAAATAAATAAATAAATCCCTTTAAAAGCCAGTGATTCACAAATCCATACTCTCACTTATTGCAAACAGTAGAAAATAGGCATGTTTTCAATCTGGCCTCAGAATTATCCTCTGAACTCAACTGCTTTCTCTCTCTCTTAGGTGGTCTGCTCTTGGGCAGGTTCAGCATACACAACCGCACACCATCTCTCTCGATCCATCACCATCTCCTTTATGATGTGATAGCCACACCCTTCTTGTATGTTGTCCAGCATTGCCAACATTGCCTGCAACTGCTTTATGTCCACAAAATTGGTGCACAATAAGACTTTTACACGAGATGATCAAATAACACAAATCAAAGTTTGAAATTCAGACAAAAGTAACTTGCAGAGCTACTATATGAACCTACGTATAAGTAATTATATTAATTTCTAAATACACAGTCAAACCAAAATCTGCCTGAGGTTCATGTGATCTGAGTTGAAACAGCCTAATGTTAAATACACCAGGTTTAAAAGGCAAAACACAATCAGAACAGTGAACAGAACCAGATGTGGATGCATCACAATACTGCTCCTTCAGGAATCAAACTCCTCATCATCCTCAAGAAATAGTACTGAGAAAGAACAAATGCTCACATATGAAGAAGGCAGTTTATTGAAGATGCAGTGATGTGGATAGAGCACACTTCCTCCTAGGTGCGTACAAGTACACACACACACACACACACACACACACACACACACACACACACACACACACACACACACACACACACACACACACACACACACACACACACAATAGAACACTACAGACTCACCTGGAAATGTTACAAAGTGAGAATTATATCCCACTCCAGCTCCACCTACGTAAATTATCTACGCATTTGACTACTAATAGACGCAGGTTTGATTCCAGGTGTGTGCTTCCGACTACCTGTTTGTGCCCTTGGACAAAAAAACTCATCTACCACATCCCAGCCCACCCAGGCATAAATTGGTGTTGGCTTTGGCCGGTTAAGTAACCCGCAATGACTTAGCATCCCGTCAAGGGGGATTCAGAAACTCTCATCCGCTTCACATTATGAGCACTGGCCTGATGAGTCTCAGGACCTGGAAAGGACTTACTTCTCCGACAAAGTGCTTAGCAGTGACTACAACAACAAACACATTCAACTTGGCTGTTTGGAACTGGAAGTAATAACTGATCGGAGAGGTCATGTGACAGTAATACCCCCGTCACACATAGCCGGAATCACACAGAATGGCATCAGAATGACAAATCGGTGCACATCCAAAAAGTGTCGGATTTCAGTTGCAAAACGTTTTTACAGCCATCTGCGGAAATCCACACAGTTGGTCAAAATCAACCGGTGGCCCTGAATGTGATGCACATGTTCAAAACCCTCTGGGCGCCATCGAGATGGGATACCTATCCAACGGTGGTCCATGTGTAATCTGACAACCATCTAACTACAATTTACATATTCTGACGGCGGCAAAACAGCATCTGAAACGATCTGATCGCAGTTGATTGAGCTCTGAGATTGATCAGTCACAGCAAAGCCTGCCGTGTTCGTCCACCTCCACTGGACCCTGGCCAGGGAGAGCGAAGGAAATGTTATGTAATAACATGTATGTGCGCATATCAGAGGCTCGGTGCAGTGCAGCAATGCAGCTGAAGAGGATGTCACCGCTGTAATGCACGTATTACTACACGTTCACCTCCTAAGTCTGTAGCAGGTGTGATGTGGAAATATTTGTCCAGCACATGACGACATGACAACATGTAACTCACCTCTGGTACCACATGTTGTGCAGCGCAGACAGCTGTCAAGTCCCTTTCACCCGGCTGCGCTGTGTGCTGGCAACGTTGATCATCTGAGAAATGCATAATCCACCTCTGGCATAAATAAATGTCATGTGAAGTGCCGTCCCTCAACGATAATCCAGCTACAGTTGTGTTAAGATGCGTATCAAGCAAGATGACAACAAAAAAGAGTTTAAAAAAACAGAAAAGAGAAAGTCCACTGGCTGCATCTGAATGTTGCACACATGTGGGAAGTTGACACACTGCCAGCACAGTCCATCAGCAATTAGGAGTCCAGATGGACAAATAAAATCGAGCAGTGCAAGTACAGTATATACTGATCAAACACCTAAAGGGATTGTTCACCGGACTGTACAATAGCAGGTGATCACTGACAGTTGTCAACCTGTTTGTGCACTCTCTGGATGGACAGCTCCTGTGCTCGTGTGCGCACGTGTGCCCCACGTGCACAGGAGGAGTGGATGGTACAGCGTTTATGAACACACATACACACAGCTGAGCAAACATTTTGGCCACACACTCACACACTGCGTTGATCACCTGTTGTGCACACATACACATGCGTACTCCGTCATGTGAGACACACATTGATGAGAGGTCAGTTTAGCGCTGGGAATGTGAGGACAAGTGGAGATTTGAGTGAGTGAGTGGGTGAGGGACAGCTCCAATGTTGGTGGCATCTGACAGCAGTCTGTGTCTTCTGACTGTTGTCAGAAATATGTTTGGGCCGCATCCTGTAGGTGTGCACGAGGCAGGCCGGATGCTTTCGGACATGGCTGACCACGCCTCTCTTTTCCTCCCGGCTGCGTCGGATTGTGGCAATATTTGCCGTGTTGGGCATGGTTCCTCCACATTCTTGCTATGTGTGATGGGGGCTTAACATCAGGGTTACTGGGAAACTGGAATGGTAAATGAACTGTATTTATATAGCACTTTCATGGCCAAATGTTGTGTTACAGCATTATTGCAAACTGGAGTCAATTTTTTTCCCTCAAAATTCTACACAATAAATTTTGCAGAGTAAAATATACTCTATCAGGATAACATTTGGTCCCAGTCCAAATAGATTTAAATATACTCTATCACAGTGTAAAATTAACTCGATCATGCTGTGAATGACTCTTATTGGAGTTGAAGAACGTGATTTGACAAGACAGTAGAGCTGATTCCACTCCATAATAGAGTTTATTTAATTCTATTTGGACTGGGACCAAATGCTATCCTTGCAGAGTATATTTTACTCTGCAAAATTTACTGTGTACTCACAACAACCCATAATGACAACATGAAAGAAGATTTTTTTTTTTTTTTTTTGCACATTTATTTAAAAAAAAAACTTAAGAAATCACATGTACATAAGTATTTACACCCTTTGCTCAGTACTTTGTTGATGCACCTTTGGCAGCAATTACAGCCTCAAGTCTTCTTGAATATAATGCCACAAGCTTGGTGCACCAATCTTTGGGCAGTTTACCCATTCCTCTTTGCAGTACCTCTCAAGCTCCATCAGGCTGTTGGGGAGCGTCGGTTCACAGCCATTTCCAGACCCCCACAACATGATGCTGCCACCACCATGCTTCACTGTAGGGATGGAACATGGTTTCCTTTAAACATGACACCTGGTATTCACACCAGAGAGTACAATTGTTGTCTTATCAGACCAGAGAATTTCATTTCTCATGGTCTCAGAGTCCATCAGGTGCCTTTTGGTAAACTCCAGGTGGGCTACCATGTGCCTTTTATTAAGGAGTGGCTTCCGTCTGGCCATTCTACCATACAGGCTTGATTGGTGGATTGCAGCACAGATGGTCGTCTAGCTGGAAGGTTCTCCTCTTTCCACAGAGGAATGCTGGAGCTCTGACAGAGTGACTATTGGATTCTTGGTCACCTCCCTGACTAAGGTTCTTCAGCCTGGTTGCTCAGTTTAGAAGGGTGGCCAGCTCTAGGAGGACTACTATTGGATCTGCATTCCTCTGTTTATGATGATGATGATGATGATGATGATGATGAAGCAGGCCACGGTGCTCATTGGGACCTTCAAAGCAGCAGAAATGTTTCTGTACCCTTCCCCAGATTTTTGTCTCATGACAATCCTGTCTCAGATGTCTACAGACAATTCCATTGACTTCATGCTTGGTTTGTGCTCTGACTTGCACTGTCAACCATGGGATCTTTTCTGTAGACAGGTATTGTCTTTCCAAATCATGTCCAATCAACTGAATTTACCCTAGGTGGTCTTCAATTAAGCTGCAGAAACATCTCAAGTAGAAACAGGATGCACCTGACCTCAATTTTGAACTTCATGGTAAAGGCTGGTTATACTGATGTACATGTGATTTCTTTTTATTTTAATAAACTTGCAAAAATCTCAAAAAACCTTTTTCACATTGTCATTATGGGGTATTGTGTGTAGAATTTTGCAGAAAAAAGTCAATTGAATGAATTTTGGAATAAGGCTGTAACATTAAAAAAAATGTGGAAAAAGTGAAGTGCAGTGAATACATTCTGGATGCACCATAGATTGAATCTGGTGTTTTATTTTTACAAACCCAATTCCAATGAAGTTGGGATGTTGTGTAAAATGTAAATAAAAACAGAAAACAATTGATTTGCAAATCATTTTCAACCTATATTCAGTTGAATACACCACAAAGACAAGATATTTAATGTTCAAACTGATAAACTTTGTTGTTTTTGTGCAAATATTTGCTCATTTTGAAATGGATGCCTGCAACACATTTTAAAAAGATGGGATGGGGCAACAAAAGACTGGGAAAGTTGATGAATGTTCAAAGAACACCTAATTGGAAACACGTGACTGTCATGATTGGGTATAACAGGCGCATCCCCAAGAGGCTCAGCCATTCACAAGCAAAGATGGGGCTAGGATCACCATTTTGTGAACAACTGCATGAAAAAATAGTCCAGCAGTTTAAGAACAATGTTTCTCAACGTTCAATTGCAAGGAATTTAGGGATTTCATCATCTACAGTCCATAATATAATCAGAAGATTCAGAGAGTCTGGAGAACTTTCTACACGTAAGCGGCAAGACCGAAAACCAACACTGAATGCCGTGACCTTCGATCCCTCAGGCGGCACTGCATTAAAAACCAACATCATTGTGTAAAGGATCTTACCGTGTGGGTTCAAGAACACTTCAGAAAACCATTATCAGTTAACACAGTTCATTGCTACATCTTCAAGTGAAAGTTAAAACTCTACCATGCAAAGCGAAAGCCATACATCAACAACATTCAGAAACGCCGCCGCCTTCTCTGGGCCTGAGCTCATTTGAAATGGACAGAGACAAAGTAGAAAAGTGTGCTGTGGTCTGATGGGTCCACATTTCAAATTGTTTTTGGAAATCATGGACATTGTGTCCTCCGGAAGAAGAACAGGAAGAAGACCATCCAGATTGTTACCAGCCCAAAGTCCAAAAGCCAGCATCTGTGATGGTATGGGGGCGTGTTAGTGCCCATGGCATGGGCACCATAAACATCTGTGATGTCACCAACAATTCTGAAAGGTACATCCAGTTTTTGGAGCAACACATGCTGCCATCCAAGCAATGTCTTTTTCAGCAGCGAGCAGGAGGCCAGCTCAGTGGAACAACAGGTGGCTGACTTCCTGCAATCTAAAGGTATTCAAATGGACTGTAATAACATTGAAGCGTGCCACCCCCTGCCCAGGAGAGAGGATGGAGACAAGCGAGCAGTTATAATGAGGTTTGTCAACAGAAAACATAAAATGGCATTGTTAAAACAAGGACGGAAACTTAAAGGAACAAACGTATTCATCAATGAACATCTGATCAAAAGAAATGCAGACATCGCCAGGAAAGCTCGTTTCTTAAAAAAGCAGGGAAAAATTCATCAGACATGGACATCCAACTGCAAAACATTTATCAAATTGAATGGAACACCAGAACAAGCGAAGGTTATGGTAATCAGGAACATTGAGGATCTGGACAAATACGATCAATAAGGTATGAGGACACAAACACATCACAACACCATGACACAGACCAGAGGAACCTATTCATCTACTACATCATCTACATCTGGAGACAAGAAGGATATAACTCACAGGATTGCTGATCATGGAAAAGTAGAACTGAGAACATTTAAATACACAGACCACAATGTACTGGACTTGGAGCACGATATAGACCCGGACAATAATTTCTTCTCAAATATCAATGACAGTTGTTGCTATTATACAGATGAACAGTTTAATCGGATCATTAAAACGGATAACAAATTATCAATCATCCATTTCAACAGCAGAAGTCTATATGCAAACTTTAACAACATTAAAGAATATTTAAGTCAGTTTAAAAAAATATTTAACATAATTGCTATATCAGAAACATGGATCAATGAAGATAAAGGAATGGATTTTGAACTGGATGGATATGAATTTAATTGTGTAAACAGAAAGAATAAGAGTGGAGGAGGAGTGGCTGTGTATGTGGATAAGAACATGGATTATAAAATAGTAGACAATATGACAACTGTGATTGATAACTTATTAGAATGTATAACTATTGAAATATGTGAAGAAAAAAGCAAAAATGTATTAGTCAGCTGTATATATAGAGCACCAGGATCTAGTATTGAAACATTCACTGACTGTATGGGAAAAATGTTCTCAAAAACTAATCAAAAAACTGTGTTCATTTGTGGTGACTTAAATATTGATCTGCTCAATCCAAATAAGCATAAAATAACAGAAGAATTTATCAGTATAATGTACAGTATGAGTTTATATCCAAAAATCACCAGGCCAAGCAGAATTACATCCCATAGTGCCACCTTAATTGATAATATATTCAGCAATGATATTGAGAATAACACTGTGAGTGGATTATTAATCAATGACATTAGTGATCATCTACCAGTTTTCATCGTTTATAATAGAAACCATTGGCGGAATCAGCCAGAGGAGAAAATAAAATACAGGCGAGTGCGGACAGAGGAAAACATGAACACACTAAAGAAGGATTTACAGGAGCAAAACTGGGAAAAGGTATACAGTGAAAGTGATGTTGATAGTGCATATGAAACTTTTTTTTACAAATATTTACATCATTATATGATAAAAATTGTCCAATTAAACAAGACTACAGAAAACAAAAAATCCAAGCTCGACCATGGATGACGAAAGGGTTACGAAATGCATGTAATAAGAAAAATACACTGTATAGAGAATTCATAAAACTAAAGACTAAAGAGGCAGAAAATAGATATAAGAAATACAAAAATAGATTAACTAATATTATACGGGTATGTAGGAAGGAATATTATAGTAACATATTATATAACAAAAACAATATTAAAGGAATATGGGATATATTAAATAGCATTATCAAAAATGGTAATAAAAAACAGAGTTACCCTCAGTATTTCATTGATAATAATGTCAAGAAGGAAAATAAGGATGAGGTAGTCAACGGTTTTAATAATTTTTTTGTAAATATTGGACCAAGCTTGGCAGAAAAAATTCCCGATTCCCAACCTGAGGATTGGGATAATAATCTCATAGAAAGAAATCCCTGTTCAATGTTCCTCACAGCAGTGGATGGAAAAGAAATTATAGACATTGTGAATAATTGTAAATATAAAACATCTACCGATTTAAATGAAATTGATATGGTGGTGGTAAAACAGGTCATTGAATGGATTGTAGAACCATTAACATACATCTGTAACTTATCATTTCAAACCGGTAAATTTCCCAATCAAATGAAAATAGCTAAGGTTGTGCCGCTGTATAAGACTGGGGATAGACACCACTTCACAAATTATAGACCTGTTTCTTTGCTTCCACAATTTTCCAAATTATTAGAAAAGTTATTCAATAACAGATTAGTCAAATTCATAAATAAACATAAATTACTTACTGATAGTCAATATGGATTCAGAGCACATAGTTCAACATCACTTGCATTAATAGAATCAGTTGAGGAGATTACAAACGCCATAGACCACAAATTACATTCAGTTGGAATATTTATAGACCTTAAAAAGGCTTTTGATACAATCAGTCATGACATATTAATCAATAAACTTGAACAGTATGGGATTAGGGGGTTGGTGTTGCACTGGGTGAGAAGCTACTTAAGTAACAGAAAACAGTTTGTGAAGCTGGGGGAATATGCATCATCATGCTTGGACAATGCTTGTGGCGTCCCACAGGGGTCAGTATTGGGTCCAAAACTGTTTCTAATTTATATAAATGATATTGTCAATGTTTCCAAAATATTAAAATTAGTATTATTTGCAGATGACACAAGCATTTTTTGTTCAGGGGGGGATTTGCAGGAGTTACTGAGGAGGATCAGTATAGAAATGGGAAAATTGAAAATATGGTTTGACAGAAACAAATTATCATTAAACTTAAGTAAAACAAAATACATGTTATTTGGCTATTGTATTACAGACATACAGGTTCAGTTACAAGTCCAGGGGGTAGATATTGAAAGGGTACATGAAAATAAGTTTCTGGGGGTGATAATAGATGATAAGATAAACTGGAAGACTCATATAAAACATATACAAAGTAAACTGTCAAGAAGCATTTCAGTTCTAAACAAAGCGAAACATATTCTGGACCACAACTCACTCCGCATTCTTTACTGCTCACTGGTTTTACCATATTTACAGTACTGTGCAGAGGTATGGGGTAATACTTATAAAGGTACAACACAATCACTATCAGTAATGCAGAAAAGAGCTATAAGAATTATTCATAATACTGGCTATAGAGATCATACAAATCCACTATTTTTACAATCCAAATTCTTAAAATTCACAGACTTGGTTCATTTTCAAACAGTACAAATTGTGTATAAAGCAATAAACAATTTACTTCCAGCAAATATTAAAAATATGTTTTTTAACAGATCAGGGGATTACAGTCTGAGGGGGAAATTTAATTTAAAGCATCAGTGGGCACGAACAACATTAAAAGGTTTCTGTATTTCTGTCTGTGGGGTGAGGATGTGGAACAGATTGGGAGTGGGGCTCAAGCAATGTCCAAGCATGAACCAGTTCAAACAGCAGTACAAAAATATGTTTTTTTCTAGGTATAGGGAGGAGGAAGGGTAATGAGGGTTAGGGTGTTTTTGTTTTTTGCTTCGGCTTGTAAATATATAGTATTTTGTATGTAAGTAGGTATGTGTAGGTGTATATTTATGTTTGTGTATATGTATGTGTATGTATATGTATATGTGTATATATGTGTGTATATGTGTATGTATATGTGTATGTATGTTGATATTGTATATATATCTGTATGCACCACTCTGCATTTAATCATTAGTGATTGATCTCTGCTCCCCTCCACAGCATGTCTTTTTCCCGGTTCTCTCCCTCAGCCCCAACCAGTCCCAGCAGAAGACTGCCCCTCCCTGAGCCTGGTTCTGCTGGAGGTTTCTTCCTGTTAAAAGGGAGTTTTTCCTTCCCACTGTTGCCAAGTGCTTGCTCACAGGGGGTCGTTTTGACCGTTGGGGTTTTTCCGTAATTATTGTATGGCTTTGCCTTACAATATAAAGCGCCTTGGGACAACTGTTTGTTGTGGTTTGGCGCTATATAAATAAAATTGATTTGATTTGATGTATGTATATGTGTATATATGTATGTGTATAGGTATGTATGTATGTGTATGTATATATATATATATATATATCGGTTTAGGTGTGTAGGAATCTATGTGTATATGTGGCAAAGGGTATTACTGGTTGTGGGGAAGAAGGGGTAGGGATAAATAAGCTGATGCTTCACCCTACCCCTTTTCTGACATGTTGGGTACACAGTAGGAACTTTTTTGTTGTTGTCTTTACTGATCTATCTTGTAATTGTTGTTGTATCAAATGTTCGAAATAAACAGTTTTCATTCATTCATTCATTCATTCATTCATTCATTCAGGGACGTCCCTGTTTATTTCAGGAAGACAATGCCAAGCCACATTCTGCACGTGTTACAACAGCGTGGCTTTGTAGTAAAAGAGTGCAGGTACTAGACTGGCCTGCCTGCAGTCCAGACTTGTCACCCACTGAAAATGTGTGGTGCATTATGAAGCGCAAAATACAACAATGGAGACCCTGGACTGTTGAAGAACTGAAGTCGTACATCAAGCAAGAATGAGAAAGATTTACACCTACAAAGCTTCAACAACTGGTGTCCTCAGTTCCCAAACACATATTGAGTGTTGTTAGAAGGAAAGGTGATGTAACACAGTGGTAAACATACCACTGTCCCAGCTTTTTTGAAACATGTTGCAGGCATCCATTTCAAAATGAGCAAATATTTGCACAAAAACAATAAAGTTTATCAGTTTGAACATTAAATATCTTGTCTTTGTGGTGTATTCAGTTAAATATATGTTGAAGAGGATTTGCAAATCGTATTCTGTTTTTATTTACATTTTACACAACATCCCAACTTCATTGGAATTGGAGTTGTAGGTATTATTGTCTTTCTGTTGTGTGGGCCGCTGAAGAGGAGGTACTGCTGGCCCACCACCACCAGAGGGCGCCCTGCCTGGAGTGCGGGCTCCAGGCACCAGAGGGCGCCGCCGCCTCACGTGAGCAGCTACGGTGACAGCTGTCACCCATCACCTGAGACAGCTGACGGCAATCATCTTTGGGGTATATCAGCAGGACGGCACCTCCACCTCATTGCCGAGATATCGTTTCTACCTACGAGGTAACGTATCAAAGCTGACGGAGTGTATCCTTTTGGATTAGTGTATAGCTTGTGGATTACTGTTCCAACGAGAGGTGGAGGTAACTTCCCTGCTGTTCGGAGTCTTGGGTGCAAACGCGCCCCCATCTAACTGTTCTTTGTTCCTCGCCAGCAGTACCAGGTCCGACACGCGGAGGCAGTGGCCACCTGGGAGTTCGGGACTTGGTGGCTCCAGTATTTCCGGGGTCCTGTGGCGGAGGAAGCCGTGTGGTTCGGGTCTTACCTTGGAGAGGCGTCTCCTATCTTCGAGCCTGCCCACACGACACTTTTGTGAATTGACTGTTGTCCATTTCGTGATTGGTTGTATTCGTTGTGCACGTTCACAACAGTAAAGCCTTGTTATTTGACTTTCTCCATTGTCCGTTCATTTGCGCCCCCTGTTGTGGGTCCGTGTACTGACACTTTCCCAACAGGATATCTCGGCCACGCCATGGATCCCGAGGGGCGTCAACCGGCTGTTGAACA
This sequence comes from Thalassophryne amazonica, assembly GCF_902500255.1. Lineage (NCBI taxonomy): Eukaryota > Metazoa > Chordata > Actinopteri > Batrachoidiformes > Batrachoididae > Thalassophryne > Thalassophryne amazonica. Next base: position 77,640,937 of record NC_047103.1, on the reverse strand, counting down.
GCCAATGGAAGAACAGGACGCGCAGGCGTCCGCGGGAGGGGTAATCGGTGAGTTGCAGCGGATCCTCACCGCTTTCACGACTCGGTTGGATTTCATGACCGAGCAGAACGTCCTCCTGAACCGCAGGGTGGAGGCTCTCGCCGCGCAGGTGGAAGCGCGCCCTCCGGGCGCCGCTGCGGCTCTCCCTCCCGTAGATCCTGTGCGTAACGTTGACGTTCCACTGGTTGTTCAACGACCTCTCCCTCCTTCCCCGGAAGCATACATAAGCCCTCCTGAGCCGTACGGAGGCTGTGTGGAGACGTGTGCGGATTTTCTGATGCAGTGTTCGCTCGTCTTCGCACAGCGTCCCGTTATGTACGCGACCGATGCTAGTAAAGTAGCTTATGTCATAAACCTGCTTCGCAGTGAGGCACGCGCTTGGGCTACAGCGCTCTGGGAGCAGAATTCACGGCTCCTTCTGACATACGATGGGTTTGTGAGGGGGCTCAGAACCGTGTTCGATCACCCTAATAGGGGCGAGACCGCTTCAACCGTGCTACTGTCAATGAGACAGGGGCGCCGGAGCGCAGCTGTTTATGCAGTCGACTTCCGCATCGCGGCTGCGAGATCCGGCTGGAATAACGCTGCCCTCCGCGCCGCCTTTGTAAACGGACTGTCTTTGGTTCTCAAGGAGCACCTGGTGGCTAAGGACGAACCGCGGGATTTAGAAGGGCTTATCGATCTTGTCATACGGTTGGACAACCGGTTAGAAGAACGTCGGCGGGAACGAGATGAAGGGCGTGGCCGGGCACGCGCCGTCCCTCTCCCTTCCGGTTCCGACCGCGCTCCGCCTTCCCCACGCTCCACGGCCCCTGCGCTCCGTGGGGTCACAGCTCCCCCTACTGACGAAGCTATGGACACGAGTAGGGCAACATTTAGGGCACCAGCTGCACAGAGGAGACGGGCCCATGGAGCTTGTTTTGTTTGTGGTGCACTAGAGCACCATGTGAGAGACTGCCCCGAGCGGTTACAACACCAACGCCCGCCCCTAGAGACTGGGCTAGGGGTGGGCCGAGACATTCACGTGGGACACACCCACATTGCTACACGACTCCCAGTCACGATCCTGTATGAGGATTTAACCCTGAAGGCCCCAGCACTGGTGGACACGGGCTCTGAGGGGAATCTGTTGGACTGCAGATGGGCCAGGGAGATAGGGCTCCCTCTGGTGGCGCTTACCTCGCCTGTGCAGGTTCGAGCGCTAGATGGCTCCCTGCTCCCTCCGATCACATAAGACACCACCTGTAACGCTGGTGGTGTCAGGAAACCACCGGGAGGTGATCGAGTTTTTTGTGACTCAGGCCACTTCCCGTGTGGTTTTAGGCTTTCCCTGGATGTTGAAGCACAATCCCCAGATTGATTGGCCGTCCGGGGTAGTGGTTCAGTGGAGCGAGACCTGCCATCGGGTATGTTTAGGTTCCTCGGTTCCTCCCGGCTCCCAAGCTAAGGAGGAGGTCAGAGTCCCGCCCAATCTGGGGACGGTGCCGGTGGAGTACCACGACCTTGTCGACGTGTTCAGCAAGGATCTGGCGCTCACACTCCCCCCCCACCGTCCGTACGATTGTGCCATCGATTTGGTTCCAGGCAGTGGGTTCCCGTCCAGTAGACTGTACAACCTCTCACGGCCTGAGCGCGAATCAATGGAGACCTACATCCGGGACTCGTTAGCTGCCGGGTTGATCCGAAATTCCACCTCCCCGATGGGCGCAGGTTTCTTTTTCGTGGGTAAAAAAGATGGCGGACTTCGTCCATGCATCGATTATAGGGGGCTGAACGAAATCACGGTTCGCAACCGATACCCGTTACCCCTGTTGGATTTGGTGTTCACGCCCCTGCATGGAGCCAAGATTTTTACCAAGCTTGATCTTAGAAACGCGTATCATCTGGTTCGGATCCGGAAGGGAGACGAGTGGAAGACGGCATTCAACACCCCCTTAGGTCACTTTGAGTACCTGGTCATGCCGTTCGGCCTCACAAACGCCCCCGCGACGTTCCAAGCCTTGGTTAACGACGTATTGCGGGACTTCCTGCACCGGTTCGTCTTCGTATATCTAGACGATATACTCATCTTTTCTCCGGATCCTGAGACTCATGTCCGGCATGTACGTCAGGTCCTGCAGCGGTTATTGGAGAACCGGCTGTTTGTTAAGGGCGAGAAGTGTGAGTTTCACCGCACCTCTTTGTCCTTCCTGGGGTTCATCATCTCCCCCAACTCCGTCGCACCTGATCCGGCCAAGGTTGCTGCGGTGAGAGACTGGCCCCAACCCACAAGCCGTAGGAAGCTGCAACAGTTCCTCGGCTTTGCGAATTTCTACAGGAGGTTCATTAAAGGCTACAGTCAGGTTGTTAGCCCCCTGACAGCCCTGACCTCACCAAAAGTCCCCTTCACCTGGTCAGATCGTTGCGAGGCCGCGTTCAAGGAGTTGAAACGGCGCTTCTCGTCTGCACCCGTTCTGGTGCAGCCCGATCCTAGTCGCCAGTTAGTGGTTGAAGTGGACGCCTCGGACTCAGGGATAGGAGCTGTGCTGTCCCAGAGTGGGAAGACCGATAAGGTCCTTCATCCGTGTGCCTATTTTTCCCGCAGGTTGACCCCGGCTGAACGGAACTATGACGTCGGCAACCGAGAACTCCTTGCGGTGAAAGAGGCTCTTGAAGAGTGGAGACACCTGTTGGAGGGGACGTCCGTGCCATTCACGGTTTTCACTGACCACCGGAACCTGGAGTATATCAGGACCGCCAAGCGGCTGAATCCCAGGCAAGCCCGCTGGTCACTGTTCTTCGGCCGTTTTGACTTCCGCATCACCTACCGGCCCGGGACCAAGAATCAGAAATCGGATGCCTTGTCCCGGGTACACGAAGACGAGGTCAAAGCGGAGTTGTCGGATCCACCGGAACCTATCATCCCGGAGTCCACTATCGTGGCCACCCTCACCTGGGACGTAGAGAGAATCGTCCGGGAGGCCCTGGCACGAAGCCCGGACCCCGGGACTGGACCAAAGAACAGACTTTACGTCCCACCAGAGGCAAGAGCTGCAGTCCTGGACTTCTGTCACGGCTCTAAGCTCTCCTGTCATCCAGGGGTGCGAAGAACCGTGGCAGTTGTCCGGCAGCGCTTCTGGTGGGCGTCCCTGGAGGCCGACGTCCGGGACTATGTCCAGGCCTGTACCACCTGCGCCAGGGGCAAGGCCGACCATCGCAAGGCTCCGGGACTGCTACAGCCGCTGCCCGTGCCTCATCGCCCCTGGTCCCACATCGGCCTGGATTTTGTCACGGGCCTCCCGCCGTCCCAGGGAAACACCGTGATCCTCACGATAGTGGACCGATTCTCCAAGGCGGCCCACTTCGTGGCCCTCCCGAAGCTCCCAGGAGACAGCGGACCTCCTGGTCCACCATGTCGTCCGCCTGCATGGGATACCATCAGACATCGTCTCCGATCGCGGTCCCCAGTTCTCCTCGCATGTCTGGAGGAGCTTTTGCCGGGAACTGGGGGCCACGGTCAGTCTCTCGTCCGGGTATCACCCCCAGACCAACGGGCAAGCAGAGCGGGCCAATCAAGAAATGGAGCAAACACTGCGTTGTGTGACAGCCGCGCACCCGGCGGCCTGGAGTACTCATCTGGCCTGGATCGAGTACGCCCACAACAGTCAAGTGTCATCAGCCACCGGCCTCTCCCCCTTTGAGGTGTGTTTGGGGTATCAGCCCCCATTGTTCCCGGTGGTTGAGGGAGAGGTCGGTGTGCCCTCGGTCCAGGCCCACCTGCGGAAGTGCCGTCGGGTGTGGCGTGCCGCCCGTTCTGCTTTGTTGAAGGCCCGGATGAGGGCGAAGACCCATGCAGACCGGCGGCGGACCCCGGCCCCTACGTATCGCCCCGGGCAGGAAGTGTGGTTGTCCACGAAGGACATCCCGCTAAAGGTGGCCTCCCCAAAACTGCAGGACAGATACATAGGACCGTTTAAAATTCTCAAGGTCATCAATCCCGCCGCAGTGAGGCTTCGGCTTCCAGCCTCACTGCGGATCCATCCAGTATTTCATGTGTCAAAGCTCAAGCCCCATCACACCCCGCCCCTCTGTACACCCGGTCCGGCACCACCTCCTGCCCGGATCATCGATGGCGAGCCGGCTTGGACAGTGCGCCAGTTGTTGGACGTCCGACGGATGGGCCGGGGCTTTCAATATCTGGTGGACTGGGAGGGGTACGGTCCCGAAGAACGCTCCTGGGTGAAGAAGAGCTTCATCCTGGACCCGGCCCTCCTGGCCGACTTCTACCGTCGCCACCCGGACAAGCCCGGTCGGGCGCCAGGAGGCACCCGTTGAGGGGGGGGGTCCTGTTGTGTGGGCCGCTGAAGAGGAGGTACTGCTGGCCCACCACCACCAGAGGGCGCCCTGCCTGGAGTGCGGGCTCCAGGTACCAGAGGGCGCCGCCGCCTCACGTGAGCAGCTACGGTGACAGCTGTCACCCATCACCTGAGACAGCTGACGGCAATCATCTGTGGGGTATATCAGCAGGACGGCACCTCCACCTCATTGCCGAGATATCGTTTCTACCTACGAGGTAACGTATCAAAGCTGACGGAGTGTATCCTTTTGGATTAGTGTATAGCTTGTGGATTACTGTTCCAACGAGAGGTGGAGGTAACTTCCCTGCTGTTCGGAGTCTTGGGTGCAAACGCGCCCCCATCTAACTGTTCTTTGTTCCTCGCCAGCAGTACCAGGTCCGACACGCGGAGGCAGTGGCCACCTGGGAGTTCGGGACTTGGTGGCTCCAGTATTTCCGGGGTCCTGTGGCGGAGGAAGCCGTGTGGTTCGGGTCTTACCTTGGAGAGGCGTCTCCTATCTTCGAGCCTGCCCACACGACACTTTTGTGAATTGACTGTTGTCCATTTCGTGATTGGTTGTATTCGTTGTGCACGTTCACAACAGTAAAGCCTTGTTATTTGACTTTCTCCATTGTCCGTTCATTTGCGCCCCCTGTTGTGGGTCCGTGTACTGACACTTTCCCAACACTTTCATTGCTTTTGTTCATATTTTAAAGTTCTTTAGTTTCTGAATTTGTAGGTAAGAATTTCACCATGAAATCATAATATTTCAGCTAAATATATTGAAGGTACTGAATGATCATTGGAGTCAGTGCACCCTACTCAATTAATGATTTTCTTATGAATTCATCCGTATGGTGTCTGCCGTATGGTGTCTTATCAGTGATCTAATAAGTTAAAGCAAATAATACATTTAATTTCAGAGATATGCAAAGAGGAGAGTTCAGTTATTAATTTGATGAAAACGTGATACGTTTCCTCTGACTAATCCCTGAGGGTGTTTATAATCTCTGCTAATTAAAGATAATGTTGTATCTGCCCGACATCATAAAAGTGTTCTACATAAAAGTAAAAAGCCATTTGAAGATGTGAATAAAAATTAATTAGCCAGAGAAAGATGAGCATCAAGAGACAGATAAAGATTTAAAGTGAGGTTGTATTTGTGTTAAGTTTAAGGACAGGCATCAAGCCAGAAAGTGCAGTCTGTGAAACCCCATCAGCTCAGACTCTTTTCAAACACCCCAACGTCATAAAACACCAAAGACTGCTTTAACTGTCTATCAACAGCAATGAAATGTCCATAAACATTATCAAGGTCCATCATAGTGGTCCAATAACAGGCTGTGATGGATGTGACTAGGAGAGAGGACAATCATGTAAATATATTTTGTGCAAAAACTATCTGGGTGACATTTAAATTATGAACATCCATACTTACTGAATGGATCAATGAAGGATTAAAAAAATTATAATAATACAGATTGTGTGATGAATTTGACCATGAAATGGGCAAAGCAATTTTCTTATTTGCATGCAGGTCATCATGAAACCTATGGACAGCAGTCTGTAGCACTCACAAAGTTTGACCGATTATGCCATTATGTATCAGCAGTTTATATATATATATATATATATATATATATATATATATATATATATATATATATATATATATATTGTCCATTTGGGCAGTATTCACAGCGATTCACTTTTTCCATATTTGCTATGTTATAGCTTTATTTCAAAATGGATGAATTTTTTTTCCTCAAAATTGAACACACAATACCCCATAATGACAATGTCAATTTATTGGAGATTTTTTAATTTATTAAAAATAAAAAAAATACAAGAAATCACATAAGTATTCACAGCCTTTGCCATGAAGCTCAAGATTGAGCTCAGGTGCTTCCTGTTTCCACTGATCATCCGTGAGATGTTTCTACAGTTTAATTGGAGTCCACATGGGCTAAATTCAGTTAACTGAATATGATTTGGAAAGGCACACACCTGTCTACATATAAGATCCTACAGTTGACAGTGCATGTCAGAGAACAAACCAAGCATGAACTCAAAGGAATTAACTGCAGACTTCTGAGACAGGATTGTCTTGAGGCACGAGGCACAAATCTGGGGACAGGTACAGAAACATTTCTGCTGCTTTGAAGGTCCCAATGAGCACAGTGCATCATCCATAAATGGAATAAGTTCAAATCCATCAGGACTCTTTTAAGAGCTGTGGGGATGCTATTCAGTGGCAGGAACTGGGAGACTAGTCAGGACTGAGGGAAAGATGAATGCAGCAATGTACAGATACATCCTGGATGAAAACCTGCTCCAGAGCGCTCTTGACCTCAGACTGGGGTGACGGTTCATCTTTCAAAAGAACAGTGACCCTAAGCACACACCCAAGATGTCAAAGGAGTGGCTTCAGGACAACCAGCCAGAGCCCAGACCTGAATCCCATTGAACATCTCTGGAGAGATCTGAAAATGGCTGTGTACGGATGGTCCCCATCCAACCTGATTGAGCTTTAGAGGTGCTTGAAAGAGGAATGGCCAAAACTTCCCAAAGCTGGGTGTGCCAAGCTTGTGGCATCATGTTCAAGAAGACTTGAAGCTGCAATTGTTGCCAAAGGTGCATCAACAAAGTATTGAGCTTTAAAGGGTGTGAATACTTATGTACATGTGATTTCTTAGTTTCTATTTTTAATTAAAAAAACAAATTTAAAAACAAAAGACTTTTTTCATGTTGTCATTATGTGTTGTTGTGAGTAGAATTTTGAAGGGAAATTAATTTACTCCACTTTGGATTGGAATAAGGCTGTGAATACTTTACAGACGTGCATATATATATATATATATATATATATATATATATATATATATATATATATATATATATATATATATATATATATATATATATACACACACTCAACAAAAATATAAATGCAACACTTTTGGTTTTGGTTTTGGGTTTTTGGTTTTGCTAAGAAATGGGCAAACCTCCCCAAAGATAGGTGCACCAAGCTTGTGGCATCATATTCAAGAAGATGCGAGGCTGTAATAGCTGCCAAAGATGCATCAACAAAGTATTGAGCAAAGGGTGTGAATACTTCTGTACATGTGATTTCTCAGTTTTTTTATTTTTAATAAATTTGCAAACATTTAAAACAACTTTTTTCATGTCATTATGTGGTCTTGTGAGTAGAATTTTGAGGGAAAATATTTATTTTCTCCATTTTGGAATAAGGCTGTAACATAACAAAATGTGGAAAAAATGAAGCACTATGAAGACTTTCTGGATGCACTGTAAACCTTTCCAGAAACCACATAGGAGACATACACCTAGATTTGATCAGATTTCTTTGATTAATTGCCTTCTTAAATAATGTGAAAACTACAGTAATACTTCAATATGCTGGTGATATTGGCGCCTCTATAAAATTAAATTCTGTACATTATGAATATATGCCACATTTAACCCACTAGGGGGCAATGTCAGTCAAAGAAAGTAGTCCAAGCAGCTGCTGAGTACATGGAGTGAAAGGTCAACTCTTCAATTTTTGACTGCGCCAGTTTTGGATAAAATGTCTTCTACATGAGTTCTAATTTGCATGACAACAACAATCATTCTGGATTATATATTAATTCAGCATCACCAATACTTCAATCACAGGTGTTACGTCAACCTGTGTTAGGTTGAGAGGGGCCATGGGGACGGCTGGACAGGATGATTGACTGCATCCCTGTGTGCCATGATTTGGAACATTTTGGCAGTATGGCATCTACTTTAAAATATAATGAGCTCTCGAGCGCCAATTCTGTGCCAGTGTTTGCAACAGAAGGTTCCATGTGGACACTGACTGAAGCTTCTGGCCAGGGCTCAGCAGACACACACACCATATGTGTTTGCATATAATGTGTCACCTGCAGACATTTGTGTATTGCCGTACCACCGTGATCCTCCACAAAAAGTGCACTACACTGCATCTTTTGTGTGGTTTCTCGCTAATCCGTGAGTCGCCTCCTTGTAGAGACTTTTGTCCTTAGATATGTGGCTAAATTCATGC